>NC_090922.1:812548817-812851847 GCF_040938575.1 Ambystoma mexicanum
TGGAGGCCATAGGTACATTGGAGTGAATGGGAAATGCAGGACGAACTTAAAAAAACGAAGAAAGGCTGACAGGCTGATCCTGCTGAAGCAAGCAGACCAGTCTTCCAGCGCGGACACCATGCACAGCCTCCCCAAGGACATGCAGGGAAGGACAGTTTCAAGTTAGCCGAAGAGATAGGACACCTGCAGGGAACTCAAGCCAAAACTCCTCATAATTGCAAGCAAGATAAATACATTTTGTGGTCCCTACACACATGATTTTAACCTACAAGACAGAGCCTATTCATTCGAACTAGACTGAGATGGCTGTTCTGATCAAACCAAAGGTGGGAGGATAAAAAAAGGCAATACCGGAACAAAACCGAATGTTCTGTCTCAAGGCCTAGGAGATCAGAGATGGTAGTTTATTGGGAACATGCAGCACCTTCAGGGTCGTTCCCACCACCTTGAATAATTGCATTTGGCTTGGTAACTGACCAAAGCTCCAAGTCTGAGAAGACCCTTTCTGTCCAATCCCTAACCACCTTCAAAGCTAAGTTTACACTATGTAGCACTGGCCAATCCCCTTTCACTAACCTGTGACTTTGTATTTGTGACACATAGAGGCAGTGGTGCCCCCACGCATTTTTCATAGGGGTGGCCTGATGAGGCCACTGGGGTGGCACACCAAAACAAACACATAATCGGCAGGTGGGCCGGTGGGGGGGCGGCACGCATTTTTATAAGGGTGGCCATGACCCACCTTGGTGACCCCTTGGTGGTGCCTCTGCATAGAGGTGGTCTCAGTAGGAGCCACCAGATATGGCTTACCCAGTGATCATACTAATACCTTATGAAATACATATATAGTGCACCTCGCTAGCAAATCCCTTCCCCTGTTAGGTTTTTGGGATGTAACCTCATTTTTGTGACTTCACATGTTAACAAAACTGGACAACAGACACCTGGAGAGTGAGAGCACTTGGAGAATTTTGCATTTCTCATGCTGCGATCCCTGTCATTTCAATTATTAATAAAAACAGTGAACATTGTCCTATGGCTTGGTCTTTCGTTCTTGGGGTAGGGGATTTCCAGGGCCCAGTTCCTCTTGCAAGTAAACGGGGAGACTGATAATAGTTCCCTTGACACTACTACAACAGATTTGAGCCATGATGAAATCCCATGGTCCATACCCATACAAACTGCTGAACGCGCTGAATACTATGCGTAGTTCAGTAAATGTTTGCAGACTAAACAATGCGAGATATCAATTGAGAATTATTAATATTTGAACAGTTCCAATATATAGTTTCCACTGTTCGATTGCAGGGTTTGAATACGTGATAGAATGCTAGATGTGAGCAGTCTAAATGGATTTGATTGCTATCAAGAAAAAATACGTTTGTCTGCCCGAGCACCTTAAATCATCAAATAAGGTTAGTTGGACATGTGATACTAGTATGAATAAACCACATTTAGTGAAGGTGTTCTAAGCCCTCATTTTTATTATATTTGACTGTTTTTTGTATTTGATGTATAGGAATTCACGAAAGTACATGTATTTGTGATTGGATTGAAGTCCTGTGTGTGAACGACATTTATCCTGATGAAGGCCTGTGTTTAAACTTCATGAAGAACGTTGTTGGATGCCCGTATCTTAATAAAAAGGCCGAAAAACAGTGTGCCAACCAATCTGTATTGACCTGGAATTTCTGGTCAACATCCTCTTTTTGAGTTTGGAAACTAGGAGATAGAATAGAGGGCAGTCCCCTGCCTCGAAATTGACATTGATTAGTTGGAAATTCAAAACATTATTATGCACTTTAATTGTGAGGTAGCAAACTGAAGTGGGGGCAGGCCTGATCTCTTCTGTTATGAAATTAACTCTAGCTATATGAAAAAGTAATTGTTGCACTTTATTTGGCACATTATACTAACCCCATCTGCACTATGTGCACTTGTAGTGGTGTGTTGTACATTGGCTTATTTTGCACAAAGGTTTTTTACATGCATTTAGATGTGATAATGTGTTCATTTTATTATTGAAATGATAAAATAAAACTGTATTTTTAGAATTGTTTGGCTTAGGTGTGATGCATTGATTAATTGACTTGCATCTGTTTCCATGTCCCTTATCAAATGGTGCAAAAGGGAGAGGTAGCCGCTTTCTCATGTTCTGTTTTTTTTCTTTCCTGCACCGGCGGAGTTCAAGTCTGTACATGTCTTTACTTCTGGTGGATCGTAGGCCTCTTGACATGCTGAGCTTCTCAGTGAGGTCACTTGGGGACTTCGGGGTGACAGCCTTGTAGATGATGCAGCAGGATTTGAAGACGACACTGGCTTGCAACGGGTACCAGTGTAGTTTGATGAGGGTCATGGTGATGTGGTCGAATTTGCAAAGTCGTTTGATGAGTCTAGCTGCAGTGTACAACCACATTTAAGGATATGTATTTGGGGGAAAGAAGGTGCAGTAGTGACAGTAGTGACTCATCTAACCTCTAGGGCCCAAGTGGACCAAGGGGGCAATTAGCTGTCAACAGTACCTTGTTTTGGTTCTTTGGCGTGTTAACAGTGTCAAAGCCGGTTTTGAATGTTCATGTGAGCGGATCAAGCTCAGTTTGGGTACAGTGGATTGTGTGGCCCCAAGCAGTAAGCGTGCATTGAAAAGAGGAAAATGCAGTCACACTTTCAGCAATGCAGGTCAGCAAATTCACCAAGATCTCCTCGAGATGGGCCGGCACAGAGTCGAGTTGTACCCACATGGAATGGTCGATGAGTGACGCTCCAGAGGTGTGCGTCGACGGGCGATGGTCGTCGAATTGGTGACTATGTTTCTCCGATGTGCGGGTCAGTGACACGCCAATCGAGGGCTAGTCGGGTCCCGTCAAGCAGTTGATTCAAGCCTAGAAGATGATGGGCACGATGCAGCGTTGTGCTGGTTTCATAATGCTGACGATACAGTTTGAATGGTTGGAGCACCACAAAAGACAGCGCCGGAGTATTCCCTCTCACTCTATGGGTAGTGAACATGATGTGACAGGTTAGGTGCAGCAGAACAGGTAGCTTCAGCTGGTCTGGTCCTCCCGATGCTGTGAGGTCCGTAGGAGATTCGGGCACAGAGTGGCAAGTCCTGGTCCACAGCAAAAGTCACCCCCAATGTGCCCTTCTAGTGGGTAGGGAACAGAGGTCTCCTCTGCCTTGCACTGCTACTTCTTCACCTCAGACAGAGGGCTTTGGAATGTACAACTCTCCAAAAAGAGGTCCAATGAAACTTTCTCAGGTATTGTTCCACAGGGAATCAAAGAATGGGTGAGAGACCCCTTCCTTTAAAGGCAAAAGCCTGCAGGTGATTGAACTAAAGTTAGCCTGCCTTAGTGGTCCAATCCCTGTTCTTGAAACAAGTGGTCTTTGCCTGTCTGAAGTTGCACCCAAACTGCTTTGCTCCACAGGAAGTGGAGGGGACAGGAAGGAGAGAGAGAGTCAGAAAGAAACAAAATGGTGGAAGTCTCCTTCCACTGAACATATCCCTCTTGACTACTCTAACCCCCCCTTCCATTCTCAGTAGAATCACATTTCTTTAGAAATGCAGCACACTGGTGTGAGATTACTCCCTATGAATTGGTGTGCTCCTTTGGTGCCTGGGCCCACCGCAGCTGCCTGCTTTGGGGCTGTCCCTGGCAGAGGGTTTTACCTGCCCTCACAAACAGATCAAAGAAGAGGCAAAACCATTCAGGTTCCGGTATTTTCATTTGGCAGGCTCATCTTTTCTTGCACGAATACACATCGCCTTCCACAGCTGAGCTTGACTCACACAAGATAACACATGTTTTACATCAAAATGGATGTGGCTGCAATGATCATAAGCTTTGACATGCACTATGCATGGGGTACTTCTTTTTAAGTTTAAGGATTTTATTAAGGTTGTCAAACATGTCATACAGAACTGATAAACAGTCATCGTCCTTTCACATGGAAAATTGTCACATTACTATTACATACCCATATCATCAGCGTCCCCCCCAGAGCCTAAGAGGCTGACACGTGGAAGAGCATGCAACAGTTAGCACAACCATACCCTACAGCATATGCCCCTTCCTTCAACGTGATATAATAACATCCAAAATCCACTGTGCTTTAATGCCAAACCCATGAAGTGCAAAACTAAAGAAAATAATCCTGATGCTGTCCTGACGACATGAGAAACCTAAAGACTTGTACAATTATAACTATAATGAGCATGTAGAAAGAGAGGGTAGAGAGTGAAGGATAATGAGAGAAAAGAAGTAAGAAAGACAGAAGAAAGAGAGGAGAGAAAAAGAGGAGAGAGAGAGAAACACAGACATAATAACCCCAACTCAGTACCAAGTCAAGCGTAGCCTCAACTGATCTTCGGCATGCTATTCCCCTGGAGTCGCAAAGCAATAACAACTATCATGCATCAACGCAGTGCCTCTGTACCCGCCCACACCCGCAATGACACCGTAGTCATCCAAGGGGTAGCATAATACAAGAAAGTGGCAATATGAGTGCAACATCCTATACAATAGTATCTGGTAAAATAGGTGAGACAGAAGTCCCTCCTATTTCCAGCGCACCATTAACTCTCCAGGGTGGACATCACCACATGCAACCTATGTTGACCGTTTAGTACACGCTGAAGAATTCATCCTGGGGCGCAGGTGGTCGAAAAAGCTTCCCATGGAGGTCCCCCAGGCCATAGCAGCCTGGCCCTGTGGGGCGTTGCCTAGAAACCATACTCTGCTGGCAGTCTGTATGCTCTGCCGGCTAAGAGAGTCTAATTGTTTACAGTCCATAAAGTCCTCCAACAGTGCCCATGTTTCACGCTGGTGAGAATTGCCTGCAGTCAAGAGGAAACTCTCTGACTTGTGAGTGTGGTGTGAGAAACCTCCGGGTATCCTCATACCTACTCCCCTTGGATCCTCTTCTCAGGTGGCCAGGGAAAGGCCATCACTTTTGGATCCTGACCCTGGGGTGGAAAAGCGATGGAGGATCACCGGGGTGGATGGCCCTTTGGGATTGTGGAGAGGATATCCACAGGCGAGACATGGTATCCCCCCTTTCCCTTATGAAGACCAATTCAACCCTCCACCTGCCTTTATGGGCTATTGTAACAAATCTCCCCACATTTTCCATCTTTCAACCCACTATGGTACCTGGACGAGGAAGAGGCAACTAAGAGTGGTGAACATTAGTAAGTCATTTCACCACTCTAGTACTGAGATGAGGAAGAGGCCTGCAGAGTATTGTAAAGATCAGGCATGTCCCTTTAACTATGTTCAGGCAATTGGACTAAATGACCACCAGAGAAGGTCTGGAAGTCCTACATATAATTTTATTTTGACCTTTGAGCTTACTGTCTTGAACTTGGGGAAGGGAACCCTGAGAGTTTGTGCAACTGCTTTAAACTTGGAAAGAGAGCTGGAAGGTAAGCCAAGAGCTGGAAAAAGCTCAGCACTTTTTTTGAACACTATTTCAGTTATTGCTGACATCCTTACACATTGATTAGCTTTAGTTGTGAGGGCAAGTATAGGTTTTGGACACAGAAAGACTTTTAATTTGAACTCTTTGACTCAGTCTTTCCTTAGTTTCTTTAGGTAGGGAAGTCTCACCCAGGCTTAGGGCAAGTTAGGCTTTCATCCATCCTGACATTTAAATTAAACTAAACACGTTTGTTTCAAACTTTGGATCTATTGTCTGTGTCTTGCTTCATGAAGCCTTCACAGTAGGCAACTAGATTCTACCATCGTGTTTTGGATAAGGATTTTAGATCTTTCCAGTTCTATGTAATATTCTTAAAGGCTACTGCAATCAGGGTGCCAAACAAATGCTATTGGGTCTCTTTTTTCCCAGAAATTGGGAATGAAGGCTACCGCACACTGTAGACAATGACAATTGCATCTGTATCTTGGACATGCTCATGGCCAAATAGACCCCCTAAAACCAAAATGTAAGCCTACAATCAAACAACATTTGATGCAGTGAGCCATTACCTTCTTGGCACCTCCAGCATAGCCCCTCCTGCATATCCCTATGAGACCTTGTTAGCTTATATGGGGTGAAGAGAGCCCTGTTATATGGTTTATAGTGATAATGTCGAAAAAAAAATGTTGACTTACAAAAATGTCGAAAAAAAAATGTCGAAAACAATAATGTCGAAAACCTATACATATAATGAAAAGAGTCAATTTTTAGAAAAGAAAATGTCGAAAAAAATGTCATTTAGCACTATCAATAAATACATAAACAAGAAGAGTCCCCCCAACCCCCTTCACCCAACACCCCCCTGCCACCCCTCCCACCCCCCCACCACCCTCTCACCCCTCATACTCAACACATTATAATTATATATTTATTTATTTATTTATTTATTCAATAAATAAATAAACAAGAAGAGTATCATTTACTAGGGGGGTCCCCCCAACCCTCCTCACACAACACCCCCTGCCACCCCCCACCCCCCCACCACCCTCTCACCCCTCATACTCAACACATTTTAATTATATATTTATTTATTTATTTATTCAACAAATAAATAAATAAACAAGGAAAATATCATTTACATGGGGGGGTCCCCCCCAACTCCCCTCACCAAACACCCCCCTGCCACCGCCCCCACCACCCTCTCACCCCTCATATTCAACAAATTTTAATTATATATATTTATTTATTTTTTTCTAAAAATTCGAAAAAATGTAGACATTTTTTTTCGACATTATTGCTTTTCGACATTATTTTTTTCGACATTTTTTTTTTGACATTTTGACTGTTGACATTATTGCATTCGACATTATCACTGACCACCCTGTTATATATCATATTCAGAGTCTGAGAGACCAAGGCCGACATCAAGGTGCGCCTAATGTTCATCCAGATATCAGGCTAACTATCTACTGGGAAGTCACCCCACACCACACATTTCTGCCCACACCGACTTGGTTGTAGAGTTGGAATGAGGGAGGAGAGAGGAGGAAAGGGTCCGATAGATTGATGCTGCTGACATGGGATAAGGCAGACCGACCCCACTACCATTGTATGCGCACCCGCCCCCCACCCCCTTACAGCCTCCTACTAACTGCCTGTACCTCAGAAACTCCCCATTAGGCAACCCATATCTATCCTGCAACACCTGCAATGGGGGGATAAACTCTTCAGACCATATAAGTTGAATGTACCAAATCCCTGTCGCTGCCCATGTGGACCAGAATATTGGCACCCACCCAACTGTAATCTCTCTGTTACACCACAGCGGTTGCCTAACTGCCACCCCTTAGAGCCATCTGCTGCTACAACCCAGGCCTGCAAAGCTGTACGAGTAAAAACTATTTCATATCCCGAAGCCCCGGTTTACCCATTAGATGGAGGATCTCTGAGGGAACATATGGGGCCGCCTGGGAGGATTCAACCTCAAGCCACCCCAAAGCATTGTGATGCACATAATCTGAGAACCACTGTAACCCTTGCTTTATAGTGAAGGCTTCCTGATATCTTTGGAAGTGCGGGAAATAAACGCCCCATTGCGCTGGATGCAATGAAAGCCTGAGTAGCAAGATCCTGCGCTTCTTTTTACCCCCTAAGAAATAAGTAATACATCTATTGAGCGTCTTAAGTATTGTGGAGGCACTGCAGAGTCAGCTTTGAAAGCGTATACATAATCACTGGGGCCACAAACCTGTTGATTGTTTCCAACCTGCCCCACTACGAAAGACGCAGCAGAGACCATCTATCTAACAGGGCCTGCACCTTGGCCAAAACTTCATCGGCGTTCACCCTTGCCATCTCTCGAACATCTGCTAAGAGCCTGACACTTAAATACTTAACCCCATGGGGTTTTCCACACAATATCTGCTTCCTCGCAATGGGCTCTAAGTCACAATGTTTTTAACAGCATGATCTTTGTCTTATCGACATTCAATTTGTATCCCAAGACTCCTGAATAGAGCTCGATCTCCTGCAAGAAAGAGGGTAAAGAACACTGCAGATCCTCTAACACAGGAAACTTATCGTCTGAATATGCCACCACCTTAACCCTAGCGTCACGAGGTCCCACACCTAGAGATGCCTCCTTAGCTATATTGCACTGAAGCTGTGGTTCCAATGCCGGAATGAATAAGAGGGGGGACAGCGGGCAGCCCTGCTTCGTCCCCTGATTGAGAGGGAAAAATTAAGATAGTTTACCAATGACAAAAACGGCTGATCAAGGGTGTTGATATATTGTGAAGACTAATGAAATAAAATGAGGATCAAACCCAGGACATTTCAGAGCCTCTGTCAAGAAAGGCCACCAAACCCGATGAAAAGCCTTCTTGGCGTCCAGCGTTGCCGCCACCCAAGGCCTATGTGCAATCCCAGAACGATCTATCAGGTCACACAAGAGGCAGGTATTCGCTGTGCCAAGTCTCCTTTTAACGAACCGCGACTGTTCTTTATGAACTAATTGCAGCAGCAGAAGGTCAAGTCTCATGGCGAGGATCTTTGCAAATATTTTAGCTTCTGTATTTATCAAGGAAATAGCACAATAGTTTTTCACCAAATAAGGGTCCCTAACCGGCTTCTGTATGAAAAGAATCATGGCCTTGTGAAACGTCCCTTGGGGATACATGCCCCTGGTATATCCATAGAAAATATCCACAAGACTCAGGGCTAACATGTCAGCAAACATTCAAAAAAAGTTTACTGGTAGGCAATCCAGACCGCATGCTTTCCCCTGTTTCATTTTGAATATCGCCAATTTAACTTCTTCCACTGTGGCTTCCTACCCCAAAACATCCAATTCAGATTTAGGGATACTACTCTTTTTAGGGTGAGGAGTATCCTTCAGGTTCCGCTCTATATGACTGAGTGGAGGATTTACTTCCGGCATGTATAAGGTCTTGTAGAATTCGACAAAGGCCTGGGTTATCTTCCCCTAATCTGTCAAGACCCCACTGCCCCCTTTAATTGACGCTACCCTGCTATTCTGGCTTCTGGATTTTAAATACCAGCTAATAACATCCCTACCTTAGTTAGCCCCCTCACACCCAAATAATTTCGAATAATATTTGAGCACGAGCCTAGCCACTTTGCTTGAACATCAACTATTATAATCCAATTTTTCTCTGATCACTGCAGTTAACTTTTTTTGGGACGGCGAGCGGAAATCCTCAGTCTCCATGCATTTAATAAGCTGGAGCCGCCTGACTGCTTCTAATTTCTCCTTCCTCTTTTGCCATGCCACATATCCAATGATGTGACCCCTAAGCGAGGCCTTATATGCATCCCAAACACACCCTGATGAGAGGCCCCCTGACCCATTATGCTGGAAAAAATCTTCAGTAAACAGTTTGATAGATGTAACAAAATCGGGTATCTTCAGGAGATCCGTGTTGAGACTCCATCTATTGTTCCTAGCCCTCTGTTCTGTCCAATCCCAATTGACCTTCACCGGTGCATGGTCAGAGATGAGAATTAAGGATATATCAGCACCATGCACCTGCTCCATAAGACCCTTACACATGAAAACATAATCTATTCTAGAGTATGTGGCATGCAGAGGGGAGTAGAATGTAAATTCCCACGCATCTGGTTTTCATGCTCTCCACACATCGACTAGACCATTGTTCTGCACAAACTGCTCAAAGGCTTTGTGCATGCTAGAACTTCGCAGGAGGACCGGCAAACTCCTGTCCAGCACTATGTCAAGAGGCAGGTTACAACCTCCACCCATTATCTTGGCCCTCCACACTAACTGTTGTATCTCTCCACTTAGAGACCTGCAGAACTCTGCATCCTGCGGTTTGGAACCATGCACATTCACTATGGCTAAAGGAGTATTGGCAAATGAGCCCTCAGCAATCAACCCTCTGCCTCTTGCTTCTGACCGTGCCTGCACTAGTAAAGAGGGAGACCTCTTGTGCAACAATATTGCCACTCCCCCTTCGCGACCCTCAGCCTCTGAGGCAAACACCTGCCCAACCCACGGCTTCTTGAGTGAATTGCACTCTGTCTGTGACAAGTGGGTATCCTGTATAAGGGCCACCTGAGTGCCTAGCCTCCTCAGGTGAGACAAGACCTTTTGGGCCTCATTCCGAGTATGGCGGTAAGGGATAGCGGCCACCGCTAACGAGAGCGGTGGCGGTAATCCCTTACCGCCATACTCCGAGTTCCCTTTGCGCCATGGAGGTTTTAACACCTGCTTTTAGCAGGTGTTAAAATCCATGGCGCTAAGGGACCTTGATGTTAATTACGCCACCGTAATTTACGGTGGCGTAATTAACGCCTTCCCCACTCCCATTATGCCCTATGGGGCAAGAATGGGAATGGGGAAGGGTAAATGGGGATTGGGGAATTACCGCCCCGCCAACCTTGGAATGGGGCGGTAATTCCGCCATCCACCAAGGCGCTGCCGGTCCGGGTATGGCGTCAACCAAGGCGTTAATAGCGCCATTGGTTAGCGCCGTACTCGGAATGAGGCCCTTTGTCTTTTAATGGAGGAGCATAGCCCCTTCACATTCTATGTGATAACATTAACCATGGATCAGGAAACCTGTGCATTTTCTAGTGAGAAATATTAATTCCCTGCTACTGCACCATACCCTGTGACACTCGCCTGCGAAAGCAAAGCGGCTCATCCTCCCATCCCCCACCATGAATGTCAGTCGTCATTCTCCCCTTGCATAGCCGCATGTCTGCATGGGAAACACGAAAGAAGGAAAGAGAAGAGAAGGCAAGAAAAAGGTGAAGAAGTGACAAGGGTTGTCTCAAACAACCTTAGAACAGCAGCTAGCCCACAAAAATACAACCGCCCCACGATCTGCCACCAAAGGGAGCCCTGAGGGTAAGGTAAGCCAACCCTCCAATTTGTCCCTGCACACTGCAACATAGCCCCACGTGCCAGCAGAGTAAGATGAGGGTAAGGTATAAGGAGCAGCAACAGAGAAACCCCCACGGCCAGTCAAAAAGATAATAAGAAAAGTAAGGACACGTAACCGCCCAATCGAGAACAAGAAAACAACTATTCAGCCATCTACCAACCCCTCATAAGGTCTTCTCAACAAAACCCACCTGCTTGGATTTCAAAGGAGATATTGATTTGTCATGTTCCTGGCTCCCCCCTCTCCAGTTTAGGGGTATGCAACAAGCCTGATCTTGGTTGAGATGATGAGTCTTTCTGGAACTTGAACCGAGAGAGGGGAAAATTCAGCCCAGAGGACTTTGCCTATGTTAAGCGAGAGCCTGGCCTAGCTCGAGGTGACCCAATCAGTTGAGGGGAATAACTAATTTCCATCTCAGAGACCCCTTCCTCACCTGTGGCGGTCTTGAGACAAGCATCCAGGTCACTCGGGTCCTCGAAAAACTTGGTAGGGCCTGCCTCATTGGAGATCCTCACTCTTGCTGTAGCTTATAGCCCTTATCTGAAACCCCTATGCCGCAACTCAAGCCGAAAAGTCCAGATACCTTCTCCTCTTAGCCATTGTCTGCCTGAAGAAATCCTGCGCTATTGAGATGTGGTGGTTCAGCAGATGCAGTTTACCCCTACTTTTTTTACATCATCCAGGATTGGGATCACTTGATTATGACGCAGGAGGCAATTGATGATGGTTCTTGGAGAAGACTTGGGTGAGGGGTCCATGGGGTGGACGCTATCCACCCGCTGAACCTCCAGAACCGGTGTAAATTCAGTATTAAGGAATGTAGGTAACTAGCTCTCCAACCACTTCCTCACATCTAGGAAATTCTGATATTGTTCCGTCGGTTCCGGTCTTCTAGCACGTTGACATTTGTGTCAAGGTCAAGAATCCTCCCCTGTAGATGCTCAAGACCTTCCATACGGTCCTCCAGCAAGGAGATCCAGGCTTGTGCCTCCTGCAAGCATCCAGTGAAGAGGACCATCTCGGACCTCATCAATTTCATCTGCCTCTCAAGAGTGCGCCTATCCAGCAAGGCCATTGTCAACTGGATGTTAGACAGTTCCCCCAGAATAATTGCTAGTTCATTCTGTTGGCCAAGGCACTGGCACTTATGCTAGGAGGTTGGCAGAGAGGGGGACTTCTCCCCATTGAAATGCAGCCCCTTCTTCAACAACATGTTCCACAGCACCCTTCTTACCTTCACCCAAGAAGGAATCCAGCCCCGCCACAGTAAAGGTTATTTGCACCCTTATGCCTCCAAACGATCAATTAAGTGAAAAAGAAAACCATTCATCCACCTTTTTGCCAACCAATCTCCAATCTCCCTCCACTGTCAGTTATAGGGCATAGAAGCTTCTCCCTTCCAATATGGCTGCCAGGGATCACTTATTCCAGTAGAGCACTGACACTGACGAAGGCCATCCTGCCTTATCTCTAGGCTATGTGGCACACATACTGCACCGCCGTCATCCTGGGTCCTCTCTCCTTCTCTGCCTGAAGCACTTCACAGCCCCGGGCAGGCACAGTCAGCAGGCACGGTGGGCCGCGCCCTAGCCGCATTGCCCTCGAGCCCCAAGCCCTCTGGCAGTCTGTGACGTTACTCGCCTCCTGCGGACTGGCCCCCTGCCTCTCGCGTCCTCTGACGGCCGACCCTTGACGCATCTCCCCTGCTTCACCAGCGGAACTGGGGTTGCGCTGCCCCAATCACGTGCAGTCATGTCCATCTTCCTCACCGTGTCTCACGCCTGTTCCCAGTGTCAGCTTCGCTCACCTGAGGTAAGTGCCTCACATAAAATTACAAAATGCGGTGTGGTGTCATTTTCTGGGCTGGTGGCCATACCCACCTCCCCCCCATCATGGGGTACTTCTGATCATCGTAGGTTTGGTACAGGAAGCCATATCTTAAATGCAGCCCCTGCTCTGCAGAGACCTACCTGTCACTGCTGCTTTCAAATGGGCCACTGTGACCTCTCAACCTGCTCTGCAGCACTGGTAGACCAGGCCCAGCAAATCATGATTCTGATGCAGCAAGTCACAGATACACACTATGCTTTGACATGGAGTTTATGAATGGGGGAATCTGATAAGAAGATTACCCTTACAGAGATGGAATTACCCGAATCATTGTATTAATTAATTAAAATCGCCAGGGCTTTCACAGCATTGCCAGATGGCAATGCCTCGCTGCTAAATGTAGTTATACCTCAACTATGGACGTTATGTAACCTGTTTGTTAAATTCCAGTATTCTTTGGCTTCGAATTACATGATGAAAAGCGTCGACCCTGCCCCCTTCCTAAATGTATTAGTTGAATGCACCCAAACCCCCTAAAATATACTGACTGGGCTACACCTCTGACTGTACTGGCGCATCACTGCATGTCCAGCCTCTCATGGCCTGTTAGCCACTGCCTCTGTGATGAAGAAGTACCGTTAGTAATAACTTTATTTCTCAGGGGTGGGGGTACATATGACGTTAAGGATGAGGACATCGGGGAAAAACCATCAACCCGTGAGGAAAAAATGAACTATACCAGATCATTGTGCCAGATAGATTCTATTTTTCGCTATTGCAGTGCATTCACTAACAGGATTTTTGATTACACTACAAAGCTGTTCTGGGGTGGTTCTGAGGAGAGAAATGGTTTTCCCTGGGAGGTGCAATATCCCCCAAGTCTCCCTGGTTGCCTGAGGCTTTCCATGCAGTTTTAATACACTAAAATAAACTATTTTATCAAACTGATTTGCAGTGATTACGGCGCACCGCGGTATCTTAAGCGATTGTAAGTAGGTAGGAAGGCCACAGCTTTTGAAAGCTCTTACAAGATTCACAAAGCTTCCACGGAACATTATTCACGGCTCTTCTTTCAGGGGTTAGTGACGTTTCTTGTCCTCCCTGTCACAAAATTCCTCTATTATTCCAACAGCTCGCAGACCCCACCTACACACACTGCCATCATCGTTGTGGTTCCCCAGGCCTTTCCCTTGAAACATGTTGATAACACAAGAAGTACCCCTGGATCTGCTGCACCCCCACAAAGATATGCACCAAGTAGCAAGCAGAGGCGGAGGCTTCCCTGGCGATGTTGCTGGTTCTGGCGCTGTTGTCAAGGTCCTTTGTGTGAGTTCTTGAAATAGCAATTAGTCCTCCCTATAGACTCATTCTCACATGCACATGTACGTCAGTTCACAAGGACACTGCAGTCACTCAAGAAGGGCGGCCAGGGACTCAGCGGCTTTGTTGTGGAGATCCAGTAAAGCCTGGTTCAGAGCTCTGTGACTCATCATAGTGTGGCAGGGCAGCCCTCATTAGAGGCTGCGCCCCTGGCCCAATCTGTCACTGTGAGGAATCCACTTTAACAGTGTTACAGGTGTGAATATCGGTTTCTAAACCATCAATCAGTCGAGCATCTCTAATACACCAGATGGGATCTGAACAGATTGGAATAACATGCACATTATAAATCTCTTTGTCCAATTTTTGGTATCGTGAACGAAACGGCCGGCTTATTTCGGAAATGTTGTGGATCGTTGGTTAGTTGCAACACAGCGAAAATACAATTATTACCCAATGATAAAAGGCACTGTCCAGTAAGGTTGTATAAAAAATATCTCCTTATTTATATCACAACAGAACGTTCTAGCAACACTACAAAATACAACCCACCTTGCAAAGAAATGCAGAGGACAGACAGTTTCAAAGAAGGAAAAGTGATGCAATCTGGTTACTGACAGCAGGGTAGTCGGAATGTTTAATAACCACAACAGTTTAAGGTTACTTGGCTTCAGCACAAAGGGAGCAATGGGTCTTAAAATGTCTTTAGGTGCCTTCTTGGAAGTACCAGGGGGATAGAACCACAATGTACCTTGTGCTGTAGGTGTTCTTAGTGCTCAACAAGGTCGAGTCGGCTTCAGTGCGCTCTTCAGGATTCTGCAAAAGAGTTCAACTGCGGCTATCAGGTGGCAAGACAGTATGGCGAGCAAAGCACACCAGCACTGCCTCCTGGGCAACCCCTGCACTTGGGGGCTGTTCATGTATCCCTACAGTTCCCACCAGTTCTTGGCACTTGATGTCTGCACTTACCCCTGCACTTGCCACAAGCTGGCCGCACTTCTCACCTATTGTTTTATTTATTTATGTATTTATTACTGTTGATCCTAAGTAGTGCCCTGCCCCCTACCTACCCCCAGCACCCCCCCCCTGCACTTGCGCGATCTCAATGTCCCCTGGCCTAGTAGGATCGTTGTCTCTGTCTTCCCTCTGTTCCCCCTCCCTGGCCTCTTCTCGCCTTGAAACATTTGTGTATAGGCACATTATAAACGCCATATCATATCATATCATGCCCCAAATCTGTGGAGTGGTTTGTAGGCAGCTGCCTTCCCCTTGGTTTCAGGTTCAGAGACCTTCTGGCATATCCCACCTAGGAAGCCTGCTGCTGAGCCTAACAGGTCATGCGTATGCTGGATGGGAACCAGTTCTGAAGCTGCTGGAGCATCTTCTGTATTTGGTATCTCGCTCTGCTCCCTGGGAGCTGTTTAGGGGAGGGATCTTGCTTCCATCTTTGGAAACCCTGGCCTTTCTTCACTTGCGGAAGATGTAAGGCAGACCTGCTCGTGCGTAGATGTCCATTTTAGGCCATCTCCATAATACTTATGTATACCCCACATACCTTTTATTATGTTATATTATGTTATGTTGATTTATACCGCACACCACTGCCAACAAGGGGCAGTTTCCAGGTGCTCACGTGGCTCTGCAAGAGAAGAGGGTGGGGTGTGTTCGTGAGGACATGATGAAAGGATAGGTTCGGAACCAGGGGAGCTGGCATCTGTGTGTGTTTTCTTGCATGTGGGAGTTATTGAGAGGCCCAGCTTCTTGTAACCATAGGGGTAGGACTCAGTATCTAAGATGTGTGCCAGTGTTCAATGTTGGGTTTGTAGGTCGTATGCGGTTAGGGTGGAAGTACGATTGTGCACACTTGTTAGTTAAATCCGTAAGGGGGGAGTCCAGTGTCACGTTTGTCTGTTAGGTGTTTGATGGAGTTGTGTTGGTGTGTGTTTGTGTGTAGTGTGGATGGATTTATGCATTATGTGCATTGTTTTTTTTCTCTTTCATTCACATGTTTATGGATTTACAATAGAACCAACAGTGAAACCCCACAACCCAAAACCAAGAGCCACATAATTAGTACAAATATAAATATGGCCCTAGATACTCTGAGTTACTTTTTCTTCTGATGATTGTAGATCACTCTTTCCATATCTGGAAGTTTAAACATTTCATCCAACCATACACTCTCCTTAGGGGACATCTTTGATTTCCAATGTCTCAAAATAAGCTTCTTTTCCATCAAGGAGCCCCTAAGCATCCACTACTTCTGTGCCATATTTAAGACTTCAAAAAGTTAATCATCACCCAATATAAGTGTCTCAAAATCGTAGTCCAGGGAGAACCCCAGCACACTATCAAAAACAGTGCATAGTTTGACCCAACAATTCCCCACCTTAACGCATTCCCACAGCAAATGTTTCAACATCCCAGCTCTGTGCACGCACCCCCAACATTCATCCAAATCCGTCATACCTCTTTTATGCAGGCACTCAGGCGTTCAGTAGACCCTGTTCAGAATCTTGACCTGCCTGGACCTTTCCCCCAAACTGATAGATGAGAGAGCCACATACTTACAGATATTCACTCAAAGTTCCTCTGTCATTTCACACGGCAACCTTGCCGGACACTCCTGTAATAAATTTGTATTGCTGTTTGCTGCGATACAATCGATTTATAATACTTGCTCTCCAGGTGGCCTTCCACCTTAGCCAGATCATTTAACTGTGCATAGTCAATCTTCCCCACCACAGAGACTTCCCCAATAGCCCTCTTTAGAGTTCAAAATTCTTGAAGAGTGCAATGTGGAATCTTCTAGGCATCCCTCAGTTGATCCAATGTCAGCCATTTCCCTCCTGCCCTAAAGTCCCCTATCTACTGTACACAACCAAGGAACCATTCTGTCCAAACCAACATCTTCTTTCCATCCCTGAATGCTGGGTTGTACCAGATTGAAGCCTCAAGGCATTTCAGTGTGTTTCCTCCCAGTAGTGACAAGAACCTCTTCCAGGAAGTCCGTAAGAATTCGGTGATCAGCACAGTACTTGTAGGCCGCACCAAGTTCATCATTGAAACCACCTTTGGTGTCAAAGGACCAATCAAGCTTGCCTCTGCGTTAGCCCAATCATCTGGCTCTGATTCCAGCAATGATGCCCAGTGTCTAGTCGTAAAAGCCAGATGGTAGTCTTGAAAATACGGTGCGCCTAAGCCCCTCTGTCTACTGGTAGCTATAACTTCTACAACTTCATGCAAGGAGGCTTTCCATCCCATAAGAAGTTCTGCAACGAAATATTAAACTCCATCCATACTTTCTTACTAACTGGTAAATGCAACATGCCAAGCACATATGTAATTTTGGGTGAAGAATTCATTTTTAATGTATTAACCTTTCCCCATAAGGAGAAGTTTAAAAGTTTCCATCTTTCCAGATCCATTTTTAGACCTGGTAGTAATCCCTTCATATTCTCTAAAACAACCTTATCTAGCTTGTTTGTTAGCCATATAGCCAAGTACTTAATCCACTCTATGCATGACTTGAAGCCCAAGTTCACAATCGTTTTTTTCCACAATTTCTGGAGAGAGAAATCGCCTGTGATTTAGTCCTGTTAATTTTGTACCCGGCCCAAACATTAATCTCAGTGATTAATTCCATCAGTTTTGGCAGTGAGACTTCTAAGTCTCTTAGCAGCACCAAAAAATCAGTTGTGTATAACCATAGTTTTTGGGTGATGCCGCAATAGCTGACCCCTTTAATGCTCCCCTCCTGTCTGATTGCCATGGCCAAAAGCTCAATCACAAACAGTAATGGTGATAAAGGGCAACCTTGGCGAGTTCCCTTCGCCAGACTGAATGACTTGGACCGGACATCATTAGTAAAAATGTTTGTAGTTTAGCTCTTGTACAAGATTCAGACCCAGTTTATGAAAGATTTACCAAAGCCCATCTTTTCCAGCACTGCAAACAGGAAGCACCAGTTTACCCGATCAATAGCTTTGGTTGTGTTTTATGATAGTATTACCACGTCATCCTCCATTTCATTTGCCCGTGTAATTTTCTGACGCAGTCTCCTCATGCTGGTTGCGGCGTGCCCCCCTTTGACAAATCCAATGGTCCTTGAGGCCTTATACATATCTCGCAGTAGTTCAAAAACCACGTTAGGCGTATCCTTTTAAAATTCCATTGGTAGCCCATCCGGCCCTGAATTAAGGCTCAAAGCCAATTTCCTTAGCTGCTCCATAGTAAAATCTGCATCCAAACTTGCTTTCTCAGCCTTGGCGAGTTTTGGAAGTAACATGTCCTGTCCAAATGCATGCAGGCCTCCTACAATGTCAGCTTCTTCAGAGTAAAACCCCTTATAAAAGTAATGAAACACAATGCTTATTTCTTTTGGATTAAATGTTATGGTGCCATCTGGTTTCTTGATCGAAGGAATGGCCTTATCCCTTTCTTGTTTTCTTAATTTATGTGTCAGCCAACGGTCACATTTCTCACCATTTTCGAAGTATGAGCATTTTGTATGAAAAAGCACATGCTCTGCTCTTTCTGATATCTTTTTTATTAAACTCACACTTAAGTCACATAGTTAATTCTTTTTTTGCTCAACTGGGTTTTGCATCATTTCTTTCTCCAAATCCTTAATCTTTAAATTCAAGCTCTTAATCTCGTTGTCTATGTTCTTTTTCCATTTGCTAGACAAACCAATTATAAGACCTCTCTTTGAGCATTTGAAGGCCTCTCAAACCGTGCCCGGGTCCATGTCACCCGTATAATTCTCTTCTGTAAAGAAATGTGCTTCCTTGACAACCTTCTCTACTATTTCATCATCTTCTAAAATCGAAGTAGTCAGTTTCCATAGTGAACACCTGTGAGTAGAAAACTGCGATGCAATAGTGATCTGCACTGGCTCATGGTCAGAAATGTGGATAGTTTTGATGTTGCCTCCTGTGTTGTTAGTAGTAGCCAAACAGGCGGTAAGGAACAGGTCTATCCGAGAGTAAGTATTATGGGCACCTTTTAGGGAGGACTTGAGGGAGGAGATCGTAAATTATTTTGAAACAAATACTGGGAGCGTGGATTCCGCGGGAACACTATGGGAGTCCTTTAAAATTGTCATGAGGGGAGTAGCCATAGCGAAATCCAAGGGCCTACAAGGTGGGGTTTTGGCTGAACTGCAGGAGACGGAAGAAAAATTAGAAGAGGCCTTAAGGGGCGGAGACAATACAGCAGAGAAGCTAGAATTGACACTTAGGCTACAGCAAAAATGTGCGGAATATTGGGAGAGATTGTGTAACCTTAATTATAAAAAATACATAGAGAGACAGCATGCGGGAGGTGATAAACCGGGGAGACTTTTGGCGTGGTTATATAAGAGTGCGACCCCCAGAGTCACAATCAGGACTA
The DNA here is from genome assembly GCF_040938575.1 of Ambystoma mexicanum. Lineage (NCBI taxonomy): Eukaryota > Metazoa > Chordata > Amphibia > Caudata > Ambystomatidae > Ambystoma > Ambystoma mexicanum. Next base: position 812,568,212 of record NC_090922.1, read on the forward strand.
TAGAGAGAGAAGACGGTAGCGTAGAGGACACCCAGAAGGGAGTTAATCAAGCATTTGTGGATTATTATAAAGTATTATATGGAGATGAAGGGGAAAGTAGTCACGCTATGATGGAAGAAACGCTTGAGGATATGGGGTTGCCCAAGATAAGCGAGGAGGAGAGAGAGGAACTAGATACCCTGATCACCTTGGAAGAATTAGGGGAGGTGGTGAGGCAGCTGCCTACTAGTAAAACCCCAGGGACAGATGGACTCCCAAGTGAGTTTTACAAAGTATACAAGGAAGAGGCCTTCCCCCACTGCTAGAGATGTAAAACGAAGCGTTCGAGACGGAACGCTTACCGGGGTCACTGAGAGAGGCTGTCATAATACCTCTCCCCAAGCCTAATAAACCTGGGCACAGCTGTGGTTCCTATAGACCCTTGTCAATGCTGTATCAAGACGGCAAGATATTAACTGCTGTCTTAGCAAATAGACTGAAGAAGGTTATTAGCAAATTAATACATCCGGATCAAACAGGCTATGTCCCCCATAGAAACATTACCAATAATCATAGGCGACTCCAGAGAATCATTGAGTTTGGCAGAGAAAGTGATGAGGAAATGGCAATTGTGTCCTTGGATGCGATCAAGGCCTTCGACTCCGTTAAATGGCCATGGCTGCTGGCGGCCCTGAAGCACTACGGGTTAGGGCCTGGATATGTAAGGTGGGCGAAAAGTTTATGTAGCGAACCGCTGGCTAGAGTTAGGACAGGATCTGTGATATCGGAAAGGTGGCAGCTCAGCAGGGATACTAGACAGGGATGCCCGTGGTCTCCAATGCTCTACATACTGGCCTTGGAACCTCTAGCAATATATCTGAGCCAGCAATATGACACCATAGGCATCGAGGTGAAAGGAGAGCGGCATCTGATCTCCCTATATGCAGATGACATGCTGATGTACTTGCGATTCCCAGAAGAAAATCTCCAGTACATTCTAGAAGTGCTGGGGAGATACGCTGTGCTGTCCGGCATAGCAGTGAACCCCCAGAAGTCCAGCTTGTTCCCATGAGGGGGTACATGGGGATTCCAGCGGAGCGGTTACCTGTTTTGCAAGTGCTGTGGGCGGTTAGCACATTTCGGTACCTGGGGATAGATATATACCACACCGTGGAGGAAGAGCATAGGTGCAATACAGAAGTAGCTATTAAAAAAATTGAGAAGTGCATGCAGTTTTGGGCAAAGCTGCCCTTGGCGATGATGAGGCGGGGAGCAATGCTAAAGATGATGGTCCTGCCAAGGCCCCTACACTACTTCGGGAACATACCGTACCTGATTCCTAAGAAGTTCTTCACCAAATTGAATAGCATGTGTAGAGACTTTTTGTGGCATGGCACGCGAAATAGAGTGGCGTTATGGAAGCTACAGAACTTCCATGACAAAGGAGGGATAAAGCTGCCGAACTATGAGGCGTACTATGTGGCAAGCCAGTTACAGTATGTTGCCAAATGGCTCTCTGACGAAGAGACCTCTGAATTTAGGTTGTTTGGGCGTGATTGTGCACCTTTTTATTTAAAAGAGATGATGTGGGTACTCATGGCGCAAATGGTGGGGCGCCCTAAAATGATGCTACTGGGATGGAAGGTGTGGCGCAGGGCATGTCAAATGATGGAGGACCCGTCCCCATGCTCACCGCAGATACCACTGGTTGTATTGACGGGGGCAGACACGCAGCTACGAATGATACTCAGGAACCACTGGGAACCGGCTGGGGTGGCGACAATGGGTGATATTTGGCGGGAGGGCTCTAGTATTACTTTTGAGGGGCTGCGGAAAGAAACTGGGTTGCACGAGGGCCAGTATATTATGTATTATAGAGTGGTACAGAGGATTAAGAGAACATGGCCTGAAACTGTGTTGGAGGAAGAATCAGACGCCACCATAAACGTGATATATGACATAGCTGAGGGGGATCACGAGATTTCCAGATTGTATGAAATGCTGATGTCTAAAGTGGGGAAGGAGGTCACGCAGTTGCGACTCGACTGGGAAATGGAGGTTGGGGCCCCGATGGGAGACGGGATGTGGGAACGGGTGCAGGGGTATCATAAGAAGGTGTCTAGAAACGCGAGGCTGAAACAGATTCAGCTGTACATAACGCACAGGGCCTATATGACGCCTTGGAGGAGATTGAGGTTTGAAAATGCAGGGCGGCAAGCATGCCCCAAGTGTGATGAGGAGAAAGCGGGCATGGTGCATATGTTCTGGTCATGCCCGATCATAGAGCGAATCTGGAGGGGAGTGAAAAAGAAACTGGAAGAAAAAGGGGTCAAGATGGTAATGGATACAGTGTGGGCCTGTCTGCTGGGGGGGTTCCCCAGACCACAAAAGCTCAGGCATGTAAGTAAACTGAGGGATCTGGTTTATGTGCTTGCAAAAAGGAGGATTGCCATGGGATGGAAGTCATGCCATGTGCCAAAGGTAGAGGTGTGATGGAGAGATTTGCAAAAATGGGTGGAAGCCGAAACCATGGCATGGCAAGAAGCGAGTAGCACAGGGGGGGAGGAGGAGAAGGAGTCCCTGATGGCCTGGAAATCACTGATAGCCGAATTGTTTGGGTCATTAGCTGACCCGGCGGAGCCTGTAGAAGAGGAGACCGAACCACAGGTTGCGGAAACTGAAGGTTTAATGCAATAGACTTGTAAAGGGGGGGTGGGTTAGGGGAAGTAGTGGTGAGAAGTTAAGAAAGTGTAATGAAACTGTTGGAACATGCGCTGTTTGTTTGGTTTGTATTGTTTGGTTGTTTGTATAATTCAATAAATTCTTTTTTTTAAAAGTATTACGGCACCTGAAAAGAAACTGTAATCCCTGCTAGATGGGTGTTCCAAGTATCTATCAGATTGGGTTCTGAAATCAGATCCTGCAAAGCGACCACTTGATTATTTTTGGACCTTAATACAATATTATTACTTCTATCCAATAGAGGATCCAGCAGTTCATTGAAGTCTCCCCCAATATAACATGTTCCCAGTTCTGATCCTGCAGGGTTTGTGCTACTATCCTAAAAAAGGATACATCATCTACAGTTGGTGCGTAAATGTTGCAAGTTTATAACATTTCCCCCTATATGCACATTGAAAGAGATATTAATCTGCCTTCTTTGTCCTTATTTTCTGGAGCACCTGAATCGGCAGGTTCTTACGACTCCATATAGCCACGCCCCATGAGCGTGTGTTGTACGAAGAGCCATATACCTGACCTACCCATCCTCTCTGAAATTCAGCAGTCTTGTTAACTGTGAGATGAGTCTCCTGCAAAAAGCACACGCCAAACTTCAGGCCATTCAAGTGATTTAGAATCTGTTTCCTCTTTAATGGGCTATTGATTCCCTTTGAATTCTAAGAGACAAAACGCATCTCACTTCAGGAGACAGACATTCTCGACTTTCCCAAGTGGGACACACTCTCAACTGACACAAGTCTGTGACTAAACTGCAAACTAATAAAAAAAATTAAAAAACAACCCACTCCCCCTTAAGGCAATGTCGCTCTGAAGAAACACCAACCTGTGAAAATGCAACATTCCATTAAACCCCCCCCCTATAAAGATGAATACCAACACAGAAAACCTGAACTAAGTACAACCTCGTACAGCAACAGCAGTCAGCCCAGCTGCCCAAAATCAATGATTCCCGTACTCCCCCACAATAGCTGCCCCCATCGCCACCCCAACACATGCCTGCCTCCACATAAGTGCAGTTCAATACAAGACCCCACTAATGCCATAATACTTCAGCCTCAGACACCTCTACATTAAAATTGCAATGGAAACAAGCCCTCTGTCCCCACCAAGACATTGTAGGACATACCCACCAGCATTCATAGTGCGAACCCTCAAAGAGAGGGAGTATCATGATATTCAGTGACATACAGCAAGGACATTAGCTAAACATTCAAACTCTTCCCTTCTCAATGCACACAATATAGAAACGTTATACACAGTCGTAAACTATTTCACCAAATTCTGGCTGGTCTATTAAACGATCAAAACAAGCCTCATTCTTGCTATATCTTGGGAAACAAGCCACACGGCCCCAATCACAATCCAGCAAGAGATTCCGTCTTTAGCTCAGCACTTGGCCGAACTCTAGACTAGCTTAGCAATCAGATAAAGCAGCATCGCTATATGCAAGACCCCATTAAGAAAATGTAACATTACAGAAATCCCACAAAGACCTCCCCTCTCATTGAGGCCTGAACAACAAGTTGAGCACGCAAACTTGTACAGGCAAACCCGCAATATTCTCCTGGTCCATGATATAATTCCAAGATGTCATCCACATGCAACCCATCAACAAACATTAAAAGTCAACTTCAGCTGTGTACATTTGAACGCACTATATTCCTCCAATCCTGATTTCTGGACTCATACCGCACATAGAGAAAATCAGTCATCAAGAATTATCAATCCGTATGGCGAGACGGCTAAACCAGGAGAAGAGATTTCAATTCCTTGATTACCTTAAGATATGGTGGCAGTGCTGCAGAGTTCATAGACACACGTACTCCTTAACAATCCAAACTCCTGCACGAAAAACGTACTTTAGTGCATTAGAGACGAAATTGGTAATACAGCTAAAAAACGTCCACTGTTGTATTCATATATAAGCTCAATTAGCATCTCAGTACAAGAGTGGTGTAACTGAATGTTAGTGTGTACAACTCCTACTTTTCTGCATCCCAGTGCTAGAGTGGTGTGCCTGAAGGGAATTATGCACAAATCTCAGTCGTGGTTTCACTATTTTGGCCTGATGTTTCTCTGAAACAATATTAGGGGGTTGATATGTGTTTGCCTTCTCTGCATAAGGAAATATCTTCCTATTTAACCTCTTCCTAGTGTCAATACATTGATGGCATCTTCCAGGAAGAAAGGAAGAAAAGGGGAAAGAATGACAATAGAACACAAAGGCTGCTGGGACAGACCATTCATCATGAAATGGAAATGGAGGATACCTTGTGTCACCCAGGGACATCACCCTTCCATTCCCCAATTTACCTCCACCCAGGTGATCCTCCCTTGCACATCCACCCCCAGGGTCGAGATCCAAAAATAATGGCACTTCCCTGGCCACCTGACCAAAGGATATCAGGGAGAAGGAAGTGAGAATGCCCTCAGGTACCTCACAGAATGGAAGGGAGAGAGGCTTCACGTCAATGCTGTGCCATTGCCAGCTTCAGTGAGTCCAAACAGGTGATTGGTCTTCTGGGCCTTCTGTGCATGTAAGCCTCCATGTGGCATTCATGCAAGTCAAATAATGTCCAGTCCCCATTGCGGGTGTCATGCAGTGTGTACAGTCACAGCTGTGGTAGCGGTACAACAACGTCCACACCAGACAATGGGGACATGCATGCATACTGGTGACTCCAAATAGGGCCAGTCCATGGCTATTCATGTCCCACCCCTAGCAATCCATCCAAGGGACTGAAACCCAGCACAGACAGTATGTCACGCAGCGGCTGTCCCAGGATGCAGCAGGGTACCTGAGGCACGGCCAGCCAGTAACAGATGCATGATTTAGAGCACACACACAGACAGCTATGTAAAATACATGGTCCTCCAACATGCATGACAGGGGTCACCCTGTGTCCTCCACCCTTGCAGGTGATTATGGGTAACCGCTGCTTCCATGGCTGATGGCCCCTCTGAGAGAACCCCAGATGCAGGAGGAGAAGGCCTACAATCGTGCACATTTGCAAACTAGGTTAACCACTGAACAGAACTTCGGGCTAGTGAAGGCACATTTCCAATACCTACACCTGTCTGGGGGTGCACGAGAAGGCCAGAGAAGGTGGGGTAGATAATACTGGCCTGTGCAATGTTGCATAACATCTGCGTCAGATGCAACATACCCCTGCCCCTGGATTTGGACATGCCATTAGCATCCTGCACATAGATGCTAGGGATGGGTGTGTTGCCCGTTAAGAACTATTTGACAACTTCTTCTGACTCCCCCTCCACAATGCACAACCCATGCCCCCCACTGCTTGTAATGCACACACTCAATAAAACCTGCCACACATTGAGGACACACTCATTGATGCAATTGCTTAACAAGATGTATTATTTCAGAAATACAATCTACAATCAACACCCTGTGCCCCCTCCTGCTCCCCACACAGCTCCTCCCCCTCTCCACACAACCCCTCCCCACTCACCCCATCCCCGTACCCACACCCACTCTCCACACACACACCCTCCCGCTCCCCAAACTTCCTCCTCTCTCTCCTCATACACCAACTCCCCACACAGACCCCTCCTCCTCCCCACAACCCTGAAAAACAAAGTTTCATGTATGCTGTTCATGAATGTAATTTGTGGTTTAGGTCTACTTGATCAAAAATATTTGACCTTTTCCAATTTGACCTAATTGTTTTCGGTCATTTTTTTGGTTGGAAATGCAGGGGGAGACCCCCGCAACCACCCCCTCACTTCCCCTACCTCAACCTATTCTCTACCCCTCCTCATAAATTAATTTAATTTAATTTGACCAAAAAAATTATCAAAAGAATTCGATCGGATTGAAAAGGTCAAATGTTTTTCGATTAAGTATGCTAATACCACATTTCCTGTACTTAATCATATCACAGGCCTTGGCATTGTCTGGTGAGCCCAAAAGCCCCTGTGAGCGGCACCTTGGGCTGCCCTGGTGAGAGCTTGCCGGTGTTGTAGCAGTGGAGGAGGGGGTCAGATCCCTGGGGGTGTCCAGTCATTTGGTCGACTGAAAACTGGTCGAATGACATTTGGTCGACGCAATTTGGTCGAAAACCAAATGGTCGAATTTTTTTTTTTATTTATATATTTACTTTTTCGGGTTTTCGTTTTTAAAAAAAAGGGTTTTTTAGAGAAAAAAAGGAGGTTGGGGGGGATCCCGGGGACCCCCCCAAAAAAATTAAAAAAAGGGGTGAAAATAAAAATAAAAAAAAATTCGACCATTTGGTTTTCAACCAAATTGGTTCGACCATTTGTCTGGTCGACCAATTTTTTTCGACCAAATGTCTGGCAACCATCCCTGGGCCCCCAATGCGATCAGGAGCAGCTTGCAGGGTGTGTGTTAGTGGCGCTGCGAGTGCAGACACCCCTTTGTTTCCCTCCCAGGCCCTCTGTGCCAATACCACTAGGGCAGGGGTTGTGCAGCCCAGGGCACATGCACAGTGCTGGCTGCTGGCCTGCAGGCATTCCCGCATCATCCCGGATTCCACCAGTTGCTGACGGACCATATCAGCCATCTTGTTGTGCCTCGCCTCAATCCTACTTATGCGGGTATCCATATTTCTTATGTTGGGAATTGGTGGTGGATGTTCCTGCGAGCCATCCATGCTATTACCTCCATCCACCACCTTGTCATCACTAGTGGAGGCAGCAGGATGGGCCGGTGGCTGGAGTTGGGTGGGAGCGTAGACTAGACATGTTGGCAGACCTGATGGCTGTGCTGTAGAGCCTGATTGTGCTGCAGGGCCTGAAGGGAGTGCTGCTGGGCCTGATGGCTGTTCTGCAGGGCCTGATGGCTGTGCTGCTGGCTCTACTGCTGGGCCTGATGGCTGTGCTGCAGGGCTTGGTGACTTTGCTGCAGGGCCTGATGGCTGTGCTGCTGGGTCTGATGGCTGTGCTGCAGGGCATGATGGTTGTGCTACTGGGCCTGATGGCTGTGCTGCTGGGCCTGATGGTTGTGCTGCTGCAGCTGGTGTTGGCTGGGATGGTGTGTGGTGGTTTTGCCTTCCTTCGTGAGCTTGCTCGGGCTGTGGGGGGTCCGGCATTGCCACTATCAGAGGATGTGCATGTTAGGGTGAGATGGGCATGCAGTTAGTCATCTGTGTTTTACCTCCACAGACTTGCATTACACAGATACACATTGTGTTTGACCTGGCCTGGACATGATGCCTGGTTGTCAAATCTTCTCTGATGCGTGCTTGCACATGTATGTTTTATGCCTGCACATTGGCTTGTAGTGCAGTGTGCATTGTGGATGTGTTAATTGTCCTGTCCTCCCTCAGTGCACATGACCAGTACTCATATGCCCATGTCTTTGTCCTTGCATTTTGTTCACAATGCTTGTGCACATTTTAATCTGGCCTCCACCCCTGGCATCTGTCTAGCCATGGGCCATATTGATGTGGTCAAGTGATGTTCACATTACCTTGGACATGCCTCCCTAATGTGTATGCTGCATTTCACAAACGTCTCATATTTTGCATTTGGATGCATCTTGTTGTACTCACCGCCCTCTGCTTGAGTCCCTGTGCTGGCCTCTGCTGATCCTACTCCCTCAATTCCCTCCATGTGCATCACCAAACTACAGGTCTCCTCCCACAGCATTAGTTTCAGGGGTGAGGCTGTCCTGTCTCCGGTGGCCAGGGATTGCCTCTTATGTGCCAATAACTTCCAGTTACTGCAATTACGCTGTCTCTGGTTCTGCTATTCTCGTTGCTGGTGTTTCCGGCACTGGTGACCCTGGTTCTGGTGTTTCCATCATGATACATGCCAGAATAGCACACCCGCAAGGTTGGAATATGCTGGTGATTCCATCACTTAGGTAGCCGGAAATGTTACTACCGGGATGAGGGAGTCACCAGCATTTATCCGGGAAACCCGTAATGAGGGCCAATGTCTTGTTATCTATCATGAAAATTCTCACCTCAACTAAGCGGCCACTGCAAGCGCACCACTTCAATTGTGCATGTGTGGCATTTGAGAGGAGGCCATCTGCACGTATGGTGGTGCACACACGTTGGGCAACAGGTCTGAGTCGCTGTCACCACACTGTCAGAGAAAACCATGCTCTCACCTCGATTTAGGTTCAGGGCAAACAGAGATAATGTATTAATTGGCTTTCAAGTCAAGGAACACAGCTTCCTGCCCATAATTAAACCCATCTAACTAACCTAGCCCGCCTTCTAGACCCTTTGCCTTTATAGCTCCAATGTCATCTGATCTCAGAAGCTTCAAGAAAACCACCTTCTATGCCTTTCAGGACGTTTATCCTGCCTCACGTCAAACAATGGACCCATTCATGGATAATACAAGTCCTACTAAAAAATCCATGAATGGAAGTGAAATTGAATGACATACATCCACTGGAATGTAGCCTGATGGAGGGCAGGAAACCCTTTTGGAGGAGTTCTTCCGCTCCTACTTTATTGGCCGCGGGGGTAGGTCCTCCACCCCCATGGTGATTTCCCCTTTATCACAACTGTTACTTGTTCATTCCAGTTTGGACTGGTCAGTTCCACTGGGCTCAGGCCAATGGCCTTGCTCCAGTAGCCATGGAGGGGATGGAGGCCACAGACCTTAGTCTCTTTTCATGCATCCTTTAACCTGCACTGTCTTTAGCCAATGGGGAAGAGGAAAACCTAATAAAAGTCTGCAAAAAGGAAAATTACACTGGGCACGTGGTGGGACATCATGTCATAGGGCCACAGAATGTGTATTGCTTACTCCCTTCTTGTCCCCTTACCCTCTTCAGACTTGATGGAATCTGAACAATAAGCAAGTGGCATTTCAAGGGCAACATTTGACTTTTTTGTAGGCATGAGATAGATATTTGCTATTCACTGTCATAATGGTACCTGCAGGCCATAAAGTGGCAACAGCTGGAAAATGGTGTGAGTACCTGGGCATATGATAGCTGTTCCTGGAAAATGTCTAATCCCTATACACAAGCCAAAACGTTTGCCTTTGCCAATGCTTGTTTTTAACAGACCTTCAGTATATGGACATGTGTACTGCTCATAAATCAGGTGGCTGAAGGGGATTACCGTGAACATTTAGAATTTAAAAAACCGAATGGAGAAATGGCATAATTATTTTGACTGAAAAACGAAAATTACTTTTAGCTTTTTCTACTTTTTTCCATTAATGCAGGGGGAGACCCTCGCTCCTCCACCTAACACCCCTACCCTAACTTATACCTTTACCCCACCCCGACCTACTATTTAATATACATATACAAAAATAACTACAATTTTCGGTCAAAATAACTCAGTAATTTGTCCTTTTTTGTATTCTTTTTTTCCTGTGGATTCCGGCTGAAGGCACACTTGGTAAAGACATGTTTAGTCCAACAGTAACACATATACAACTGAAATTAGGCCATTATCTCTCATAGGGGACCATCCGCAGACCCTCCTGCAGCAGAAAACCCCTCTCCTTCATCATTTTCCCCCATATGTGTGTTCACTTAGTTATGTATTTCTCTATTTAACTATTGACGGATTGAAAAGAAACCTGATTCAACAACAGCATTTGACTGCTTTCCTGTGCACGTCTAAAATGGTAAACATCGAACAATTTGCTTGAGAAACCACATCATGAGCCCTAGACCATCTATGACAACAAGAGACCACATTTGCTGAGCTGTGTATTATCTTCCTGTATTATTACTAGCCTGTGTGTAGTGTAATACCATCTCACATCCTCTTAAAAGTGTTATCTCCTTTGACTTCTTCTTTATTCATCCCAGGTAATATTGACATTGAATTCAGTGGTGGCTTCATGTATTTACCATATGTCCCGACTTTGTCAAAGTCAAATATGAATTGCCCCTTCTTCCACCCATAACAGAAGATTGGCTAATGCAAGGTGTCCATTCCTATCTAGCGCGTATTGCATATGCATATTATATACTGTGGGTGAAACATGCAAATATGTATAGTAAGAACAAGTGGAGCATGATGTGTTGGCCCTGCTGCAGCAATCACCTGTGAGGCAACATTCAATAAATGAAATTGTGGTCTGGATCAGCTCCTCTTACTACAATGAACTACTTAACTCCTTTCTTAACTTTCTTCACTCCCTTTTCAACTATGCAAGTAGTGGTGCAACTAAGTGACTTCTGCAACTCGGGCCTCATTACAAGTTTGGTACTAGCCTTGCCGGTAAAACCGGTTGGCTGCCACCATTTGTGTGCACCGGAAAAAAGATGCTTCCCATTCACGTTCGGCCCTATGGGGCCGAATGGGAATGGGGAGGTCGGATGCACCGGCACCGTTTATAACGGTGAATCCGACATGTTCTGCTTGCGGGTGCCTTTCTGCCCACCAGGTCCGACCTAGCGGGCAGAAAGGCACCCGCGAGCACAACTCATAGTTTGCCAGTCTGGGAACTACAATACCGGCATGCTTACCAGTACCGTAGTTCCCAGACCGGCAAACTTATAATGATGCCCATTGTGTCGCTCCCTCACAATTAGTGAGCTGCTCCTGCAATATTTGGAGACTCCAGCTCCAATGACCGCCACTCTACCTCCCCTTTTCCTACTGTCATCCCCAGTCAGTCATCTACAAGAAGACATGGTAGTTCTGGAGCATGTGCCCCTCTATGGTATTCTCCACTTCTCTATGGCTCAGCTTCCCGTGACGGATGGGAACTTGTCAATTTCAGGCGGTGTGTGCCAGCATTATGCATCATTTGGTCCCTCCATGCCTGACAAACGGTGACCAAACAACGACTAACAAAAATCTGTGGTAGTGTTGGTGGTGCTGGCAGTGTGAACAGTGCTCTGCTGGTGTATGGGGAGAGCAGAGGGTGCAGCCAGGATAAGAGGGTGGGCAACTGAGGGCTGCTTGTGTCGGTGTTTCCAATACCAGCGATGGGCAGATGCGTCCTCATGTGAGGACAATCCTTCATTGACATTCCAAGCAGTGGCGGATGCTGTGGAAGAAGAGTCAGGTCACTGGAAGCTAACATATGTGCATCAGGACACCTGTGCCTGCCTTTCCTCCTCTGAAAAAGCAGGCACAGGGGCAGAGACCGCAATAATTTCCTCCTTCCTAGACATCATCTGGGGGAACACGTCTATCTCTTTCACCTGTTGCTCTTATGTCGTATTCAACACCACCTGCACCATCTTCTTATCTGTCTCCAGACAGTCCAATACCACTGCTGCACCCTCACTCTCTGTGTTTCCACCATCACCTCTCCAAGACCAGAGCTGGTTAAAGAGTGGCACAACAACCATTCTAGTGATCTGCAACTACAATACCCTTTTCCTGCATTAAGTCAAGTCTTGCCTGACACTCCTATCCAGTCCGACCCAAAGGCCATGGAATAAGGACGTCCTGCTTCCTCCAAAACTCCTTCCTTCATCTCCACCTATGGCAGAGGCTAACCTCCCATGTGTGTCAGCCCTGTCCCCTTCTCCATCACCTCTTCCTGTGACAAACCCTCCATTGTCAGTCATGAAACTTCTCCTGTTTTTGAGCCATCCCCTAATGACTCTCTCAACCAAGGCAATACTCTGGCTTCTCTGACTGTAGGTGGTTGGCCCCTTAAAAGCCCATAACCACAACCCACACTATTCCCCTTCAAGACTAGGACCTGACAATGAATATCCTCAAAAATATCTGCCAAAACACTGTTTAAAAGCCAAATGGGCCCCAGTGATTGGTGAGGGTAAGCCTACCTTAGGGAGCCAATCCTGGGTCCCCACCAACAATATTCTGTTACGCGTGAGGTCATAACCAGAGTGCTTTGCAACAAAAAAGGTAAGCGGTGACATGTTCTACTACGTCCCACCCATCGTCCTGTCTGTTGTGGATCAAAGTGTCTCTCTGGTTCATTGAGCTCTCTGCAGGAGTTGCCTACTGTAAACAGTTGACCCAGACATGCCATTCACGGCCCTTCAAACAGAGGGATGGGAGCTAGCTGCAAGTCGACACATTGCATATCAAAGAGGTGTTGGGTTTCCTGTCCCCTGTTGTTAGTTCTGCGCTAAGGCCTATCGCAGGTCTATTTCAATTAACTCTCATCAGTATGTGCTGCCACCAGCAGTACTTAGACGATAGAGAGGGCAGATCCATGGAGGCTTTGATATTTTAATTAGGCTGACCATGGCCCGAGGGAGGTGTTGCCTGAGATGCTTTGATGTGCCCATGGCTGTCACATTCGAGCTATATGTGACAGGGAGGACTTTGTCTGTAGGCTCTGTCTCCCCAGAGTACACATGCCTATGTGTTTTTTGTGAGGTGAGGAGGGGAAAATGTGTGTGGATTAGCCCCAAACATTTTCTGAAGTTGATCTCCCATCAATCATTTTCATTATAAAACTTTAAAAAAAAGCCCAGGTGAGTGCACACTCCCTGTGCAGATGGTAAAATTCCCCACATGCCCCCAGCCTCAACCTGTGAACCACCACAGTACTGAAGGTCTGGTTCATCATCAATGCGAAAGTACTGGCTGAGGCCATTTGCATTTCCATGATGGGAGCCTGGCTTGTGTTGGATGTCCATATCTAATCCCTGTAGGGATATGGCCCAACGCAAAAACTAAGGGTTCTCCCCTTGCATGGCCATTAACCATCGCAGAGGCTGGTGGTCTTTCTGGATCATGAAGTGAGACCCAAAGATGAAGGGTTTCAGCTTCTTTACAGCCCATATGACTGTGTACGCCTCTTTTTCTATGACAGCCCAGTTCCTTTCCCTTTTTGTCAACCGCTTGCTAATGTAGGCGACAGTTTGCTCTACCCCTTCAGAGTTCAGCTGCGCTAAAACTGCTCCAATCACAAAATCACAGGCGTCTGTCTGGATAATTAACTCCTGACCATAGTCTGGCACTTTCAGAATTGGGGGCCTGCACAATCCTTCCTTTAAATCCTGGAAAGAGGTTTGACAGGCGGGGGTCCAATTTACCTTCTTTAGCATCTTCTTGGAAGTGACATCATTCAGGGGCATGGCAATGGTCCTATACTCTCTGATGAATGACTAGTAGTACCCAGTGAGACCTAAAAAGACTCTCACCTGCATTTGTATGATGGGGCTGTCCCAATCCTTTACAGCATGTACCCTTGCTTCAAGAGTTTGTTTCTTACCTCCACCGACCCGGTAGCCTAGTTAAGTCATTGTGCCCTGCGCTATCTGGCACTTCATGGCCTTGATAGTCAGACCTGGATTCTGCAGGGCCTGAAGCACTTGTTTCAGGTGGGATATGTGATCCTTGCAGATGTGGCTGAACACAGCAATGTCATCTAAATAGGTGACACTGAAGTTTTTCAGACAGACAAAACCTGGTTAAAGGAATAGTGCACTCAAAAGTTTTATTGTCCCGAGCGTTCGGGCATGTGCTTTTAAGCAAACTGTGAATGATCGTAAAAACATTTCCTATGCACTTTACCATATTTTTCTGCACTTTTACACATGCGGAATCAGGCAGCAGGGTGCAGCCATCTTGTGCTAATCTTATCTTTTGCTGCATCGCCTTAAATTGAACTGCCCACGCGGCACTAATTCATATCCCCTGCCCCTGAAGCTGACATCACTAAACGCAAACGGCCCATTTCACAACGCAAATGCACGTCTCGTGTCGACGTCCTCTGTCCGCCAGCTAATGACGTGTCTCCGTGGAAATGGCAGGGCGCCTCTTTCCTCAATAAGTATAAACAGACTGCTTATCATCAGACAACATCAGAGTTGCAGTTGCTTTTTCAATCGTTTCACTGTCTTTTTTTGTATATCCTGTGACACGTTTCTGCTATGTTCAGCCATCTTCGTTACACATAGCCTGTGCGAACCGAAACTAGTACTAGCATTTCTATCGATTTTAATTTTGTTGTATAATGGCAACAATACAGCCCTACTAGTACGAGCCAGAGTATTCTGAGGCGGAATTAGTTGAAAGAAAAAGATGCGGAAACGATGGGGCATTGGATGACAGTTGGGAGGACGAATCACCGGATCATGAGCCTGAGCCTAGTTGCATGGACGACGTCTCCACCTGGTGCACCTGAAATCGGTGCGAGGTCATGCCTACCAAGGAGGAGAACTGCTGTTGGTGAGAAAACTCTTGATGGTTGGCCTACATATCGGAAGATGAGACACGGCCGCTATGCGTTACCCAGCTGCATGCCTTTAGGGCAGCCTGCCTCACAAGGTCCGTTTTGAGGATTATTATGGTGCTTATGCACGAACTTCGCGCAACAGTTAGTGTACTCTAGATCTGATGTAACTTAGGAAACCTAACATGTTAGGTTTGTCTCCTATATTATCGTAACTTTGATCTATCACTTCCAAATAAATGTAGTCTGGCAACTCAATACATCTCTTGCGAATTGGGGAAATCATTCTGGTCATCTTATATGTCTTTCACGTACAACCATGAAACAATATTTCTCTGTCCCCTAAACATTATGGATTGCATGGGTGTTCACTTTTGTAATGTGTCTACACTTTAATGCCCAAGTCGATCCCTGAAGTCACATTTGTACTGGCAACTATGCCATAGGATACACGATTGCATTTTCAACTAAGGTTTGTACACTTATCATGTTCATTTAAATACAGTTTGTATGTTTCTCTTCCACAGGTGGTATAGGCTAGTGGCCTATCGTGCGTTTATATGGTGGCTTGATGGGAGGCTTGGATACCGCGTTCGACGAGTAATACCCGCCTGTGTCGTTGGTGCCATTCGAGCCAAATTCCCCAGTGACAGCGGTCAGTACAGGGGATTTTGCCACACTGTGCTGCAACCTGAAGTATACAAATTGTAGTACATTTATGCCATCAACATTAGCAAAAAAATAAAATAAAAATCATCTATTATGAATAGCTGTTTAACTTTTTCATTGAATCAAGTACACGCTCACTTGTCCTGGCAGGGCTGGCAGGGTGGGAACGGCCAAGGTACCAAACACCATGTACACTTCAAAGGTATCTTCTGCACAGGGGCCATTGTACACATGGCCTCCCCAGACCCAGTGTCTCTGGGCAGGCTCCCATGAAGCAGGCCGCGCCCCTGCAATCCACATAAGTGTGCCTCCATTCAGCAGTGTTCCGGCCTTTTCTGCATGCCCCATGCCCCTCCATTATCAATGGCAGTTCGCACCTGTGGCCTCTTTGTCAACTTTTTGTTGTTGCAAGAAGTGCCTGTTGGGGGAAGCCATACAGTGTAACTCTGTGTATTCCCGCTTCCGGCTTTAGGGCCGCTCTTGTGGTTCATTCACTGATCAGGGCATGGGAGGGTCAGATGGATATCAGCAGGAAAAAAAATGCTAACTAACAAACTTGGCATGAAAGAACTAATTACTGTAAGCAAAACACTGCATGAAAGGGTGCTATTGGTGTGAAATAGATGCATTCCGACCGTTATTTTTATGGGGGCATATGTTAGGGGTCGTTGCTTTCGGATGCCTTATCAATAGGGCTGATCTTTGATTTGCGGGCTTTGGAGTCTTACATTTTCAAACACAGTGGGGACAGGTATTAGTGTTACCAAAATATATGACCACTCTAGATTAGGTATATGGTAGGTGAATTTGAGGTGGTGCGGGGGTAGGGTCTGCTGACCAGATGGGTTCAAAGGAAACCACAGCCTCACAGGGAGGGGTTGGAGACGAGATGAGTAAGTCAGCAGAGATGGATGGTGTACTAATGTTGAAGAAGGCACTGGGTGTAAAATTCTTGGATGAGCACAGTTTGTCAAGGCTCGATAATCGCGACTTGCAAAAATGAATAGCTGCATTTCCGTGAGAACAGGACACGCAATGAGCTGACAACGGTGGTGGGGGCTGGCTGTGCGAAGCGCTGGCAGAGGGAGAGTGAACAGTTCGCCAGAGGGGCAGAGGAAAAAGAAGGCGGTATGAAGGACACAAATGGAGTTCAAAGTATACGCATTAGCACAGCGTTAATACGCTTATATGAAACATGGGTGTTGCAAATAGGTGTTTTAGCGGTGGAGATGTCTCCCACTTTAGCTTATACGTCATTTGCCAGGTATGATAATGGCACAGGGGGGTGGGATATACCGCAACTCCTCGAACATTTGTTAGTGCACGGGAAGGTCATTGGAGATGGAAGGGCACTTGGATTTATGACTTGTCAGTGTCTCACATTATCCGCAGAGCACATTCCCCCGCGAAACCAGGGCACACGCAGATGTGACAATGGGGAGTAAAATAACTGGAACTGTTGTCAGAAAATAACTAAATCACTATCAATGTAGAAGAGTAAAATAGTATTCACGGTAGCGCGGCATTGGTGGATGCCAGCAAACAATTTGTTTGTTTCTCGAAAAATATTTAAATTTCCACGTTAGTCGGCAGGCAGGGCTAATCACTCCCATGGGAGTTAAGGTCACTGCGCTTGAAGTTGCTTGTGGCCTGTTCACACCGACACATTGTGTGCAGTATGTTATTGATTTATGGCTTTTCTTCACCAAAAGGAAAGTTAGCATGGGCTCTCTTATGAAGGTTCAATTGTTGTTCGTCCTTGGAAGAAAGGGAGTATTCGCTTTGGAATGAATGACGGGAGGTGTGTAATACCCGCAACAATGATAATATTCACCATTTCAAAACTGGAAAAAGTAACATGTAATTTCATTTTATGAAACCCGTTGATCTGAGCGGACACCCTGCGTTACGCAAAGAGTATGGAAATACCAAATATAATGTACGTTTTACTGTGGATGAGTTCATAGACGAACAAGTGAAAGTTTCATTTTCTGACCGTTATTGCTGGATTACATTGTATTGGGTTGTTGGTTGGGGCAGATTGTGACAACACGCAAACACAACATGTATGTATTTGTCTTTGTCCGGGACACATGGGTAGTCCAGCACCGAAATGCATGTAGTCACGTCTGGGTTCCCCCACGTTGCACCAATGCAAAGTTTGTTGCTAATATTCTGTTAAAATGCCATCTAATTGTTGTTCTAATTCTTCCGTCACCTTCTGCATCCCCATCCCATTGCGAGCTAAACATATTCCACAGCACTAACCTCTCAAGCACATTGTGTACTCAAACTTTCTGCAAGGTTTTCTCTGTGTTTCCATTGCTTCTGGTTTGTGTTCATCATTAGTTTTCACACGGTGCAGAATTAATGGTTAAATGGATAAATTAGAATAAAGGACAGTTATTGAGACAAATTTGTGTTACATTTTTTACACAGATACATCGTACCATTCTGTGAATGTCATCGTTTCCAGATACCAATTGATGGCTTCTTCAGCAGACAGTGGCATACACACCTAAATTGCTGGCTAACCATCACGCTGTTGTGGGATGATCACCCCGGGCCGATATGCCCTTTTGCGGTACCAGCAACCAGGAGCAACCTGATATCGTTTACGGTGGTCTAGCAAGAACCTGATACTGAAGCCTTGTGATTCATGGTGCGTCCAATGCACTTCTTCCACAGAAATGAACACTGTGTGCCTCATGATAAATAATTGATATTAGAAAAAAAAGACATTAACATTTTGGTTCAATAGGGAAATTGACTGATGTTCTCAGAGAGTTTATTGTGAAATAAAAGCACATTATAAATTGCAGAGTATTAGTGTTACCTTTAAAAATAGTGTTTTCTATTCCGATTTGTGACGCACTGTTCTGTGAGAGGATGTGTGTGTTGATATTCTGGGTTCTGCATCAACTAACGTTAAGAAGTACGTGATGGCTGGGCGCGTTTGGCGAGTTTGGCTATGCTGCCCACTGACATCATGAAAATAGGTGGAGAATATCGATTGGAATAGTGATGTCAGCTACAGGGGCGGGGGATATGAATTAGTGCCGCAGTGGCAGTTCAATTTACGGCGATGCTGCAGTGGATAAGATAAGCACAAGATTAGCACAAGATGGCCGTACCTGGCTTCCTGATTTCGCATTTGTAAAAGTGCGGAAAACTATGGTAAGGTGCATAGGAAATGTTTTTACGATCGTTCACAGTATGCTTAAAACCACATGCCCGAACGCTCGGGACAATAAAAATTTTAAGAGCAGTATTCCTTTAACTATCCACTGAAAAGTGGCAGGCGCATGCTTCAATCCGATAGGCATCACAGTGAACTGATAATGTCCTTCTGGGGTTAAGAATGCTGACCTCTCTCTTGCTCCATCTGTCAAGCCGACCTGCCAATACCCCATTGTGAGATCAAAGGTACTCATGTACTTGGCAGCCCCAAGCTTGTCAATGAGCTCATCTGCCAGAGGAATGGGCTGAGCATCTGTCTTAGTGACTGAATTGAGCCCCCTGTAGTCCACACAAAAGTGAACTTCAGTCTTCCCACCACTGGTCTTTTTAGGGACCAGTACCACTAAGCTAGCCCAGAGGCTCTGGGATGGCTCTATCACTCCAAGGGACAGCATCTTGGAAACGTCCTCCATGATGGTGTCCCTGACTTTATCGGACATCCGGTTAATCCTACTCTTCACCGGCTTACTGTCTCCAGAGTCCACATCATGGGTGCATCAATCTGCATGACCTGGAGCCAGAGAGAACAGACCGGAAAACTGTCCGAGTAAACAGAGACAGTCTGTCAGTTGCTGTGCTGACAGGTCCGTTGCAAGGGTAACACCTTCAACTGACCCATCTGTGGCTTCAGTGTACAAGAGGTCTGGGAGGGGATCGGTCTCCTCCTCAGTCTCTCCATCAGTCACTAATGCCATGATCGAGTCATACCGGCTTCATTGGGGTTTAAGCCAGTTGACGTGAAAGACCCTGCACATCTGTCTAGGTCCATTCACATCAATGAGATAGTTCACCTCACTGATCTTTTCTAGCACACAGTAAATCCCAGTCCATTTGTCCTGAAGGGCACTGGGTTTGACAGGCTCCATAATCAACACCCACTGGCCTGGAGAATAGACTCACTGTGGCATTCTGGTCGTGCCAGTGCTTAATCCGTTCCTTACTGGCCTTTCAGTGTTTTGTTTACTGTTCATGTGCTTTAACATTCTAGACCGAAGGCCAAGTACATAGTCCACCTCATCTTGTGTAGGGGAGGACGGCTTGCTTTTTTCACTAGACTGTGGGGGACTTCATACAGAGTGTACAAACAGAAGCTCAATGGGGCTAAACCCTACTCTGTTCTGCGGCACCTCCCTGTGGACCAACAGAAAGCATGGCAGAAGAATATCCCACTTTCTCCTCAGGTGCTCTTCCAAGCCACCTATCATGTCTTTCAGGGTCTTGTTGAACTGCTCAACAAACCCATTGGTCTATGGATGGAAGGATGTAAAGAACCGGTAAGTGACTCCACACTCTTCCCACATAGCTTTCATATATGCTGATATAAGGTTTGATCCCTTGTCAGAAATGACTTCCTTGGGGAATTGAACACAGGAGAAAATCCCAATCAGAGCATTCACAACCACAGGAGCTTTGATGCTCCTCAGAGGGACAGCCTCAGAGTATCTTGGCGCGTGATCTACCACCACCAAGATATATCTGTTCCCTGAGCTGGTTTGAGGATCCAAATGACCCACAATACCCATGCCTAGTCTCTCGAAAGGCTGCCCAAGACCGGGTAGTGGAATTAAGGGGGCCTTTGTGGCACCACCTGACTTGCCAGACGCTTGACAAGTCGGGCAGGACCAAACAAATTCCTTAACCTTTACGACAAACTGCGGCCAGTAAAAGTTTGCAGATAACGGGTCTGATGTCTTAGTCACTCCAAAGTGACCCGCTAAGGGAATTTGGTGAGCTCAATCCAAAACGAACTTTCTGTGGCATTGGGGAATCACCAACCTCCTGGTGCCCTTGCCTTCCAAGTCTTTTAGCTCACTGTACAGGAGTCCATCCTCCCAGTACACTTTGAACAGGCCAGGGGCCTTGCCATTAGACTGCTCCTCCACCTGCTTCTGCAGACCCACCAGAGGCGGACACTCTTTCTGGGCTGTGATATAACTTTCACTTTCCTCAGTCGCATTCGCCATGCTAACATGCCGACAACTCTTGATTTCATTAGCCTCTTATGGGAAGTTTAAGGAAGCGATTTTGCCAGACAAGTCAAATCCTACCTAAGGTAAGCTGTCTGCCTTCTTATATAATATTAACTACGTGGTTTGCAATATTATCCAAACGCGTTGTTCCCCTCGTCAGAACCACTTAGTCAAGCGAAGGAACTTTGTATCTTTTGCAAACATTACTGTGCACCATTATGGGCAACAAAACTGTACCCTCTATAATTTAAATCTGTGGGCTTTTTCAAATACAAATATTAGATGTGATAGCTCACTTAACCTAACCACTACATTAAGTAGCCAATTCTTTACTGTTTGTTTCTGGTGTTTGGCTCAACTTTGACTTTTAAAAGGTCGGCAAAAAGCACTTACCATATTGCACTTCATTGACAGGGCGTCTACACCGACAAGCAGGACAGACCCCAGCAACTGATGTTGAGCCCTTATATGTGGTTCTCTATCCGCCAAATAAAACCCGAATGCGCATCCATGCCACGAAAGGGTAAGTCTGATTACTCTTTCACACATTAAATTGTGTGCAAACCAATTTTTATCACGTTGCCAACACATCACATTCAATAACTACATGCTTCTCTTTTCTCCTAATTCTTGTAACCAAAATGTAATTATCATTTTTTTGAAACTCTTTAAATATTTTCATTTAGTCACTTGTTCTTTTCATTCTTTTTATTTTTCTTTCATCCACTCTAGAAACAATTCTGTACTTTTAAAGAATCTTTGGAAATTGCTAACAAGTTGGAAATCTATTAGCATTTTAAATTATAAACCATCCATCCATTTCCACCTGATGAGCCACCATTCTACCAGCTGGTGAAACACATGTAGAGGACCAGGAAATCAAAGCTATATCTAAAACCCAAATCTGGACATAAATGAACTGCATTTGAAATATATTTAAATAAACTTAAAAATCATTCTTTACAAAGAACAAGTGACTTTTGCTTGGATACCAACCCAGTTTGGTTCGATCATAGCTGTTTTTATCTCGCAACCTCTTTCCATCAATATACTGGCCTGGCCGTACCCACTGCTGGGTGACAGTAGTGATGCTAGTCACGGTGTCTTAGACTGCAGGAGTTGTGTGTCCATTGATATACACATGTTTTAGATAGAGTTGAGTATTATTGGAAACTGGGGTCTCTTCTGGAGACCTGGTATCGTTCCCACTCAGTGTAACCAATCCACATTCACCCACCCCATGGCCTAGTGGGAAGTCCTCCTCTAAGATGCCCACACTAATGATGGCCTCTTCCACAAGTCCAACATTCACTATGGCTTGCTTGGGTATGGCCCTTACAAGCATGATTCCCTTTCCTATGGCCCAGCTCCCTACACACGAAACAACCTTTGGGTGGTGAGAATACAGGTGTCCCTGTGTTAGGGGTGCCTGCGCTCTTCTTTTTGGTGTGCCCAGCTGAACTAGAGTTTGGTGGTTTCCCTTCATTCTTTTGGGGACCTGACTTCGAATAGGATTGGGTTGGACCTTTGTCCTTCCCATCCTTGTTTACTTTTTTGTCTGCCGATTTCTCTTCTGGTTTAGGTGTGCTCGCCTGAGCCTTTTTCTGGACATGAGTACTCACAAAACTGTCAGGAGCCTTTGCAAGCTCCATAGGGTCTGTGATAGTCTTGTCCACAAGATGCTGGTGTAGGTCAATCTCACAATTCTGCAATACATGCTCACACGCAATCAAATTGTACATACCTTTAAATGTTTCAACTTTGTTACCAGTCACCCACTCACTCAGATATTTCATCGACAAGTGTGTGAATGCTTCAAATGTCTGCCCACTTTTCTTTCCGAGCTCCCGGAAACTCTTGAGATACTGTTTTGGGGTTTTACAGAACTTCCGGAGGAGGGCTGTCTTCATGCTCTCATAAACGAGCCTTTCCTCAGGAGTTAACTGAAGAATTGCATCAGTCCCTGGAGTCGGTAAACAACTCATCAGGGCTGCACCCCACAGTACCTCGTCCACCTCTTATAGCTGGGAAGCCAGCTTGAGTGCTTCAAACCAGTCAAAGATATCCTTTCCCACTTCAGAAGTCTGCACTAAGTCTTTGGGGATGTGCCGCCGGGTCTTATCCAGAGGCACTCTGGTTTGAACCACTACTGTTGCTTTCGCTAAGAGGTAGATCAGTTGGCCTCCTTCTTCTCTTCAAGCACCAGCTTGCACAGCTCTATGGTGACCTTGTCTCGCTGTGTCTGTTCCTCTAGCGCTCATCTCCACTCCTCAAGCAGGAGCATTCTAGCCGCTACCTCATTAACAGCCGGAACAATTACTGGGCCACTTAGAGACTGTGCTGAGGCTTTGTATCTGCAGGGTGCCGCACTAGCCCCTGTCCTCCCTGACACTCTTGAATATTGAGAAACCACACTTGCCCCCCGGCGGAATGATTGGTGAGAAACACTGCTCATGTGGACGTGCTCGTCATTTTCTGCCTCCGGAAGGTCTTGGCTGTTCGGGTACACAGGGCCAAGCCCATCCCCTGGGGTCTTCTCCCCAACCACCCTGCATCTACCCAAGCTTGGTGGCTGGTCAGCAAATCAGGTTTATTGACCTTAGTGCTGTGGGGAAGACCCCTCTCTTGACAGAACACGCACAGGACATCCTTTGTCCTGCCTTTTACAGTCTTCATGTCAAGATCCATGACTATTACTAATACCTAGCAGTGACTAAACGTTGCCTGCAACAGTACTTTTATCGTTAGGTGACTAAGCTGTGCGCAAGGCTCCAACTGATCCGACTGCTTGCACCAATGTGAAGAATCAATTTCCGGGGCACCAGTGGTGCAGGGATGAATATTGGTTTCTAAACCAGCAATCGGCACCACACCTCTAGTACACCAGAAGGGATCCCAAGAAATTGGAAAAGGAGGTTTATAATGTACTTGTGTTTCCAATCTGTTTGTATTCCTTCTGGCAGAGGCGTTGCTAGGGGGTGGCTAAGGGGGCTATAGCCCCTGATCTTTTGGTTGCAGCCCCGGATAGAATCTCAGGAGCTACAACCAAAAGGCTAGCTAGCCCTGAGTCCCGACAGTTCTGACATCAGCGTAGCCCCGGGTCTTTTCCAGACCTAGAAACACCCCTGCCTTCTGGTGCACTAGAGGTGTGGGGCTGATTGATAGTTTAGAAACCAACGATATTCATCCCTGAACCAATGGTGCCCCGGAAGTTGATTTGTCACAGATACTATTATGATATCAAATTATGTAGCTGTATGATTGTGAATTCCTAGTAGCCACCATGCCACAACCAGGCATGGCTTATATTTACAGTTTAACACAGCAGGCTGACTCGGATTAACAATTATTGTAATATGAATCAGAGGTGCCGACAATTACGAAGCTACCTCTGCAGCTATCAAAAATGCACATGTGACCTTTGAACCTGCCCTGCGGCCACCGCAGGGATGGTGCTGGGGATGTCACAAGACTATCTCAGCAAAGGCACATGAGTGTACTAAAACTTTGGCATGGAGCATTATGAAAGCGGTTTCCGGTTAGCAGACCTTGCTTTCGGAAGCAGAATTCAAAGATAATTTTCTATATAAAAATAAAAAAAGCTAAGGCATTCACACCCTCACAGATGGCATTCCGACACACCAATGAAAATTGTTCTTGATTTAGGTTTGCTATTCTTAGACAAGAACAAAGTTGTCACACCCTTCAGGTCCACACCACTATAATAAATATCTATCACGATATTCCCTCTTCCCCATCCCCACCCCGAGCCCAAACGCACCCCGTGGAGAGAGCTCTCTCCGAACAGAACGCTGCTTTGTGTGATGAGACGTAGCACTCCTGGCATGGGCGCTCGAGCATGCGGTGCCATCCTGTACGACCCGCTCTTTCTCCCTCTGTCCCCTTCAGGCTGCATGTCACGTTTGTCAGAGACAGTGCCCCCCGCCTTCCCATGGTGACATTCAGAGTCGAGAGAGCGTCGGCCTGCTGCTCCGGTCCTGGAGATAGCAGCGCCTGACCCGGCCCTGTTCCCTCCCCTACTACCCAGGCACGCCTGGGCTCTGGCAGTGACGGTGCCATGCTGGAGCCGCAGCATCCTACTCGAGCGGCACTCTGCCCGGCCCAGCAAGACAGGTAGGGCCTTGCTGTGTTGTCATGTGAGTCAATGTGTGGTGCCACGCGCACCCTGTGAGCCTAATAACCACTATGCGGTGCCGGGGCCATTGCGTGGCTCTCTGCCCCTGGGCTGCCCACAGACAGCGCTGTAATGCAGCACACTAGACCCGGGCATGTAGAGCATCCATAGAAAGGCGTCTCGTGCCCCGCGTGATAATGCGGCCGTGTCTCTGCTCTGCTGCCATCTAAGGGACCAGAGGCTGGCAATCCTGAATGCCAATCGTGTATACACCGGAGTCAGGCGGGAAACAGAGTACAGGAGGGGGCGGGGTGAAGAAGGGGGAATCTGGGCGGATGACACCCGGAGAAAGAGCGAAGGAGGCGCGAGGTGGGAAGAAAGGGGCGATGGATAAAGAGACGGGCGCTTAGAGGAGAGAGTGAGCACATAGGAGTGTTGATGAAAGGAGAAGAGAGGAGAATAGGGGCGAAGAGGAAAACATGACATAACGGGAGCAATGAAAGCAGGGGCAATCGTAGAAGAGGGATGGGCTGTCTGGGCACACGGGATACCAGTAGTAGAGGGCTGAGCTGCCTGGGCACACGGGATACCAGTAGAAGAGGGATGGGCTGCCTGGGCACAAGAGATAAAGACTGCGACAGTCAACGAATGGGGGAGAGAAGGAACAATGAGCCGAGGGAAGGTTGGAGAACGAGAGACCCACGAGGCGAGGTGGAGAGACAGGAGAGCCAATGGGAGAGGAGAGATGAAAGATAGTAAAGGCGACAAGACCCCGGCGGGACGGGGTCAAAGGATGGAAAAGGCAGAGCCAAGATGCCGCAAGAGGGGATGCTAAACGGCCACGGGAAAGAGAGGACTGGCGAAGAGTGGGGGCAGGGGGGATTAAACGAGTCGTGGGATGGGTGAATGCGGCTGGAGGAAGAGACAGGCAGGCACAGTGAAAGCATGGACGTGGGCAGCAGGAGGGAGAAGATGCGACGGGCGGGAGATGGGAGGCGGGGCGTCACCTGACAGCACTTATCCGCCGCCGCCGGAGTCTATAAATAGTACAAGAGAGGAGGAGGGGAGCAGGGGCCGGTCATCCTGGCGCTACACTGGGATGCCCGCTCTCTGGGGCGCCGCTGCTGGCGGGCCTGGGGGGCGGAACCAGGGTCTCTGGGGGCGGGCACCTTCTGATATAGCTTTCATTTGCCAAGCGCATCTCAGGGGTTCTTTTATCACACACCTTGGGGTATGGGGGGCGCTTAATTCTCACTATTACAGAGCTCTACCTGTGTGTGACCTGAGGTTGCAGGTCTGAATACAGGCCAGGCCAATTCAGCCATTCATCCTCAGGGGCGGAGCCAGCCCCAACATTTGGGCACGGGTGAACGCCGGGGTGGGGGGGTGGCTGGATGGCAGTTTTGAAAACTTAGTGAGACGGGACATTAAACCTATTCCACTATTGATCCACCCCCCTTGCCTCTCTCCTCAAGCCCAGGAGGCTGAGTAGATATCACAGCTTCCTTTGCCCCAGTAGAGGCACCTTTCACCCCAACTCCTCAGAGGCATAGCCACGATTGTGTAACAAGCGGGGCCCTGAGCTGATGTAGTAGGGCCCACACAAAGAAGAACCCGCAGAAGGAAGGGGGCTTGTTCTGCCCCCAGTCAACTGCCCAGAAGTGACAGAGTGCAGTGAGAGAAAGCAAATCAATCAAGGGGGAGTTGTCCCCTTGAGAAAAGTTTTTAAATAATGGGTTAAAATAGTGAATTTTACAGTACACCTTCTGTGATAAATTAGGTAAAAAGTCACACAATTTATAATCAGTATTGTAGGGTAAGACAAAAAATCCATGAGATGCCAAGCTACCAACAATGCACAGGAGCATTTTCAAACACACTTCCATAATGCCTTTGCCCACTATAGGATAGTACTCTGCAAGTGTAAAAACATGTTCATATTGATTTTGCCCAACAAATGCCCTTTCTGGTGCACTTATAAATGACACTATTGCCACATAAGAATATACTCAAGTTTGTTTTGTCCATAATGCCAGTAATGGTACTGTAACAAAACATATTTATGCTGGCTATGGCAATACATATCAGTCTCCCCATTCGAGAACATCCCCCTGCCTTTATGGCAGTATAATAAAGCCATGCCACAGTAAGAAAACCTATCCCCTACTCCCCCGTATTTGCTCCCTAGCAGCAGGAACAAATGTCATGCCACAGTAAAAAATCATTGTCTTGTTGGCTGCACAAACGCCCCCACCCCAATGTAAGAACACTTATGTTGCCTTTGGCCTTAACACCAGCACTAAACTGCACTGCCAAAGTAAGAAAACATGCTCTTCCTGGCTAGCTGGTAAGATAGCTCAGCAGGCTGAGTGCTCGCTTTTGCAATCTGTGTGTAATTCACGAGTTACAAAGCCAACTCAGCCTTTCGTTCTTTAAAGCTCGATAAATTAATGCAAACTTTGGTTGGGTGATTTTTTTTATGTACATATGTTCTCTGTACAGCGCTTTGGTGAAAGCACTATATAACATATTCATTACGCAAATCCCCCCATATAAGAACACTAAAATTGCACTTACCATGTTATATTCCCCCATGTAGGAATATTTATGGTGTCTTTCATCTTAACAGAAGAAGTATGTGATTTAATGGAGACAGAAAGTCTGTTCTCACCACAAACTTCAATGGAGACCATGCACTTTGATCAAGAGTCACATAGAGCTCAATTAACCAGAGAGAAACTTTGATCCACAACAGACAGGAAGATGGGTGGGACTTAGTAGTACATGTTGTCACCCCTTACCTTTCCTGTTGCAAAGCACTGTGGTTTTGACCTCACGCATAACAGACAATTGCTGGTGGGGACCCAGGATTGGTTCCTTAAGGTAGGCTTAGCCTGTACCTATCACAGGAGCCCATTTGTCTTTAAAAGAGGGTTGAGCTCCTCTTTTGGCAGATCATCTGACAACATCCTTGAGCAGGAGCTTTCTACCGGCTACTTCATTAACAGCCGGTTCAATTACTGGGCCACTCAGAGACTGTTCTGGGGCCTGGGACTTGCGGGTTCCTGCACTGGCCCCTGTCCTCCCTGAAACTCTTGAGTGTTGAGAAACCACAACTGCTCCCGGCGGCATGATTGGAGCAAAACACGGCTCATGCCATCGTCATCGTCATTTTCATCCTCCGGAAGGTCTTGTCCCTTCGTGTACGCAGGGCCAGCCCATCCCCTGGGGCCTTCTCCCCAACCACCCTCGCTTCTACCCAAGCTTGGTGGCTGGTCAGCAACTCAGGTTTATTAACCACAGTGCTGTGAGGATGTCCCCTCTCTTACATAACATGTACAGCACATCCTTTGTCCTGCCTTTTACAGTCTACATGTCAAGATCCATGACTATTACTAATACCTAGCAGTGACTAAGCGTTGCCTGCAGCAGTACCTTTATCGTTGGGTGACTAAGCTGTGAGCAAAGCTCCAACTGATCCGCCCGCTTGCCACCAATGTAACAAATCAACTTCCGGGGAACCAGTGGTCCAGGGATTAATATTGGTTTCTAAACCATCAATCATCCCCACACCTCCAGTACACCAGAAGGGATCCGAAGAAATTGGACACGGAGATTTATAATTGACATGGTTTTCCAATCTGTCCAGATCCCTTCTGGTGTAGTGAACAGAGAGTGTGTCAGCGGAAACAAAATTCAAGTTAAAGTGGTGACCGGCAATGGGTTGGGGAGAGAGGGGGACCCGAAATTCGGAATCACAGA
This sequence comes from Ambystoma mexicanum, assembly GCF_040938575.1. NCBI lineage: Eukaryota > Metazoa > Chordata > Amphibia > Caudata > Ambystomatidae > Ambystoma > Ambystoma mexicanum. The sequence continues at coordinate 812,596,790 of NC_090922.1, forward strand.
TCAGGCCATATAAACCAAACAATAATTGAAAAACATGAATATTTTATTTAAATTTCATTTGTTTAAAACATGCATATTAAATTTTAAATTTTGTTACAAGCTCATCTCTAAATAGCAGCATATTGTTGTAGAATAAAGTGCATAGTGAAACAAAGTGCCAATATAAAACCAGACTGAAAATTCAGTCAGTATTAACTTCATGTTGCCAAGCAGTCTGAACCTCAAGTCGGCTGAAGAGGGTCACCCGGCTGGTGGTCAGAGGCTATGGCCACATTTAACAATGTAGAGAAAACCACAAAAATATATGGACAAGGCAATAGTAGTTCCTAATTAGAAAAAGGGGTGCCATACGTCGACTACTGTACTGTCATGACCTACTATATACACTAGGTCTGACATATACACAGGAAGTAGTTTCGATGGTGCGGAGCATCTAAGCTGTTTCACGGTTGATGCCCATCTTCTTCAGGACGGCGCACTCCCGTTGGAATATTTGCCACTTGAGGGTTTTAATGTAGCAATAAGGCAATAATACATACAGGAATACTGAATTATGCAAACTGAATCCATAATTTTACCTAAAAGAACCAAACAAAAAAGAGGGAAAAACAAATAATAAACAGTAAATACATAATCAAAACAACACCGAGGATACATTGTGTATCGACCTGCAAAACTAAATCAAATCAAGAAAACAGAGGGTGTACTAGAGGTGTGGGGCTGATTGATGGTTTAGAAACCGATATTCATCCCTGAACCATGGGTGCCCTGGAAGTTGATTCTTCACAGATACTATTACGATATGAATTATGTAGCTGTGTGACCCTAGTAGCCACCATGCCACAACCAGGCATGGCTTATATTTACAGCTTAACACACCAGGCTGTCTAGGATTAACAATTATTGTAATATGAATCAGAGGTGCCGACAATTAAAAAGCTACCTCTGCCTTTGTATCTTTGTGTTCCAGCAGCTGTCGAAAATGCACCTGTGACCTTTGAACCTGCCCTGCGGCTACCGCAGGTATGGTGCTGGGGATTTCACAAGACTATTTTAGCACATGATTGCTCTAAAACTTCGGCATGGCATTATGAAAGGGGGTTCTGGTTAGCAGACCTTGCTTTCCGGAAACAGAATTAAAGGATCATTTTCTAAATAAAAATAAAAAGCTAAGGCTTTCACACCCTCAGAGATGGCATTCTGACACACCAGTGAAAACTGTTCTTGATTTAGGCTTGCTATTCTTAGACAAAGAACAACATTTGCACACCCTTCAGGTCCACACCACTATAATAAATGTCTACCACTCTATTCCCTCTTCCCTTAGTATCATGTTATATTCCCCCGTGTAAGAATATTTCTGGTGTCTTTGACCTTAACACCAGTAAAAAAAAGGCAAGTCAAAATAAGAAACATGCCCTCCCCTATGTAAGAACACTCATCATGTTGGCTTTGCCCTTAATGTGAGTACAACATTCCATGCAACAGAAAAACCCAGACAGGCCAGCCCCACTGTAGTACACCATCACATCAGTTAATTCAAGTTGGCGTTCCGTTGCCCAAAAATGGCAGTAAAACATGCCATGGTCCTGTCAACATGTTATAAACATTTTATGAACAAAACAGTAACATATTAAAACACGCTTTACAAACAACCTCCACCTGAAACACTTGCAGCTATGAACCTCTGTCCCGCCCACACGTTTTTCAGTCACCTGTGCCCCTCTCACCCTGTCTACATCTCAGCAGGTAAAGGGTATGCCCCATCTTGCTGACAATAGCCCCCATGTCCTCCAATCAGAAGCTCTTGCCTTCCTGTCATTCAGGAAAGGTTTATCGTCAGCCAAACACCTAAAGAAATATTATTGAGGGGAAAACATTGTATGAATTATACTTATTAAAATGTCCTAGCTTTATGGGAAGAAACTTATTTTTAAGACTGAGATTGAATGTATTGTCTACTGAGGACATTTTAAATAATAGATCAAAGGTTAATTATAAGTCATGTCAATTTTGCAACAGTAACTAACATAGGCAGTCGGGTACTGTTCTCCCCCCACCCTGAAATGCATAGATCACCCCTCTGTAGCCCCACTTTGGCTGAATAACTCAGGGCAGACTAAATCCTCTTATCATGGCATAACAAGGTCACAAGGTCACTGTTGTATTCCTACATATTTCCCACCATAAATTCAAACCAACACATTAATATCTTTAATAACTTTAATAACCCAGACGATCAGCAGCACCTTTTTGCTAATTCTTCTTCCTCGTCCGCACCCCACTTTTCCATTTTCTTTTTCTTTATTTACAGTCAGCTCTTTTTAATCCTTCAAATTATTTACTGAGGGGAACAATTGTACGAGCTCCCATTATACTTATTGAAATGCCCTAGCTTTTCCGGAAGCAACTTATTTTTAAGACTGAGATTTATGTATTGCATACTGAGGGCACTTTAAATAATAGATCAAATGTTAGTTATAAGTCACGTTATTTTTGCAACAGTAACTATACTGAGCAATTATTTCCTTTGTTGTGTGGAATGCTCTGTTTTAGAAATGAAAGAATTCATTGGTTCAAAAACTTCGGACATGATCTGAAGAGAACAAATAAGATGGCTTCCTGAAGCCGAATCCTGGCAGACAATAAAATGATCTACAATATATTTAGTTAAAAAGATTGTACTCGATTTTAAATAATACATTTAGATTAATGCTGGATTTATTATTAGTACCCGGTGAGGGCTCAATCAGAATGAAATAAGCATTCTGATTGGCCCCCGCCGGGGCATTACCTGACCTGGAATCCCTCAGCCGGGATTGCACAGCAATTGTTCCCAGCGGGGGGCGTGACAGCCCCTCAGCAAATAAGAAGGCTCGAAGCGGGGCTATCCTCACTCCGAGCCTCCACACGGCTGAGAAGCTGCCTTCGCCCCACCCCCCAGGGATTCAGGTATGTGTTTTTTTTTATTGCTTTTGTTCACCCTTTCCTCACACCTCACCGCCCTCCCCACCCCACTTACCTTTTGCCTCCTTTGTCCACAGCTGGCGGCGTGGCAGCCTCCAGCTGTGTAGAGGCTCAGACATACTCCACACGGCTGCAGGCTGCCTTCGTCCCCCGCTGGGGATTCAGGTACGTCTATTTTTTTTCCTTTTCCCTCCCTCTCCTCTGTCCTCCCAACCCTACTTACCTTCTTCTCTGTCGTCTTTCCAGAGCGAACACGCTGGGAACACTTCTGTTCCCAGTGCGTCCGCTCCCGATGGCCACCATGGAAAGGGAAAAGGGACTCCCTTTCCTGTGGCCATTTTCTTGGTCATTTTTTTATTTCATTTTTCTCACTCCCGAAACACTGCAGCGTTTCGGGACTAAAATAACTGCTTTTAGTACCCCGGTCATGCAGATCCTGCGGGCCGGGGTACTAATAGCAATATGCCCCGCTTGCTTCGCTCGGGCCTATAACTGTGGGCCCTGTGTCATTACCTGACTCAGTAATGCCCCCGCCGCTCAGGGCATATTGCTTAATTAATGTTTGGTTTCTAAGTATTGTTTTATTTTGGGTCTTTGTTTAATAGTTGTTTTGTGTAAGGTTGAACATTTATAACTTTTGGACAATTAAAAATGCTCAACCAAGGTTTAGACAAAAGGATGCAAGAACATTCATAGAGCTTCCTTTTTTCCTTCCGGGACGTCCTTTCTGCTATTGAACTTGATGCGCTGAACCCGTCCTCCTTGTTGGCAGAGTGGGATATTTCCAAAGTCTTAGTATTCATTTTTATCAACGCAATTGCGGCATTAAGAGACCAGCTTTTCTGTGGAACCTGCAGATCCATCTGAGTTGTGTCGCCCAACCTCAGTCTTAATGTTTTAAAGTCATATACTAATGCTTGGGGCAACTCGCTAATTGTCAGTCACCTTCCTCCAAAAGGTGTTGCCTTTGATGTATTCCCACAGCACATGCTCTAAGCCAGCAGCGGACTTAGCATACGGGTGACCAAAGGCAACCGGGCCATGCTGTTTCCTGGTCTGGCATCTTCCCATCTCGTCACACCAACCAGTACACACACACCCTACTCCCTCTTTGCTGGCAGTCAGGCACATTGGAATAACAAAGAGCAACTTTAGTGCTTGATCACAGAGCCCGGGTAAACATTTGTCAGGGCTTGTGGAGGCCCATTTCAATATGATTGGGGCCCCCTTGCCTACCACTAGGCAGTCTGTGGCACCCTTGGGTTGCTTAAATAAGAATGGATACAAAGGAATGTGCCTTTTAATCTTACGGGGGAGGCAGGCAGAAGGAAGCTGAAACACTAAACTACCACTGAAAAGATAGTAATTACTCTGTCATCAAGGTGTTAACTCAGATGAAACTAGAGTAAAAGGCAAAGAGGTGTAAACACTGCTGGATGCTATCAAAGGCAATCTGTAACCTGCTGCCAAGTACACATTTAATAAAGTCTTCAGTTAAGGCATTGGTATTCAAACTAAGGGGCCCGAAAGGAGGTCCATGGGGGCCCAAACTCTTTAAAATAAGATACATGTTTTCAATATAAAAATGAATGAAGGTGACTGCTTTTAATAGAAAATATAAGCAATAGGAAATCTGCTTATGTTTTAAAGAGCCTGGCCTACCCCCACTGAACATCCTTTGGGTCAGATAGGGGGTACCAACGCCTAGGTAGGGAGGGGGGGCTCCGAATTATTTTTCTCCAGTTTATTGTGGGGAGATGCTCGGTATGAAAAGGTTTGAATACCACAGAGTTAAGGTGACAGCAGCCAGAGAAGGACATCCTCTAACATTTACACAAGGCAATGCACATTTAATGCCATTAAAGAAATATGTTGCTGTGTAGTAAGACATCCAAATTAGGGGCAGCTGAGTGGCCCAACCCCTCCCTGAGGCTCTTGCACACATACACAGCACAACAAATTCCCAATACTCTAGGACTGTTAGGCATACAAGCTACTAATATGTTCTAGTTTTCAAAAGATATGCAGAACTCTAATTTGCACAATATGGGTTGACATGATGAATAGCAACATTGTAGTAAATAACGTTATAAGCAGTGACATCAGTCTTCAATACTCTATGATACCTTTTGTAAATACATTAAAGATGTTTTAACGTGTAAACCAAGAGAATAATAAGCTGTGCAAAATAAAAATATTCACTATTATAAATATACAACTCAACAGTTTAGTAAACCATGAGGGTGTTTCTTCATAGCACAAATTGCAATCTAAATCAGTTCAGTGACGCCCAATGTCAGCAGATCAAGCAAAATATCTACAGGCCGATTCATGGAATTAATGTGCACTGAAAATATCGGCGCAAGCGTGCGAAAACGTGCGATTCGCAGTGAAAGAGCGAAAATCGCAGTGCAAGTGCGAATATCGCAGGGAAACCAGCACACATCTATTCATGGAAGTCCGTGCGCGAGTAAAATCTGGGATGTGCGCTGAAAAAGTGCGCGGCGCACGCCGCGCATAGGTCATCTAACGGCGTGCGCTAAGGCCACAGCGAAAGCGCACATAGCGGGGCGCACATAACAAAAGTAGGCGGAACACGGGGTGTGACACGCGGAATGGGGAACAACTTGTGAAAATGTGGGCGTCACGGGGGAAGTACAGGAGGCAAGTGCGCGGAACGCCCACACACTCGCCTACAACACGTATTCATGGAATCGAATAGGGCAAAACAGCGCACGGGCAAAGACGCGCACAGGCCTAAACACGTCCGCCACACGAAGGAAGGCGGTCGCGTCCCTGCGCATGAAAAAAAGTGCGCCAAAATGTGCGCCCATAAAAAGCAGGTATATACAGCTCTGATGAATGTCCCATACTGTGGCCCCCTAGGACGTGCAAAGGGGTGCGCAACAAACACGGACACCCGCTGCGTGAAAAATAGCATGTGTGTGTATTTCAGGGGTGTGCAGGAAGTACGACACGCGATTCGCCCTGGGGGAGCGGGGTACGTGTATTTCAGGGGTTCGCGTGAAGTTTCACAGGCGATAGTCCTTGTGCGAGCGGGGTACATGTATTTCAGGGGTGCGCGGGAAGTATCACACGCGATAGGCCTTGGGCGAGCGGGGTACGTGTAAATCTGTGGTTCGCGGGAAGTATCACACGCGATTGGGCCTGGGTAAGTGGGGTACGTGTAATTCAAGGGGTGCGCGGGAAGTTTAACACGCGATTGGCCTGGGTACGTGTATTTCAGGGGTGCGCAGGAAGTTTCACACGCGAGTGGGCCTGGGTGACCGGGGTACGTGTATTACTGGGGTGCGCAGGAAGTCTTACACGCTCGCCTACAACACGTATTCATGGAATCGAACGGGCCTAAGGCATGCGCCAAAAAAGACACGCCAATCCGGAAACACGTACGCCAGCAGGAAGCAGGCGTACGTTGACCCACGCAGCATAAAAGTGCGCGCAAACAACAAACAAGCTCAGACACCAGGATGAATATACCGTTCCTAGCAGCAGTGGCAGTGGGATACCGCAGGAGGAGGAGGAGGATAGTCCGGGCCAGAATTTTTACACCCAGAACCAGCCTTTTTGGGATGCCTGATGACCAGGTGTATGGGAGGTACAGGTTTCCACCTCACATAATACTCGACCTGGTCAGTGAGTGGGAGGATGACCTCACATCACCCACCCTCTGCTCCCAAGCACTCAGCCCCCTGGAGAAGGTCCTTAATGTACTGCACTTCTTGGCCACTGGATCATTTCAGCGGACAAGTGCCATAGTGGGGGGGTGTCACAGGCCACGCAGTCACGCTGCCTACACCAGGTCTTGGCCATCATCACTGCATGCCCATCAGTCCGCAGGCACATATACCTGCCCAGAACACCTGCAGAAAGGCAGGCTGCCGCCCAGGATTTCTATGGGGTGACACAATTCCCCAAAGTGCCAGGTGCCATTGATTGCACCCATGTGGCTCTACGTCCCCCCAGGGCATCTGAGCACATCTATAGAAACCGCAAGCACTGGCATTCCATCAACGTCCAGGTAGTATGTGATGCCAAGGGAATCATCACCTCAGTATATGCCAACTATAAAGGCTCCACCCACGACAGTTTCATTTACAGAATGTCAACCCTAAACCGGGACCTAGAAGCTGGGCGGCATGGCGATACATGGCTGCTTGGTGAGTATAAATGCCACTGCACATGCATGCATGTCAGATACTGAGTAATGTCACAACCCCACTAATGATACCCATCACCACCTCACCAGGGGACAGTACCTACCCTCTGAGCACCCACATGATGACGCCAATTCGGAACCACACCACCCCAGGTAAGATACAACACAGCCCACATTGCAACCCGGGGCATAGTGGAGTGCACATTCGGAGTGCTCAAGTCACGCTTTCGCTCCCTTGACAGTTCTGGCGGGCAGCTGTTATACGCTCCCCCAGTAGTGTACAGGATCATAGTGGCAGCATGTGTCCTGCACAACATTGCAACACGCCGGGGCCTGGCCGTGGACATGGTGGTGCCCCCACATCCCAAACCACATGCACGCCCGCTGCGCATGGGAGGGGAAAGGGCACGGGGTGAGGCAGTCCGTACGCAGCTGGTGGCTAATTACTTTACCTAAAATCACACCCCTGTGGAGTGCACACAGCCCTGGCACATACCAGCTGACAATCAATGATGATGAGTCAAGTGACAGTCAACTGTCACTACCATACCAGCCTGAGATTGTTCACCTGGAAGGGTCCCATTGTGTGCATCCCTATCTACACAAACACCACCAATGCTGTGTCATCAAAAGACGCACTTCTATGCTTCTAAAATCCGCCACCCAACACACCATGGCATGTCATGCTATGTGAGAGCAAACAAAGTAATCCCCAAAACATGACACAAGTGTCACAAAGTACAGTGTCCCTAATGGAAACTGGCCACACACAATATGCTCCCATCAATGTAGAACTAACAACACACATGACCAAAAACTTACCACAATACAATGCAGCTACCCAACCCCAAACATAGCATAAACATGACAGTACAAAGTTAAAGGATACGTAGTCTTACAACCTGATTATGCCAGCACATCAACCACTTCCAACTGTACAGTGTTGGTGCCACGCAAATCTGTAAGTGCACTGCTTACAACATGAACTCCATCTCTGAAGTAGACGGCCTTGTGAAGACATGAGGAATGAACCTGCAAATTAGGAGGGAGACATGGATGCACAAGCACACATCAATACAACATGCAGTGTACAATACAACAACAATATGCACTAGGAATGTATACACAGCATTGACTACAGACTGCCCACACATGTCATGGGAGTCCAACGTCACTGTGTAAGTCACTGTCACTTGGGCACACCCTTTGCAAGCCCATGGAAACGGGAAGCAGGAGGGGTGTGTGTCTCACGAACCCAAGCATCTAATCCAAACTCCGGACAAGCCTGCATGTGCCCAGCCGGAATACAGTGGATGCCCATGGGGGCCACACAAGGCAACACACTGTAACAAAAAATCAAAAATCAAAAATGGCCATGTGAGGGCCAGGGGGGTGGGGGAGGCCACTAAGGAGGTCCGAGGACAGGGTGCACACCAACAGCCACCTGTGTGGATGCTGGGAAAAAGAAACACCTCCATGGGCTCATGGCCTGCACGACTACGCTATCGTGGGAGATTCAGATTCGCTGTGGTCGCTCTTCTCACTTTGTGCTGCTGCCGCCACAGGAGGTGGTGGTGCTATGGGAGGCAGCCCACGCAAGGCCCTAGTCTGGTCCTCCATGGCAGCAAGCATGCGGGTGTGGAAGGTCTCGTTCTGGAGGATTATAGTGCAGAGATCCCCATGCACCACCTGACGTGATGCCCGGACCTCCTCCTGAGTTGCCTGCATCTCAGCTGAGAGCGTACGTGTGAGCCGCTCCAGCTGCTGTTCTATCCTTGTGTGAGTGGAAGCCTAAAGGTCAACAAGAGTCTGCCTGAGGTGATGGACTTCTACCCTCAGGGCTTCCCTGTGGCCCCGGGACTCCATAGAAATGGCTTCCCGCAGAGTGTCCAGGGCCGCCCGTCTGTCCCTGTTGGACGCCAACATGTCCTCCCTGAGTGATTGGCAAATGGAGTCTGTTGCCTGCTGTAGTTGCTCCATCTGCCTTTCTGGGGGGACAATGGAAGTGGCCACCCTCTCCATTGCTTGAGCCATCATCTCAGATGATGCTGCCTGTTGGTTTGCCATACCGTATATGGATTGCTCCCATACGGTATTGCCTGGTGGCATACGGCCACAGCGTTGGCGGGCACCACACCTGTCTGGGGCAAGGCGAACTGCGCCTTGCTGTGTTGGCACTGCCTGAGGCTGCAAGACTGCATTTCCCCTCTGATCTGCTGGCCCAGGAACAGCATCAGATGTTGTGGAGTGTGGCCCTGCATCCGTAACCACCAAAGGCGGACCTACCAACACTGACATCCCCATAGTGGGCTCTACCCCTGGTGCAGGTGGGTAGGACAGAACAGAATCCCTTCCAGAAACACTTACCTGCGATGGCACATAGGTCTCATCATCCGAATCAACACCTGAATAGAGGTCTGGGGAGGTGCACCCAGAGACACCCCTGGAGAGAATGGTCTGCAGCAAGAGAGGGTTCTCCCCCACCACCACACCACGTCCCCCACTGGTGCCCGGTCGTGCCTGAGATCCCTCCTGGGTCTGCACCATCTCCTCAGCCTCAACAGCACCAAATGCATCATCCCCTGCAAAAACATGAAAGACAAAAAATGGAAACAGGCATTAGCACCATGGCACACAATTAGGCCTGACAAGCTACAGAACCAGTACTTGATTGACACGTGTCCCACATGACTAAAACCCTCCCATGCATGCACTGTCACTGAGTTTGAAGGGGAGGCAAATGGCAGACACTGATGACACCAAGATGGAAGAGCAACACATGAGCTGCATGCTGGCTAGCAGTGCCATCACACATTGGCCTGTGAGTGGCATGTCCAATCCACATACATGACACATGCCATCACACAGATGGCATGTACCATAGGCATGTCACATATGTGACAATAGGGCTGAGAAATGTGTAGTAAAAGTGGGGGAATTGAAACAATCAGCCTGAATGAAAACTTAAAAATACGGAACAATGTTGTTGCAAGATGCCACTTCAAGGGCAACTGGCGTGATGTAGCACAAAATGTCTACTGTGGGCGGAAGGGATACTGTAATACCCAAATCCAGGGGCACAGAATGTTTTGGGTGAAGCACATGGGTGACCCAAACCACTCAGGCACACACACCCTCACCTGGCACTCAATCAGAACCCCTCACACACACAACATACACATGGATCACACACACATGCATGTGCACTCACCGGACAATGCCTCGTAATCTGGCAGTTCTCCCACACCTTGGATCTGTTCCTCTGTGATGTAGGTCCCAGCAACATACTCATGTAGAGTGAGTTCAATGTCCTCTGCTGGAGACCCACCTCCAGTCACCAGAGTAGCGGCATTACTTGAGGCCAGCTTTTTCTTTGCCCTGCATTTAAGGTCATTCCAGCGCTTGTAGCAATCATTAGCTGTGCGACTCACAATTCCAAGGGGACTTATGATGTCTGCGACGGTCTGCCAGTGTGCCTGACATTGAGCAGGTGTGGTCTTGCACCCTGCAGTTATCAACATTTGGCGGTCATGTGCGGACACATACTGCACAAGTGCATCATGTTCCGCATCAGTGAAGCTAGGCTTCCTTGGCGTGCCGGACTGTGTAGCCGTGTCTGGGGCATCAGCCTGTACTGGACGTGCACTCTTCCTCTTTCTCTTTGAAGGTGGTAGGGATCCTGAGTGGCCTACGCCACTCTGGCCACTAGGGGCAGGAGCACCGGTGGACTGGGTAGTTGGAGTGTGGGAATGCACACTGACCATGGGACTTGGTGCAGGCATTGGCTGAAGTGTGATGTAGTCAGGGGGAACGTTAGCAAGATGGACTGGGACCAACACTGTCCTGGCTGGGAGAGTCAGAGTTGGGGTGGATGGAGCTGCAGCTGCCCCTACAGCCTCCCCACCCTGCCTACTCAGGCAGCAGATGACATAGCTGCCCCTGATCCACGTGGCATGGTGACACCAACTTGCAACGCCACACGTGGCCTAGACTTGCCGACCTGGAAGTCAGCCAGGGAGTCACCCTGTGCCAGGTCAGGTGCCACAATGGGCCGGTCCAACAAGGGCTGAGCAGGGATGGTGTCAGCCACGTTTCCCTCAACCATGGGGGGGCATGGGTGTCCCTGACTGGTCCTCCACACATGGGGGGCTAGGAGTACCCTGCAAATCCCTGCCACGTGCCCTACCGCGCCCACCACTCCCACCTCTTGAGGCTCGGCCACCTTTGCCACCCTTACCGCTTGGTCGCCTCCCAACCATGGCATTGGTGTTGTTGTGCATATGGGAGTTGCAGTAAACTATTGTCCTGGGCAATTGGGGGTCAAAGGGGTAGGGTACTAGATGGAATTCGTACCCTAGTGCTCTAGCAAGGCTGTATGTGACCCCTGGGGAAAGATGACGGGTCACGCAATGCACAGGCACCCCAAAAACAGAAAATAACGTGCACGCAACCCCTCGTAGACCACGTGCGTGGAAAAATGAACCTGCACTACGCTGTGGCACCCAGAAACACAAAAATGAACGTACGTGTGTGACACGCAGCCTACAATGACCTCTGAAGGGGTACGGGACACACGGGGCAAGCACAGTTGGTAAATACGTGCGCGACTCGCCGTCTGCCTGGAAAAAGAGTGTGAAAAATACGCACGTGTGCGCATTGGCAACACCCCCGCCAAAAGAAGAATTGTACGCTGTCTGAGGAGACAGGACAAAAGATGAAGTGAACGCTGTTTGAGGAAACAGGCCCAACAGAAAATCAGAAAAAAGCTGTCAGAGGTAACAGGGAGTACGAACTAGAAACGCTGTGAAATAAATTGCGTGTGAACCGACAAGAAGTACAGAATTCACCCACTCGCTCTCCACGAAAAGCACGTACAAGGAAATGGTACCTTTTAAACCAGCCCACACGTCCAACCTCCCTTCCGCGTGTACGCGCTAAGGGCCTATCCTCCAATTACATGAGCTGACACTCGGACGTGCAGTTTTTGGACGTGTAACATGCACCCCCCGTGTTCAGGGAAACGCCATCGCGTACGTGTGCTGATGCGCTTACGCGTGCAGGCTTTTCCTCAAATTACACGCAGACGTGCTGGATTTTCACGTGCCATATCACTCCGTTTCATGCTGGCCACGCGTAAGCACACGGAAGACCACGCTTCTGCCCACAAGGCCGAATTACTGACCCCCCAGAGCCCCGAGCACGCTCCCACCTGCCATCTGCTGCTGCCTGCCTGCTGCCCACGTGCCCTGCTATTTGCTGCCTGCACATCAGCCAGGGGTGCAGTTGCTGTGACCACCCCTGCTGGAACCGAAGACTCCCGACTGGGATTCCATCGCTCCACAGCCCAGCCCCAGTACCCAGTTGCCCACCCACTCATGCCTCTGGGGTTGCCATGTCGGGCACATCTCCATCTGGCACCACTGGCAACTCCCAGCCAGAGAGGCAGAGGGCCACCAGCTTCACTGCCACTGAAGTTGGTGTCCTGGTGGAGCAAGTCCTGGGGCAGTATGATGCCCTCTTCGGAAGTTTGCGCACCAACAAGGAAGGACGGACCAGGATCTGGACGGATATCGTGACTGCCATCAACGCGGAGGGGGTGGCAGTCTGCCAATTCCATCATGTCAAGAAGCGCTTGAGGACTTCAGGTCCAGGACCCTCAAGAAGGCCCGGCGCCTCTTGAAGGCAGCGGATGCTAATGGGTGCCGGGGCACCTGTCGGAAGATCAAATGATGGTCCTGGAACGCATATCCGCAGCGCTCCACGTCCAGGTCCTTGAGAGGCAGACCTGTCTGGAGTCGAGCGGTAAGTGTACATGCATACTGATTGTAAGCTGTGCATGTGGTGGTGTGCCAGTAGTGGGCCGAGTGCCTCGAGGCAATTCGCAGGGAGTTGGAGGAGAACATGTCATCGTCCCTGCGAACCCTGGGGCCCGCTGTCCTTGTAAATAGTTCTTGAGTGTTAAGTTTCCTTTTGTTTTTTCTTTATTTTGGTTGCGCTTGGACAATGCACCATGTTTCTGTATATATTTTTTTAATAGGTAGTATTTTTGATAGGTTTCATTTCTTCAGTTGGGCTCATGGACCCTGGATTGTTGTATATAGTTCACCATTGGATTCCTCTTTCTTTTTTTTAAATTTCACCATGGAGCAATGGTTTTCACTTTGTTTTTTCCCTTGGATTTGCTTTGTTGGACTGTGACTTTGGACACCATTTCTTTTGGATTTCTTTGGATTATGATTTCTTGTTTTTCATTCTTTCACGGACATCCATGTTGTGTTTAATACATTTTTTTCTTCATACTTCGATGTGTGGTATTATCTCATTGGTTTCATGCAGGTCAAGATATGGGTTTTCACATTCACTTGCAACCATTGTGTGTGTGTGTGACGGACATGTGTTAATTTACATACTTGCCATTGGGGTTGTATCATGTAATTGCCTTTTCTATGTGGGTGGATGCAATACTTGGTTGGGTCTTTGTGCTGGGTAGGATGGCCATAAGGGCCATGATTGGGATCGTCATGAGCTGGGGGCAGGGGGACATGACTGGGGGCCTGCTGGCAGGTGCCCCTGACTGCTGGGGGTGGGGGTGCTGGGAGACATGTGTGGGGGCCTGCTGGCAGGTGCCCCTGACTGCTGGGGGTGCTGGGAGACATCTGTGGGGGCCTGCTGGCAGGTGCCCCGCACTGCTTGGCGGTGGGGGTGCTGGGAGACATGTGTGGGGGCCTGCTGCCAGGTGCCCCTGACTGCTGGGGGACGGGGGTGCTGGGAGACTTGTGTGGGGGCCTGCTGGCAGGTGCCCCTGACTGCTGGGGGGTGGGGGTGCTGGGAGACATGTGTGGGGGCCTGCTGGCAGGTGCCCCTGACTGCTGGGGGGTGGGGGTGCTGGGAGACATGTGTGGGGGCCTGCTGGCAGGTGCCCCGCACTGCTGGGGGGTGGGGGTGCTGGGAGACATGTGTGGGGGCCTGCTGGCAGATGCCCCGCACTGCTGGGGGGTGGGGGTGCTGGGAGACATGTGTGGGGGCCTGCTGGCAGGTGCCCCACACTGCTGGGGGGTGTGGGTGCTGGGAGACATGTGTGGGGGCCTGCTGGCAGGTGCCCCGGACTGCTGGGGGGTGGGGGTGCTGGGAGACATGTGTGGGGGCCTGCTGGCAGGTACCCCGCATTGCTGGGGGTGGGGGTGCTGGGAGATATGTGTGGGGGCCTGCTGGCAGGTGCCCCGCACTGCTGGGGGGTCGGGTGCTGGGAGACATGTGTTGGTGATCATATTGCAACGTGACATGTGGCTTGACTGGGGGCATGCCCATGGTGGATGGGCTGCCTGCGGGACATGACCAGGGGTGCAGGGTAGTCCCCTGTGGTGTGGGCTGCCAGCAGGGGTCTTGGAGGGGGTAGAGGGGCACCTGGGAGGACCCACACTGCCAATCGCGTGTGAAACTTCCCGCGCACCCCTGGAATACACGTACCCAGGCCATTTGCGTGTATAACTTCCCGTGCACCCCTGAAATACACGTACCCAGGCCAATCGCGTGTGAAACTTCACACGCACCCCTGGAATACATGTACCCAGGCCATTCACGTGTAAAACTTCAGGCGCACCCCTGAAATACACGTACACAGGCCATTCGCGTGTAAAACTTCACACGTACCCCTGAAATACACGTACCCAGGACTATCGCGTGTAATACTTCCCGCGCACCCCTAAAATACACGTACCCAGGCCGTTTGCATGTATAACTTCCCGCGCACCCCTGAAATACACGTACAGAGGCCATTCGCGTGTATAACTTCCCGCGCACCCCTGAAATACACGTACCCAGGGCAATCGCGTGAAATACTTCCTGCGCACCCCGAAAATACACGTACCCAGGCCAATCGCGTGTGAGACTTCCCGCGCACCCCAGGAAAACAGTGCCCAACTCCCACAGGGCCCTTTTGCATGTGAAACTTCTTGCGCACCCCTGGAATACACGTACCCAGGCCAATCGCATGTAAAACTTCATGCACACCCCTGAAATACACATACCCAGGCCTATCGCGTGTAATACTTCCCGCGCACCCCGGAAATACACGTACCCAGGCTATTCGCGTGTATAACTTCCCACGCACCCCTGAAATACACGTACCCAGGCCAATCGCGTGTGAAACTTCCCGCGCACCCCTGAAATACACGTACCCAGGCCATTCACATGTAAAACTTCCTGCCACCCCTGAAATACACGTACCCAGGCCTATCGCGTGTAATACTTCCCGCGCACCCCGGAAATACACGTACCCAGGCCAATCGCATGTGAAACTTCCCGCGCACCCCTGAAATACACGTACCCAGGCCATTCGCGTGTATAACTTCCCGCGCACCCCTGAAATACATGTACCCAGACCAATCGCGTGTAATACTTCCCGCGCACCCCGGAAATACATGTACCTACGCCAATCGCGTGTGAGACTTCCCGCGCACCCCAGGAAAACAATGCCCCACTCGCACAGGGCCCTTTCGCGTGTGAAACTTCCCGCGCACCCCTGGAATACACGTACCCAGACCTATCGCGTGTAATACTTCCCGCGCACCCCGGAAATACATGCACCCAGGCCAATCGCGTGTGAAACTTCCCGCGCACCCCTGAAATACACGTACAAAGGCCATTCGTGTGTATAACTTCCCGCGCACCCCTGAAATACACATACCCAGGCCAATCGCGTGTGAAACTTCCCGCGCACCCCTGGAATACACGTACCCAGGCCATTCGCGTGTAAAACTTCCCGCGCACCACTGAAATACATGTACCCAAGCCTATCACGTGTAATACTTCTCGCGCACCCCGGAAATACACGTACCCAGGCCAATCGCGTGTGAAACTTCCCATGCACCCCTGGAATACACGTACCCAGGCCATTCGCGTGTAAAACTTCACGCGCACCCCTGAAATACACGTACCCAGGCCATTCGCGTGTAAAACTTCACACGTACCCCTGAAATACACGTACCCAGGACTATCGCGTGTAATACTTCCCGCGCACCCCGGAAATACACGTACCCAGGCCAATCGCGTGTGAAACTTCCCGCGCACCCTTAAAATACATGTACCCAGGCCGTTTGCGTGTATAACTTCCCGCGCACCCCTGAAATACACGTACCCAGGCCATTCGCGTGTATAACTTCCCGCGCACCCCTGAAATACACATACCCAGGGCAATCGCGTGTAATACTTCCTGCGCACCCCGAAAATACACGTACCCAGGCCAATCGTGTGTGAGACTTCCTGCGCACCCCAGGAAAACAGTGCCCAACTCCCACAGGGCCCTTTTGCGTGTGAAACTTCCTGCGCACCCCTGGAATACACGTACCCAGGCCAATCGCATGTAAAACTTCACACACACCCCTAAAATACACGTACCCAGGCCTATCGCGTGTGATACTTCCCGCGCACCCCGGAAATACACGTACCCAGGCCAATCATGTGTGAAACGTCCCGCACACCCCTGAAATACACGTACCCAGGCCATTTGCGTGTATAACTTCCCGCGCACCCCTGAAATACACGTACCGAGGCCAATCGCGTGTGAAACTTCCCGCGCACCCCTGAAATACACGTACCCAGGCCATTCACGTGTAAAACTTCCCGCCGCCCCTGAAATACACGTACCCATGCCAATCGCATGTGAAACTTCCCGCGCACCCCTGAAATACACGTACCAGGCCATTCACGTGTAATACTTCCCGCGCACCCCGGAAATACACGTACCCATGCCAATCGCATGTGAAACTTCCCGCGCACCCCTGAAATACACATACCCAGGCCATTCGCGTGTATAACTTCCCGCGCACCCCTGAAATACACGTACCCAGGCCAATCGCGTGTAATACTTCCCGCGCACCCCGGAAATACATGTACCTATGCCAATCGCGTGTGAGACTTCCCGCGCACCCCAGGAAAACAGTGCCCCACTCGCACAGGGCCCTTTCGCGTGTCAAACTTCCCGCGCACCCCTGGAATACACGTACCCAGGCCTATCGCGTGTAATACTTCCCGCGCACCCCGGAAATACACGCACCAAGACCAATCGTGTGTGAAACTTCCCGCGCACCCCTGAAATACATGTACCCAGGCCATTCGTGTGTATAACTTCCCGCGCACCCCTGAAATACACATACCCAGGCCAATCGCGTGTGAAACTTCCCGCGCACCCCTGAAATACACGTACCCAGGCCATTCACGTGTAAAACTTCCCGCCACCCCTGAAATACACGTACCCAGGCCTATCGCGTGTAATACTTCCCGCGCACCCCAGAAATACACGTACCCAGGCCAATCGCATGTGAAACTTCCCGCGCACCCCTGAAATACACGTACCCAGGCCATTCGCGTGTATAATTTCCCGCGCACCCCTGAAATACACGTACCCAGGCCAATCGCGTGTAATACTTCCCGCGCACCCCGGAAATACATGTACCTACGCCAATCGCGTGTGAGACTTCCCGCGCACCCCAGGAAAACAGTGCCCCACTCGCGCAGGGCCCTTTCGTGTATCAAACTTCCCGCGCACCCCTGGAATACACGTACCCAGGCCTATCGCGTGTAATACTTCCCGCGCACCCCGGAAATACACCCACCCAGGCCAATCGTGTGTAAAACTTCACGCACACCCCTGAAATACACGTACCCAGGCCTATCGCTTGTAATACTTCCCGCGCACCCCGGAAATACACGTACCCAGGCCAATCGTGTGTGAAACTTCCCGCACACCCCTGAAATACACGTACCCAGGCCATTCGCGTGTATAACTTCCCGCGCACCCCTGAAATACACGCACCCAGGCCAATTGCGTGTGAAACTTCCCGCGCACACCTGAAATACACGTACCCAGGCCATTCACGTGTAAAACTTCCTGCCACCCCTGAAATACACGTACCCAGGCCTATCGCGTGTAATACTTCCCGCGCACCCCAGAAATACACGTACCCAGGCCAATCGCATGTGAAACTTCCCGCGCACCCCTGAAATACACGTACCCAGGCCATTCGCGTGTATAACTTCCCGCGCACCCCTGAAATACACGTACCCAGGCCAATCGCGTGTAACACTTCCCGCGCACCCCGGAAATACATGTACCTACGCCTATCGCGTGTTATACTTCCCGCGCACCCCGGAAATACGCGCACCCAGGCCAATCGTGTGTAAAACTTCACGCACACCCCTGAAATACACGTACCCAGGCCTATCGCGTGTAATACTTCCCGCGCACCCCGGAAATACACGCACCCAGGCCAATCGCGTGTGAAACTTCCCGCGCACCCCTGAAATACACGTACCCAGGCCATTCGTGTGTATAACTTCCCGCGCACCCCTGAAATACACATACCCAGGCCAATCGTGTGTGAAACTTCCTGCGCACCCCTGGAATACACGTACCCAGGCCATTCGCGAGTAAAACTTCCCGCGCACCCCTGAAATACACGTACCCAAGCCTATCACATGTAATACTTCTCGCGCACCCCGGAAATACACATACCCAGGCCAATCGCGTGTGAAACTTCCTGCGCACCCCTGAAATACACGTACCCAGGCCATTCGCGTGTATAACTTACCGCGCACCCCTGAAATACACATACCTAGGCCAATTGCGTGTAATACTTCCCGCGCACCCCGGAAATACACATACCCAGGCCAATCGCGTGTGAGACTTCCCGCGCACCCCAGGAAAACAGTGCCCCACTCGCACAGGGCCCTTTCACGTGTGAAACTTCCCGCGCACCCCTGGAATACACGTACCCAGGCCAATTGCGTGTAAAACTTCCCGCGCACCCCTGAAATACACGTACCCAGGCCAATCGCGTGTATGAATTCACACGAACAACAGTTATACACGTACCCCACTCGCACAGGCCCTTTCGCATGTGGAAGTTACCGCGAAACCCGTAATACTCGTTCCCCGCTTGGCGTTTGCTGTTTGGCAGTCCGGTAAACTGGTCCAGGGTTGGCGCAGCCCTTTGCGCTGGATTGGGGATTTTGATGGCTTTTCCTTGCGCGAGGGCGTTCTTGGGGGCGTACCTGGCGCGGCTGCAGGGTCACTGCGCCACTCTGCGCCACGGCTGCTTTTGGAGGCTAAAATCCATGAATACACTGTGCGCGGAAATCAATTTTAGCGCACGCGGCTGGCGCAGACATTCGCACAGGAACACTGTGCACCAGCCGCGTGCGCCACTTTTGTGCGAATTTCTATGAATTACCCCCTTAATGGTTTGCCCAGGATCACAGATTTATTTAAAGTGGTGAAATTAGTATTTGCACTCAGGCCGTGATTTAAGCACTTGGCTACATATCTTCCCAGTGAAAGGCCACATAAATATGTGTTTAAGGTTTGGGTTTCCAAAAACAAAATACATTTTTTTCTATAAATGCCTTGAAAAGTACACAAATCACATAAGAAATCAACCTGCCATTACATACTTTGTTATAGAAATAGGTAAAGCAAAAAGACATTATTTTCACTACCTTGAATGCACAATTGCAGGAGCAGCCTGCAAAGGAATGTGGACCTAAAACCAATATAATTTGGTTTTATTCACAGTGAAGGAGAATTCAATATAAGGTATTCTGCTTAAGCCATTATTTTACACAGCATGCAGCGTTATTCTGCCCTCCCATTTATTATCAGCCACAAGGGCACCTTTGAAGGGACAGCAGCCCTTACCCAGGCAGCCCTGTGTCTGGATCATCAACCTTTAATCGGTTTATTGAAATGAGGTTGACACAAAGCTAAAAGTGGGGGTTCTGGGGAGCATACATTCTTATCTAAGTGGCTGCATTTGTATTGTTTACGTGGTCATCTATCTATTGCAGCTGTGACTGCATATAGGTGGGCAACTAGGGCAAGCATATGCCCACCTTGCATCACAAATATGCTCGCCCTTTACTCCTTTCCCTCCTGCTTCCATTTTCTCCCATAAAGCAATATTTTTGCCTTCCTCTTTCCTTAATACAAATTTCCTCTACAGCATCCCACTCTTGCCTGCTCTTTTTGAACACTATGGGCCTCATTACGAGTTTGGAGGTAGCAATGGTGTTATTAGCGCCATGGCTGCCTCCAAAATCGGTCCGGGTGTGGGTTCCTTGAATGAGGAATTACGGGGCCATTCCAACCTTGGAGGACCCGGTAATTCCTCATTCAAAATACCCATCCCCATTCCCATTCGAGCCCCCAGAGGGCTCAATGGGAATGGGGAGGGAGCTAATTTAATAACGTTATTAGCTCCCTGGTAATTTAAAGGCTCCCGCTAAGGGACCTCGTAATGTGGCGGTAAGGGGTTAACGGCACCGGCATCCTTACCGGTGCCGTTAAGCCCTTACCGCTGCACTCGTAATGAGGCCCTATGTCAACGTCTGTTCTTGCCTCATTCCCTTATTCCTCAACTCGCCTTTTCTTTCTCCATTTCTGACAAAGGTTCTTTGTTATTAAAATACTGCTCTCTTCCTCATTCTGCTGTTATTCACATATTCACCTGCTTTCTTCACTCAATTTTCCCCCTTGTTTACCCACATCACACCAGTTGCCTTTACATTGCTGCCCCTCCACTGCCCATTCCTCACTCACTTGCCTCCCTTCTCTCCCTTTTTCCTGCCGATCCTCACTCTTCATTTCTCCCTGACTCGTTAGACCTCCATTATTCCCCATTCTGCTTACACTCGTGACCCCATGCTCTCTATTTCCCTGCCCTTTAATCCTCTTCATCCCGCATTTCCCCTCACTCTTGTACCTCATTAACTATTGGCCCATGCTCCTGCCCTCATTCAATCTCAGTACCCATTCACCCCTTTACCCTCACCTAGCTCCCTTCAATCACTTTATCTCCTGCCTTCTCGGGAGGATAGCTCAGCAGCAATGTGCTCGCATTTGAAGCAAGACGACACAGATCAAGACAGGTTCAATCCACGGTTCCATGCTTAGAAACCTCTGGCTTAAATCTGCCACTGCTCTAAGCTGCCGCTTCTGTGGCCCCAACAGGTGCCTATTTCCCTCTTCCCTCTTTTAAACATCCCTTTCGTAGTGCAGTACATCCTGTTCAGGATTTTTATCTGCTGAGTCCTTATTCGGCGTCAAGGCCTTTCAACCTTTTCTGTTGAGAGGGGTCTGAGCCTCAAGGGGTGGGGGGGTAGACATTGCCCAAATGTAGGCAGTCAGCAGTCTTCTGACACTGCAATATACACCTTTCTTTCTAGACATCAAATGTGTGCTTTGCAGCACGCATATTACAAACTACATTTGCTGAAGCTCTTTAGGACGTCACCTCCCATGGCCGCTAAAACACCTTTTATAAGGCCCTTTCTTAAAGGGCTTAATAGCTTTTCAGGTGACCCTTAGTGTTTTAGCTGCCTGCTTGGTGACTGTGTCATGATAATCGGTGGATTTTAACCCCTGCCTGTATTTCTTTATCTTTATTATAACGTATGCATCCCTGTTAGGGAGATGTATCAGTATTATGCTTAAGCGCCTCTCCTAGTGAGACCCCCAGCACTTTTTGCTGGACTTCTAGACCTTATTCATGTTCTCCTAAATGAAGGGGGGCATTTTCCCCTCATTCAGTCTTACTGCTATAACAATAGGGACTTTTGTTCTTTATGTTTTACCTTATTTTATGGAGTCTTTCTTTCCTCCATATCTCTTAAAGGCAGTGTGACTCGGGTGTGATCCTAGGTGTCCGGGTGTTCACCCATATCCTTTGCCCAAGCCTTATAATGTGTGCAGTAATAGGGGGTCCTTTACAAGGCTCCTGCTAACTTTCTATTCCATTACAGCATTTCTCTGGAAAGTAGCTAAGTATCCTGAGGAACATTTGCCTTTTCTAGAGTTACCTGACTTTTGCATCCCTCCTATCCTGACTTTGGAGAACTCTGAACCTAGTTAGGGAATGTACTTCTAGAGTGCTAGAATACTTGAAAAGTCTTTCTAAAGTATGAGTTGCTGGTCCTAGTGTTGAATAAGCCTTTTCCCTTCCAGCAGAGACTTGTCTGACCGACGTTATAACTAAACGTTATTGTAACAATTGTAGATGCGAGCCACTACTATAAAAACAGTGGAACTGTCATTACTGTCATTTCTCTGTAACACTTTTGGGCGCAAGCCACTGCTATTGAATCAGTAACCTGAAAAAGAGTTGCTGTTGCTTTCTATTATGTGTTCGTTAGTCTAAGATAGTATTTACTTACCTTGCCTTGTGTATCTACAATACATGTATATTTTACTATACATTCAATGTATAAGAGTTTCTTTGGGCTAATGTATTTACTGGGTTCATTGCACTTACCTACAGCTCACATCCTCCTCTTAAGATGTGCCTTGCTGCTCTGCTATTCTACCAATCCTTTGGGTAGTACAGACTTATACTAAGAGTTGGGGATCTGTACACCAACGGATGAATAGAGCCTTACCTCCAAGTGCACTTTAGGAAACCCCTTACACATCCACGGGTGACTCAGGTTGTTCTCTGCTCTAAGTAAGGGGGCCCCCGACTCTGCCCTTATGCCCCAGTCTAAGCACGTGAGCCGCATGGTCCTGCAAGCTTCATACCTCTGCGTCTGCAGGGCCTTTGCTGAACAAAAGCAGCTCTTTGAGACAAGTCTTGAGAAATCTTTGCATTTATGTTCATGGAGTAAAGCTTGTGCATATTTGATAAGAAAAGGTGTTTTTGAGTGTGATATGATCGTGAAACAATAGCCCTCATTAGGACTCCGGCGCTAAACCATGGTGCTATTCCAAGGTTGGTGGGGCGGTAATTCCCCCTTTCTCCGTGGCCCTTCCCCATTCCCATTTTTGCCCCATAGGGCTCAATGGGAATGGGGAAGGTGGCAATTATGGTACCGCAAATTGCAGTACCGTAATTGCCATCAAGGTCCCTTTGCGGGTCCCTACTTTAACGGCTGGTCCAGACCAGCAGTTCAGGTTGGGTCCTGCAAAGGGACCTCGTAGTAAGGCGCTAAGGGGTTAACGGCGCCGCAGCCTTTTACGGCGCCGTTAACCCCTTAGCGCCAGGGTCGTAATGGCCCCCAATGTTATTTAGAGAAAACACTAATTATTAGATGCGATCTGTACGTATGATAGACTGCATAGGAGCCTGTGTCTTGCTAATAGTTGCGCTAAAAGATAGTTAGTGTTACAACGATTTTTAAAGATAGTCACTGCGTGCAAAATATAAAGCATGATTGGAAACCAAGAAATAGTTGTGGACATGTTGCAATCCACGGTGTTGTAGTAGGCAGTGATGTAGAGGACTACCTGGGCCTTGTGGTCTTCATCTGCCATCAGTGGAGATATCACACAAGCAAACAGAACACTTTCTATCATTGTTCTCCTCATAGGAGATACTGGGCCTCATTACGACCCAAGCGGAAAACCATGGTGCTAATAGCACCATAGTCCATGCCGGTAACTTACCGACTCTGCCATGGAGAAAGGGGGAATTACCACCCCATTACAAGGTTGGCGGGGCGGTAATTCCCCCTTCCTTCATGGCCCTTCCCCATTCCCATGTTTGCCCCATAGGGCTCAATGGGAATGTGGAAGGCGCCAAGTACGGTACCGCAAATTGCGGTACCGTACTTAGCACCAAGGTCCCTTTGCGGGTCCCTACTTTAACGGCTGGTGTAGACCAGCCGTTAAGGTCGGGTCCCGCAAAGGGACCTCGTAATCGGGTGCTAATGGTTTAACGGCGCCGCAGCCTTTTACGGCGCCATTAACCCATTAGCGCCAGGGTCATAATGAGGCCCACTGTGTCACCCATGGTTTGGTTAATACATTGCCAGTGTATTCTCACTGCCCTGAAAACCTTGCCTCCCTCCTCGCACCTCCAGCCCCCTGTGCTGGCACCGGACCCTCAGACAGTCGCTTCGGTGCCTTGGCAGTTTTGGCACGGCTGCCCTCTCTGGTGGCACCGGCCAGTGTGGCAGTGCTTCCCTCGCCTGGAAGGCAGTGCTGCTTCTCATGAGTTGGGGCATGAACCCCGGAGAGGTTTTGTCGAGGGGAAAGGTGGTTCTCCTTTCTGCTTCCTGGTGCTGTAGCACGCACAACCCCTGATCTGAAGCCAAACAAGGGGCTTACAAGAGCCCTGCGTCTGTACTCGACAGAGGGTGAGTATGGTGCCCCCGATTGCAGCATAGCGCATAGATGCAATCTCAGTTACTAAGTAGGGCCTTCTCAGCACTCGACCTGGACTGTCACAACGGTTCGTACCCCGGTCCGGCAAGAGGCTATTGTGAGCCTTATCATTGCCTCCAGTGGTAGAACTGTACCCAAAAAAGTAGTGGAAATATGCTGCGGCGGGGGACAGATTAGGCAGAAAGGGGGCAACCGGCAAAACATTTCTCAAGGGTTGCCGCCATACTGGTTGACAACCAATTAAGTTGAAACAGATTTCAGTTTAGGTGTAACTACTATCTGATGGGAAAGTGGAAAGGTACAGTTCACAAAGAACTGTTCAGGAATGGTGAAAATGGTTGCAAAAAGTAATTTTTAAAATTTAATTATTAATGTGTTTTAGCTTAACATGAGCTTTTCACATGACATAAAAAGACATTCTTATTACATTTAAAAAGATTATGCAATGGAAAAAGAAAATATCATTTGTAATAATATCATAAAGAGCAAGAAGAAGAAAAAAAGGGAATAAAGTAGATTTTGATAATCATATCATAACCAGAGATGAAAAGTAGAAATATCTGCAAAGTATATGATTGATATCTTACAATCCACAATTAATTATATTATATCTCTTACATGTTCTGGGTGGAAAAAGATTCTAAAAGGCAGTTGCTAATAGAAAAACTTATTAGTTCATAGCTAAAACTCTAACAGAAAATTAGTGTACATAGGCTACAAGTTGACTATATACTTATGTCCAATAATTTTTCTACATTCATCCATACATTATACATTGCAATGTAGAGTTTCAGTCCCCTTGCATTAATGGCTCTTAGCCAGAAATCATTACTACTAACGTGTTCCAATCTATGGACAAAGTCTACATAGCATGTTGTATAGACTTTTTGCATAGCTGGGCACCTGGTAAGGACATGTTTGCCAGTTTCAGACTCCAATCTGTCCTTGCACAATCGACAGGAGCGTTCGGATAAGGTGAGGTTATTCTTGATCCCACTTATAGCCAGTACTGGGAGCTGATCAATCCTTAGCAGGAGAATGAATCGTCTCAGGCGTGGCGAAGGGCAGAGATTCAAATATGGTGATGGTTTCTTGAAGGTATAATTCATATGTTGCACAAATTTATAGCGCTTTAGATCTTCCAAATGCCCAAAGTTGTTGATCCAGTCATGTAATTCAGATTTATTTGATAGCGCTCTAAGAGAAGAGGCTGTATCCACTCGTTGTCTTTGGGTCCAGCCAATCGTTTCAAGATAATAATTCATATGTTTTTTCATAAGTAGATATGATGAGGCTTTGTTCATTTCACAGTGAATAGCCGCTAACAAGAGATTGTCTGTATAAGGTGTCGCTTTTAGATACAGTTCAGCTCTTTTTCTGAGTACCTGGGATTGCCAGGAGATGAGGCCCAGTTCTAATCTGAGGATGGACATGGGAATGCAACTCGGGAGACCGAGCATTTATTTCCAGTATTTTCCTTCAAGGATCTGCAACCAGTCCATGTCCATTAGTTGTAATGCCTCAAGGCCGTAAGTAATCATTGGTGCTAGCACCTGGAGGTAAAGTTGTCGTGCTGCCCAGATGGTGTACCCACAGTGAGATGAAGAAAAGCGATAGATCAGGGCTGTGACTTGGGCCGCTCTCGTAATTCTGGCTTGTATACACATAGTGTATTGCCCCTTGGGCTCATCTCAACGCCCAAATATCTATAATATGGGGTGTAGTAAATTGCAGTCGAATGTATGTTGAGGCTCACTCGTGGTATCTTCTTGGAGCTGAATACTACCATCTGAGTTTTATTCAAATTAATTGCCAGTCCATTAGTTTGAGTATATGACCATAGTGCCTCTGCTGATCTACGAATACCACTGATAGTGTGGTCCATGATGACTGAATCGTCAGCGTATGCTAGGACCAAGCAGTGAGCAGTGCCAATCTTGGGGGGGGGCAATTGTTTTCCAGTGCAAGTATTTTGGGTATATCGTGGACAAACAGATTGTATAGTATTGGTGCAGTGACGTAGCCTTGTTTTACTCCACGATTTTGTCCGATCTTATTGGTCATGTTCCCCTTGGAGTCTAACTTCAGGGAGACTGTGGTATTATGTTGTAGGAGTCCGAGGTAGTGTAGTATTCCTTTGGGGCAACCCAGATTCTCAAGTTTGGACCACAGTAACTCCCTGGGGACTCGATCAAAAGGGGCCTTGAAATCAATAAAGAGAGCATATAAGGGGGGGAGGGGTTACCTGGTATTCTGGCCTTGTTGCGAAGGATATCTATTATGACCAGGTTGTGTTTTGTGGAATATCCGCTCCTAAAACCGCATTGAAAACGGTCGAGGATCCTTTCTCTGTCTGCCCATGTTTGTAGCTCATATAGTAGATATGCTGCAAATAGTTTGCCCGTACAGTCCAACATAGATAGTAGGCGATAATTGCCAGGGTCTGTGCGGTCTCCCCTCTTATAGACAGGGACCAAGATTGCTGTCTGCCAGGATTCAGGAATTTGCCCCTCCTTCAGGATTTTTTCAAAGAGTATCTCAAGCATCTCTGCCCAGTATTCTGGATTTCTCTTAAGGATGACATTTGCTAGGCCATTGGGTCCAGGAGCTAGCGATGTTTTGAGCTTTTTTATCCTGGCTATTAGTGATTCAGCTGTCACTTTAAATGGGGCAGTAGGGCGACCCAAGATATTCCTCTCCTCTGACATGTCTTGGACCGTATGGTTGCGGGTTTTCAGGAATTCCTCCCACTGGATTGTACCAATTGGGTTAGTCAAAGAGATATTGGTGTCTCCCCGTGCCATGCTCAGCAGTCCCCATATGGATCGAGAATTCCCTATGCAAAGTGTTTGGACTGTTGTTTGCCATGCAAGTAATTTTGTTGTATAACATTTCTGCCTGAGCCATACTCTGTAGGCGTTTTACAGCTTCTTACTTAGTTTCAAATAGTTGTTCCATGTAATGGATGCTTTACGTAGCTTTCTCAAATATGCTCTTAGAGTTCGTTTAGCATCTCTGATTTTGATGTCGAATACGTTAGTAGACTTAACTTCAGGGGCCAGCATATTTGTTTTAACAGTTGCAAAGCAGTATGAAAATGATGTAATCCATTCTTCAATCTCCTTGCTAGTCATAGCTAGAAGCTCAGCACGACCCATGTTAGGCTTATCGATTGTATATTCTGTAGCACGTTTGATGTTTTTATCGGACCACCGAATATGAGAGGAAGCATGGTTCGTCTTCAGTTCTCCGACGGATCTGTGCTGTACGTGCTGTACCATGTAATTGAATGAGAGTGTGAGTGTAGCATGATCACCCCAATCATTATCGTAAATCTTCATATCAGTGACCCAAGAGGCCATAGAGGGGCTTACATAAATATAATCCAATGTGCTTCTGGATTTAGTGTTTCCCCATGTTGGTTGTCCCGGGTAGTCACTAATGGTTCTGCCATTTAGGATTTCTAAATTCCATGACTTGAAGAAGTTGAGCCATAGTAATCCCTCAGAGTTTGTACCTGCATGTCCCAACTTGCCTATGTTCATCAGCAGGGGATTATTACTTGTGCTCACTTCTCTGATTAAATGGCAGTTGAAGTCACCAGCAAGTATTACCAGATTTTTCTTTACATCTGTCATCCAATTAATCAGCAACTCGTGACAGGCTTCCTGGATACAATCTCTGTGGGAAGATTCAGGAGGATTATATATGTTAACCAGTAATATTTGCTCCACTTTTTCTTTTCCAGGAAAATCCACTTCCACCGCTAACACAAATGCGTCCATGTTCGTATGGATACGGGTGGATCTTAGTGGATGTGAAATTCCAATCAGTAGGCCTCCATATGGTCTTCCACTCTGCCCCTTTTTTGCCAATTCCTCATGTATAGTGTAACCATTTAGCAGGGCTTGAGAGGTAAGCCACGTCTCCTGGAGGCATATAAAGGTATGATCTGTTAGTAAAGGGATTGAGCCATCGGGCGATAGTAAGTGGCTGAATCCCCTACAATTCCATGACATTACGGTTTGATCTCATTGTCTTAATGTTAATGCCGGTAAGGACTCCGCAAGCCATTTGAGAACCTTCTGTACGTCAGCCATATGTACTGAATCGCCTTTAGGTAACTGTGGTGTAACACTTTCTTCCGTTTTTGGTCTTGATATCTGTGTTGGCCATTGCGGGTCGGTCATGTTGGGGTCAGCATCTATTTCCATGTCTGCTACCCTCAGACTAGTTTTAAAGTTGCATAGCAGCTCAGCTGTGGCTATGAATTTGCAGTGTAGTGCCGATGTACTAGAATTCTTAACTTTCAGTGGTTCGACAAATTCAAAGTCCTCAGATCGTAGCACTCTCAGCTGTGGAATGGAGTGCAGTCTGGTCATCAGTGCTGATCTGGTGATCCAGTCATGCTCGCTGGTTTGATACAAATTTTTAATAAGGCAAGTTCTTCCGCCTTGGGGCATTATAATATTACCATTATTCTCAGCTGGCTCTGATGTTGATGGTAGAGGTTAGTTGTTCGGCGGAAATGAGATAACTGATACATTGTTTGTGTTGTTCTGAAATTAGTTCATATCCTGCTCATCTAAACGGAGAGATGGCTCTAGGTCCTCCGCCACTGCTGGATGAGAGGTATTGCTCTTATCAGTAATAAGCCAGCTGGTCAGCTTACCCTCTTTTCCTGCAGTGCGTTTACGGGCACGTGCCACTTTCCGTTTAGCTTTTCTCTGCCCCTTTTTGGGCGTGCTGCCTTCCGTCGGTCTAGAGATTTCCTCCACAGGTGCTGCTGTATCAGGTAATGTTATTGTTACAATTTGACGCTTTCTCCTTTCAATCGCTCTTTTTGGTCAAGCGTCTCTGTTTGCGTGAGAGATAACTTTCCGAGTTGTTTGTGACATTTGAGTCCTGGTGCCCAGGTTCAGGGCCGTCTGGTATAATAACATCACTATCTACCGACTCAGACTCCTTCTGTTTTTTTTTTCTGTGTCTCCTATCGACAATGCAAGGGTGACATCAAGTATCTTCCCACACATCTTCAGCAGAATATTTAATGCGAATTGCAAGGATGCAACAGAGGCTTGCAAATCACCCAGACTCGTACAACTTTCTCCTTGATCACTGCTGTTTTCTGGTTCCAATGAATCTAAGTGTACGTCCAGATTAGGGGAAGCAGATAATCTGTTGAATGCTTCACGTTGTGTGTTAATCGTCTGATGTTGATAGCTATTGATCCGATTTCCCATGCTACTTCCAGATAATGGAGTCATGGCTCTCTGCATAGATAGGCAGAGGTCTAGCAATGAATTATTATCTATTGCGCTTTCCCCTAAACCCACTGAATTGTTAATCATACTGTGGCTGACAGACTCCTTCTCCATAGTTGGCGGTAAACATATTGGGTTGGGGGTACCCGGAGGTGGGAAGAAGTCAGTAATGGCGCCTTTTTCCATTGGTACAGGTTCAGTGCCCTTGCACACTTATTCAACCCTATTGTAGAAGTCCTGCCCTTCTGTTTTCGAAGGTTGTACCTCGTGGCAGAACACTTCTTGACTGTTAGCATGATATGTCTTATCCTTCCCCTCTGTCAAAAGAACTTAAGGAGATAGAGGGTGTACGATTGGGAAAGAGATCTTGCAGTCGATTAGTTAATTAATCAGTTAGAAGGTAGAGTCCCTGGGGCTAATCATTGGCAGTAATAGCAGTGGGAGTTAGACCACCTCCGCCTTTGTAAGCAGCCTGCCCAGCTAAA
The DNA here is from genome assembly GCF_040938575.1 of Ambystoma mexicanum. Taxonomy (NCBI): domain Eukaryota; kingdom Metazoa; phylum Chordata; class Amphibia; order Caudata; family Ambystomatidae; genus Ambystoma; species Ambystoma mexicanum. The sequence goes on from NC_090922.1 coordinate 812,626,835, forward strand.
TTGCCTGTGATACTCTAATGCAATCCCTCCAGACTGCCAGCCGTCAGCGGCAGAAGACAGATTTCCTTAGTGAGGATTTGGTTGTGAATCCTCTTGTAGTAGTTAGCTCAGGGACACAAATGGCACTTACAGTCTTTAGCATGCTTGTGTCATATATTTATGATTATCGCAATACATTTGCCTTAAGTGCCGGCATCAAAGGCGTTGCCTGCAGTCTCCCAGCCACAGCAAAAGTAGGAATGACTGGCGCCAGTGCCTATAGGTCACTACCTCCCTTTCCGCTCTCAGCAGTCCAGTAGCCCCTGCAGCAATAGGCTGCTCAGGGTGCTGCAGCACTATGGCTATCGGAGCTCTGGAGCTCTTGTTAGGAGAGCAGCACGAGCAGCAGGGAAAAATAAGGAAGTACTGGGAGTACGAAGGGGGGTCTTGGACGGGTCTGTGGAGCAGATGCGGCAAAAAGGAGAAGTGTGGTATTTCGCCGCTCAGGCCGGGAGGGGGGGGCTAGTTCTCTATTTCCCCGAGGTGACCGTGCCTCTATAGGTTGGATGATGGCATTGCTGACACCGCGGCCAGGGAGAGAGGGCGTGTGGTAGTTTAATACTGATAGCCCTAGTCTCCACTCTCTTTGCCTTGCCTTACCTCCTTGCGGGTTCGTTTTACTCGCTTAGCAGCATAGCAGCGCGAGTCATTGGGAATCAGACGCTCCAGAACAGCTCCAGGACAGCTGCTGCCCCAGCACCCAGCACCAGGTCTGGGAAACGTTGCTCTCTGCCCTGAACGGACGCTTTCCTCAACTCGAGTGGCGTCCTGGCGTCCGTCTGCATCCGTCTGCCAGAGGAGAGCTAGAGGAAAGCACCTTGAAACGTCAAGCCACACCAACGTTTGCACTCACTGACAGAGAGACCAGCGTGTGCAGTGGCCGCTTCTGACGTATTGTAATGAAACTGTTAATAGTAAAAAATAAAGCTAGTGGAACGCCGCTCCTGACCGTTCCCACTCACTTCGACCACTGATGATTGCCTGTCGTGTTCAGAAGATAGAACTCTGAGCCGCTTTGCCTTGGGAACACTGCAGGAGTGGAAATCCTTGCCCTATTTTTGAAGTTGTGTTAACACCGATTATTGCTATTCTATGGCAATCTCCTTACCCATTGCTTTGCTTAAACAGATGTGTGCAATATTTTCTGTGAATAAAACATTGTATGTTTGTACGTATACGTGAATGGGGTTTCTAAAGCACAATCCTAGCTGGGAGCTCACTTCGGTAGCACATATACTAAAATTGGAACGATACAGAGAAGATTAGCATGGGCCCTGCAAAAGGATGACACGCAAATTTTCAAAGCGTTCCGTAGTTAAAACGAGTTGGGAAGTAACTGAGCTATGTACCCAGGGGCCACATCCAGGGGTTACGGGCAGGTTGCAGGTGTAGCAGAGGTAGTTGGAATGGGCAGGGGTATTTTATAATAGGCTGCTAATGTCTCTATCCATTTAGAGTGCGTTTGAAATGGCGTAGAGTATCCTTAGCCCTGTACACATTTTAATAAGTGCAGCATGTTTGGCCTTGCTACCAAACGGTGAACCAGGATTTCCTGCAAACACTTGTTTGAGTAAAGATTCATGGTTACGTTGTTGGGGCCCCGGGAAGCTTAAGAAAATCACCTCTCAGCATCCCCGAATCTCCTATTGGCTTAGAGATGCACTTACCCTCTCACTTTCATGGTATCTGCTGGGTAGCACAGAAACCACCCAATCTGCACGTGGTGGACAATGGCTAGACATAAGAGCTTTCTTCACGAAAAGTAAAGTGCTCAGTCTGGCAGCCAGGGTGAAAGACACTCGCCCCCAAGCATAAAGGGAGAGGCTCGCATGCTATTGATCTTGAATGGCACCCCACTGACCACCGCTTTTAGGGGTGCCACCAAAAAACATTCTTTTTTTAGACCATGTGCAAAGTTGTCATACCGGAGCCATTCATTTATAAGGCCGAGCACGATGGGAGTGCGGGGGCGCGCAGCACGTGCGGTGCAGCAGCCGCTTGTGAAGTTGCGTGAGGTTTTTTGGGAAGGCTGTTTATAAACCCTGTAGCAGGAGTCACGATAGCACTCCAGTGAGTACTGGAACAAGAAAGCGTGACAAGTTTGGAGACGCTGGTCTTTCTTGGGGAGCCAAAATGGCCGGCGCACTTCCAGAAGTTATCAACATGGGCAGCCAGTTCTGAAGAAAACATTACCGCATGCGTACTGGGGAAATGTTGAAACCAGGAAGAAGGGAAAGGTAGGAGACCCTTCGAAAGAGCACAATACGCACCCGACGACAATTTTATGACTGCAGCAATATTGAATGTGCTCTATTACTGCGGCATATTTGAATACGCTAGATATGTGTGTATGTTTTACCACTCAGCTGGTTCTGCAGTGTTTATGTATCCGTTTGTGATTCAATTTGGAACCCTTTTTTCGTTATTGATTACGTGGTGATTGCATTATTTGCACATTAGGTTCTAAGAGCGCTTTTTGGGATACATCAATGGCACTTTAAGCGCTGTGCACTTCTTGATGGCTGCATTGTGTTGGCTTTTATATGTGTAGTCGTGTCTACAATGTTCTGCTGCTGATTCAGGCGGCTTTTAAATATGAAATATGTTTAAATAAATTGACCATTGTTACTGTTGTTGATACCCTCATTCCTCCAGTGTTTCCTGCAAGTTGTTTTAGGAACAGGAAACCTCTTGTAGACCAGGGAACATCAGTCAACATCATGGCTTGCTTAGCATCTAATAGGCGAGCAAGTAGCAGAGTCTTTTAAGGGTGGGATCGCCATGAGCAGAGGACCATGTTCATCTCGAGGGCCTCATTATGACTCCTGCGGTAGCCATGCCAGTAAATAGCGGAGTCATGAATTTACCGGCACCCGGCAATGGGGAATTACTGGGGCATTCTGGCCCCGCCGGACCCAATAATTGCCCATTGCCGGGTGCCGGTAATAATTGCTCCCCATTCCCATTTGAGTCCCATTGGACTCAATGGGAATGGGGAGGCCGGATGCACCGGCACCATTCATGAATGGTGCCGGTGCATCCGACATGGTCTACACGTGGGTGCCGTTCTGCCCGGCAGGTCAGATCTGCCGGGCTGACAGGCACCCACTCGCAGACCTCGTAGTTTGCCGATCATGTATCAACGGTACAGGCAAGCTTACAGGTACCGTTGTTACTGTACCGGCAACCCTGTGATGAGGCCATTGTGTTGGTTATCCCAACACCGAAAGACAAACTGTTCCCGTCTGCTCTCTAAGCAGGGGTGAGAAGCTCCAAATGGCGGTGTGCAATGTCCAGTCAAGAGCAGCCACATGTATAGTGCAACCGGGGGGAGAGGGAGAGGGGGGGCATCTGGTATGCAGACTTCCAGTCAGCTCGCAGCTGCTCCGATTGGAAACATTGAATTAAAATAAGGAAATCTCACAGAGAGGCAAATCTCCATTACAGGTGAATTGGTCATCATTCATTATGACTTTACCAGCGTTTCTGCTGGAATGTTTGAAGACCCATTTACTAGCTGGGGGATGTGCCCAGATAAATCACTGGCTAATTCCTTGCTCTTTCCTGCTTATACCCTGCTACTTTTCTATTACCTGTTTCCTTTGTCTTTTCTGTCTGTGATCCCTGAGGCCCATGGGCATGCAGCGCCAACAATAAATAAATAAATAAATACCGTAAAACCTTTTTGTTGAATGGGTAACAGACCAAACGCAGTCATTTAAGAGCCCTGCAGCCCCTATCAGCTGTACCTGGTGGAGTTTATTGAAGACTTCTTTTTGGAGTGACCTTTCACTTGAAAACTACAGAATAGATTTTAATCTCATTGCGGCAGTTTAAAACTGCACATAGTATTTTATTATGGCTTTTCAGAGCTTTTCAAACTGAAGACGACCGAAGTTCAGCATTGTTTCTCAATGTCCAACATGTAGTAATTGCAGCTAATTGGTGTGACCTCTCCTTAACATAACTTAGCCTAAAATATTGTATAAGTGTAGCAATGTGTGTGGTCGGTCAGCTGGTGACATCAGAGGTTCTAGCAGCAAGAACGTTAGTGTGCCTGGGTTCTGGAAGTCACTGTTGGGGCAGGGGAAGTGAGAGTAGCTGGTTGGATGGCTGTGGGGGACCAGTGTTCGCCATGCATATGTTCCTTTCTTGTGTTCCTTACCTTCTCGCCTGTGCAACCACAAACCTGGAGTGCCAAGCTGACCCATGGGCATTGAAGTATCTAGAAACTAACCCTATGAGCTTCCAGGCCCCTATTATTTCACTTAAGATAGCAGATTCACAAGAGCAGAGCTGCTGATGCTTAATAGAGTGAACTAAGGAGTTTTTAACCAAAGACCCACCACCACCACACCAACCTTGTGTTGTCTATTTACATTGGACATGGTCTAATGTGATGGAACAGCAGAATGCACAGCAGGGCCGGGGCCTGTAAACACGTTTTAGTAATCATAAACATATCAAACTGGGTGTCACCAAGAAGATGAAATAGTTCTGTATTATGCTTAAGCATGGAAAGGGTGTTTAAGAGATCACATAGAGCTGGCACCCCAATGCAAAGGTTTCAGCTAAGCGTGAGTCACATTCACAAGGATAGAAGCGAAGATCATTAAAAGCAGAAGAGTGCGTCCACACATACAATTCAATCAGTTACACAACCCGGGCCTTGCACGTCAGTGTTAAAACAATTGGGAAAAAAAAAGAAATCAGAGGCTCTATCCAGACTCACAGCTGGATAACTGCCATTTCGCTTCTATGAACCATTGCCGCAGTTACTTGTCAACCTACACTTATTTTGCCGCAAAATGCGGGGGGGGGCTGCAGTCCCTCATTACACCCCTAGCTCGTCCTTTGATACACCTTACCCCTTCTCACCATCTGCATTTTGCAGCAAACAAAAGTGGTACAAAAGTCAGCAAAAAGGCATTTGGCGGAAGTAGGTTTACAAACCTGCCCAATTCTGCTGCGCCTTCCCTCATTGGCCTGCCTGGCATTGCTGCACCCACTTGAATTCCAGAAAGTGCTGCACAGCCACACCTATCAGTTTCCCCCGCCGGTGCTGCCACCAGTGCTTGCATGGGCCGTCCTGGAAGTGTTGCCCTCTAGGCAGGCTGTGGCGCCCCACTGCCTGCACCTACCAGGCAATGGTGTAAATTCTACCCTGCACTCCGCCACATGGCCTGTCTATCAGCCAAAGGTAACCCCTGAAGAACTTTAATACCACCCACACAACTCACAGATCAAACACGAGTTTGGAAAACATTGCGCCGTAATGTTTCCTAGAGGGGAAACTGGAAATCATATGAATCCGGGCAGGGGTAGACTGGGGACCAAAAGAGGCCCTGGAAATAATTACTGGGGACCAAAAGAGGCCCTGGAAATAATTACTGGGAACTAAAAGAGGCCCTGGAAATAATTACTGGGAACTAAAAGAGGCCCTGGAAATAATTACTGGGGACCAAAAGAGGCCCTGGAAATAATTACTGGGGACCAAAAGAGGCCCTGGAAATAGTTTTCAAAGTGGCTCCATATGATATATTTTCAGCAAGCCCATTGCTTTTACTATGAGGAAATTTGGCGAATACCACACAAAAGAGGCCCAGAGTGCAGAGGCCCACCGGGAAATCTCCAGAGTTCCGTATAGGCCAGTCCACCCCGGAACCGGGACTCGTTGTGCTAACGACTCTGCTCATTGATCCATGAGCAGGTGTGATCATGTCAGGCGTGAGTCCTGTGTGATGAGAATCGAGCCCATGCACAGGTTCGATCCCCGGGTCCGCGCTTAGAAACCTCTGGGTATTAAGCGTTATAAATAACCTATCATATCATATCATGTATTATGACTTGTGTGTAAGCACCGGGGGCTGCTGCACAGGTGACATGCACGTGTTATTTCTACAATGTGTGTCAGCGGCCGCTTCTTATTCTTCTAAGACTGGGGCATATTTGCCAGGGGGCGTACGTGTATATCAGGGATGATGCCAGTGTCTCAGGTCTGTTGCCTATATGCCAATACCAATCTGAAAGTGGTGACTCTGATGTCCTAGCGATGGCGCCTTCGTAACTGGGCTGCTGTATTAATGCCCGCGTGTATCTGCAAGGGCGGATGTGTACATGCCAGACATGGTGGGAATACAGTCTTTATAACGCACATTTGATATAGAATGCACATATAACGAAAATGTTATAACGAAAAACGTATGTAGGTTAGGGTGGGGTAAAGGGTAAATCTTGTGGGAAACAGTTGGGGTGGGTTTTAGGGGTGGGAAGCTGAGGTTTGGGGGGACTGCCCCCCCAAAAAAAAGTGTTATATTTTGTTGTAAAATGTTCGTTTTATGTGCGTTCTACATAAAATGTGTAGTTATAAAGGCATGTAACCCTCTGGTGCTGTACACCAGTGCTGCCTTCTAGGTGCCACTACATATGTGTCAGGGATAATGATCCGGAATGAGGACTCGTCCTGTTCTTCCCCAGTTATTATAATGCGAGCGCCTGGAGTCTGCCGCCTCTGTGCTGGCGACGGTGCACGGTACAAGTCAACATAACATAACATTATTATTCGGGTATGTATCGAGCGTGGACCTAGCACAGGAGCGCTTTACAAGTTCACAATAAACACAAAGAAAAGGAATGGATTCTTCTCTTGAAGGTTCTGAAAGTGGTTCATTTCTCTGCAACCTGTATTGAGAGATTTGCGTTTTAGCGCCATATCTCAGTGCCTTGTGCACCTGCTTTAAAGATGTGCGTGTAACCCAAAGTTGGTCACACTTCCCAATCGCAGGAAACAATGCAATCGAGATGTGCATCTGCTGGCAAGGTGTGTATCCCTGCCGAATCTGGGCGCACTTTGCAAACCCAGTGCTATAATAGCCCACTTCCCTTTGAGCCCCTGCGCAGAGATCAGTGTGTAATCTGCTTGGCACCCATTCCAATTCTAAAGCTGGCCCAGGGTTTCCCTCGCAGAGCACAATGAATTGAGCACTATTGCAGCATAACTGGGAAGCCTGTGGGTCAGAGGTTCAGATCTCAGTAAGACAGCTTAGTGGGGTAAGCACCTGCTGCGGACTTGCGCGCGCACGTGTGTGTATGTGTGTAACCTGTCAGTCAGAAGTGCACAGTTCAGGACCATTAATCAGTGGGTTGACTTGAAACCCATTTGAAAAGATCCCTGCACTGCACAGGCTTACGTCTCTGAAGGGCTGACTAACAGAGGCATGTCTACCCATTATACAAGGGGCACATGTCTCCAGGTACCCCCTGCTCTGCCTCTCTCACCTCAAAGACAAACAAACCGGACTGCACAAGGCCTCCCAGTGAGGTATTATCTTGTTAACATATCCCAGCAGCAGGCCATTTGCAACTGGAAGAGATTAGTGATGGGAACTGGTAACTGGCAGCGCTATTCCTGTAGCAGCCCTTTCCTTAGAATTGTATATGTTTTGAATAAGCTATTCAAGCGGGATTGTTGTGTGATTAAAAATTATGGAGGTACATAACAAACTCCACCCTGTGTGAAACAATGACCGTCAATATTTCATGTCACTATGTGTCTGTAGGAGATTTTGTTTTGGGTTCTCTTTAATTTGCATGCTGAAACTACAAAAGCAACAATTATGGGGGGTCATTTTCCAAGTTAGCGGAGTGGCAGTATGAGCGTTTACCACTACTTTTTATTCCCCACGGGATGCTGTATGATTTGGAAGGCACAATTGGAGAGCGTAGTGGACTTGACATGTTTGCCTGCTCTTCTAGATCCGCCAGCCAAATCTGCTTGGTTTTTCATCAGTATCAGCCTCATCACGAGTTTGGTGGTAACCCTTAAATGCGGCTTTAACACTATCACCACCGCATTTAAGGGTCTGCCAAATCACGGGTTTGACTGCATTTACCCCCAGCTCTTACTTGGGGGTAAATGCGCTGTGAATTTTCTGATTTTTAGCACAATTACCGTGCAGTAATACCGCCGATTGTAGTTGCGCTGAAAATTCCCCATTGGGCACAATGGGGTATTACCGTTCTGCCAAACCCATGATTCGGCGCTAATAGCGTCAGAGGGGTTGACAGTAGCTACTAGCCCCGGCAGTATCCCAGCGGTAATACCGCGGGATACCGCCCAACTAGAGATGAGGCTTTATGTATTTTTATGGCGGCGGAAACCCAATGAAATCCTATGAAATCGGCCTGACTTTTAAACCTAGTACAAGCATTCAGATTCCCTATGAATCCATTGTAGATACCTCCCGACATCGTTAATTGTGGAATGCATCTGGACTTTCCTAGTGACATAGTGTAAAAGTGTCAAGTAAAGGCGATTTCGCCTGTATTTCACTCTTTATTTTTCCACCACGTGGTTGAAACAAATTTGTATGGAGGGGACCTTTTGCATAGAGGTACAAATGGAAGGGGTGCCCTCTGAGCAATTTAGAGTTTAAAACAAAATGATCAGATACTCTTTTTGATAAACACAGTTCTACAATGATGCATACATACATTGTTGGGTTGGTTTATCGTGTGACTTTTACACATTTAAACTCATCCGCACAAAACTGAGTATTATTTTAGATCTTCAACCCCAAACATTAAAAAATAGTTATACCAACTTCAGCTAATGAAGATATATGGTCAAGTACCTACATTTCAGACTAGGCTCAAATTCTAGAGACATCACGTAACCAAAGTGTGTGATCTAGGGTAAATAATGTAATCTCACTGTGCCTTATCTGCCAAATTTAAGTGCCCCTAGACGTGAATCAGTTTGCATTGTACACTATTCCAACAAGAATTCACTCATTGTGTAATAGACCAGCGATTCTCTATATAATGTAATAGTGGCCATTAATATTCATCATACAAAATAAACCCGTGCAGGCTTTACCCTTCATACCAGTAACACATTTGTATGCCATAGTAAGAATATATATTCAGAAAGGCTGCACCAGTGTAGGCCAGTCTAAACATGAAAGACACTTAGAATGTTTGCTTTTTCCTTGATACCCAGTAAAAAGTGCCAAGACACGGTAAGAAAATAAATCCAGACTGGCTATAGCAGTGTAGGCTGGTCCAGCCACGTAATAACACTTGCCATGCTTTATTTACCATTGATTCCATTAACACATGTCACGCCACTGTAAGAACACATATCCAGGCTGGATACACCAAAGTAGGCCAGTCTAGCCATGTAATAACATCACCATGCTGGCTTTATTTTTGATTCTCATAAAAAGTTAAACGCCGCAGTAAACCATATTTTTATTTCATTTCAGCTTTATTTCTGTAATTTTTACCATAAAAGCCAGCATGTTAGAAAAAATGTATCATCAAGACATAAAACATAGCAAACTAGTAATAAAATCGAAACCAATCACAGGGATTTACAAAATAAAAACATAATTAAAACACCATTTCCCGTACGCCTTCAGGCAATTATTAAAAAACAATAACATTCGAAAGGGCCAGTGTGCCTAAAGTGCATAATAGTTTAAATTGGGGAACTAGCTGCTCCATACCTGGGGATCCTCCTGCAACCCTACTGCAGGCAAAAGGAAAAAATGATTCCTTTACAACAATCCACCTATCGACACAGTAGCAATATTGTATGCATGGAAAATTCCCTTTAACTGGGGCCAGTTTCATAGGAGTCCAAGATTTAATTTCATACAAGTTCCGAATGAGGAGGGATACCTTTCACAGTGGTTAGTCCCATGGAGGGCTGGGCATTACTAGCTTCAATTTCACAGATTTGGACCTCCTTCGCCAGGCACTAATCAAAACCCGCCCTATTGTAGAGGTGGCAAGGCAGTGCTTGGCTGCCAAGCAGAGCGTTAAAGCCTCAGCAGTAGTAATGACTCAGTACTGTCCAAAAATATGTTTTAGTGAAGCTCTCCTCAGGCCAGCATAATTGCGACACAGGAGTAGAAAGTGGACTATGTCTTCCCTTGCCCCTGAGCAAAGAGGGCAGAGCGGACTAAGATTAATAATCCACCTGGACCTCACAGAAGCTAATGGCAATATGCCCAGGCGTGCCTTAACAAAAAGATCTCATTGCTTTGGGATAGATTAGGTCCAGGTAGTATTCAAAGCCCTGGTTCTGCTTCATGGCCCAGCATCTACTAGATTGGGATGACATCTGCAATCTCCTTCCAATTTGTGCTTCTCTTCCAGCCACAAAAGTACAATGTACACTGCCCTTTGAATTGACATTAATAGTAGTCGGGTTGACCCAGAAGTCAAGGAGGCCAATGACTCAGGATTCCTTTCTTAGAAATGATAGCCATGGAAGGCCCTTTGCTCCTTCCTGTGCCATTACATCCTCTACTGCTCCCGGTATTTGAGCAGGTTCACACTGTTCCATAGCCTTAGCCAGTAAAGAACAACACCCCAATAGCTCAGCACCATAAACAGCAGCGTGTCATGCCTGGGCCATATAGACCTCCAAGGCCACCCCCACAGCCCCACCCCCATGTTCTTTAGCAAAGTTGGCTATTAGACCGCTATATGTGGTTAACTTCAATCCTGCCTTCAGCGTCTGCTCCCCCAGGTGCAGTCTTTATTGATTTTTAGCCCAAAAAAGTAATATGTTTTGACCTGCTGGATTCGTACTTCACCCAGTTTTATATTGATTCTAGCAGGCTTTTCCCCCTGTTTCCTCTGAGCAACATGGCCTTGGTCTTTTCGTTATTAATTGTCAGGCTGTTTTTGATACAAAAACCTGGAAAGATGTCCAACTGGCAGCACTGTCCCCCAGGTGTCAATGACAGTAGGACTGCATTGTCAGCAAACATCAGAACAGGAATGCTGGCTTGTGAGCTCTATCTGTCCCACAGCGGGTCCTCATGCTGTTGCCCTGATGTAAAGCTCAATGGCATTTAGTACATTTTTAGGGATGCCTAAATCCAACAGGATCGATCGTAACCTTGCCCTCGGGACAGTGTCAAAAGCTGTCATTAAGTCTATAAAAACCGCATAAATTGACATTTTTCTCAGGGAGACATATTTATCACACAGCAGTCGCAGCCTCAGGCACTGGTCTACTATACTAATACACTTTTTTAACCCCACCGGTAAATGATTTAAGACTCAAACCACTCCGATCTAGCTTCCAGGTGACCCAATACGGCCTTAACAAAGATCTTACCCCCAGCATCAAGAGGGGAGATTGGCCTGTAGTTGGGCGGATGGTTTCTGACCCCCTTCTTGAAGATGGGTAAAATGACAGCATGGGCCCCAGCAACAAGACTGCTTTAAAAAGTATGGTCATGCATGGTATCCAGATTGATGGTTCATTAGCAAAACAATAAACTAGAGTCATAGCCGGGCCTGGTGCTTTTCCTATTCTTTGGCTCTCCAGTGCCAGCTTAACTTTCATCTCCCTGACGACTAAGTGCAAATCATCTTGCTCTAGGATTAAAGCATTCTGGTCAATCACCGCCCCAGTCTCTATTCTCCTCGTAAAGGCTCTGAAAATGGGCTGCCCAAGTCTCCTTGAGTATGTCTCCCTGGATTAAGTTCTTCTCCACAGGACGCCCCTGCTCACCAGTTCCCAGAACTCGTTTGTGTTTTAATTTTTAATTGCATTGAGCAATGCTTCCCATAGGCCCTCCTTGTATTCAAGCTTCCTAGATTTTGCAACCCAGGTGTAGTTTGTCTGTGCTTCGCGCAGTGGTCGTATCCCTTCTATGCTCACCAGTCTAGTCATGTAATAACACGGCTCACATTTGCTTTACCCTTGATGCCCAATAAATGTGCTATACCACTGTAACAAACAAAATCCAGGCAAGCTGCAACAGTGTAGGACAGGCTAGACACGTATCATATTCCTTAATCCCTTGATGACAGGTACAAAGTAGCATGCCAGAGTAAGAACATATATCCAGATTGGCTGTGCATATGTAGGGAAGTCTTGCTTTACTTTTGATGCCAGTAAAACATGTAATGCCACAGTAGGAAAGGATATCCAGAAGGCTGCTAAAGGCCAGTCTAGACATGTACTAACACTAATCCTAGAGGGTTTACCATTGAAGCCCAGTAAAAAATGCCACTACTCAGTAAGAATACAGACTGCCTGCACCAATGTAGGTCAGTCAATCTACATAAGAAAACATAGCACGTTTGATTTAAGCTAAATGCTCAGTAGTAAATGGCATGCCACCGTAAAAAAATATTTCCAGAAAGACTGCAATAATGTAGGCCAGTCTAGCAATGCAATGGCACTTATTATGTTTGATTTACCCTTAATGCCCAGTAAAAATGCCATGCCACAGTAAGAAAATATATCCAGACTGATTTCAACAATGTAGGCCTATCTAGCCAAATAAAAACACGTTACATGTTTCCTTTAACCTTGATGTGCATGAAAATATGCCCTGCCACAGTAAGAAAATATATTTAGACTGCCTGTACCAATGTAAGCCAGTCTAGACATGCAATAACACTCATCATGCTGTTTTTAATCTTGAAGTGGGTAAAACATGCCATGACACATTAAGGATATATATCTAGACTGCCTGCACCGATGTAGGCTAGTATAGCCACATAATAACACTCATCCTACTTGCTTTACTCTTGATGCGCAGTAAAACATACCATACCACAGTACATGCAGACTGGCTGAACCAATGTAAGCCAATATAGCCATGTAATACCACTCATCATGCTGGCTATACCCTTGAAGTGAGTAAAAAAAGCATGACACAGTAAAACTATATATCCAGACTGGCTGCACTGATGTAGGTCAATATAGCCACATAATAACACTCATCCTACTTGCTTTAGCCTCGATGCTCCGTAAAACATACGATACCATAGTACATGCAGACTGGCTGCACCAATGTAGGTCAGTATAGATATGTATTAATACTTATCATGTTTATTTTACCATTGATGCCCAGCAATAAAGTGCAATGACAAAGTAAGAAAATATATCCTGTCTGGCTGCACCAGTGTGGGCTACTCTAGCTGTGTAATTACATTCATCATCCTGGCAGCTTTATCCTTGAGATCAATAACAAATGTCATGCCACACTAAGATGTGTGTCAATGGGCTCTAATGAGGTGGGTAGCCCCCTCAGAGGATGCTGGAGTTGAAAGTTCTTGGCAGTTGCCATGAATACCCTGGCTGTGAAGAGCCAAACATGAATACATGTGGCATGTTGTTTCCCCCTCCCTTTCATGTTCCCCCTTGTGCCTCCCTCCTGTCTGTCCCTCTGTGCAACTCCCCCGCAACTCCGTAGGCCCCCCTCCTCTTTCCTCCCTGCACCTTCTATGGTGCTCTCTGTCTCACCTATCTCCTCTAATTGCTTTTCTATTGACTATCCTATCCCTCTCACTAAGTCTGACAGGAGGAAGTTCCAAAGGGACATCCTGGTCTCCACCCCAGGCCTCCCTATCACTGATACCTACACCAGTGCTTCATCCAGACAGACCCTTACTAACATCCTCTTTGTCGTTCCCTCTCCAGGCCTATGGCTCCCCCATATGGTCTCTATTCTCTCTCCTTTTTCCTCTTATCCCATTAATGGTGGCACCCAGTAGCAGGCCCGCCTGGCCCCCTTACACTCCTCTAAGACCATTATTAATGTCTACTTTAATGGAACCGTCTTGGTCCAGGGCCCTCAGGCTAATCTCCTTTTTGATAGACGCTTCCCGCGCCTTATCGATTTCCTTCCCTCTCCTGCTATCCCTTCTTACCCCTCTCTAGCTCCTTTGCCACCACCTTCCTCGGCCACCTCTCTGACACCTCTTTCTGCTTCTCTGGCCACCATGTTGCCTCCTTCCTCCACCACCCATCTGGCACTCTCTTCTTCCTCTCTGACTACCCTGCCTTGTCTTCCTTCCTCCTCTGCCCATCAACAGGCACCTCCAACACTTCCGCAGGGTGTGCCTCTGGCCTGTGCCCCTCCACAGAATTCCTTCAAATGTGGAGACCTGCTCCACATCGCTACTCTCAACTCTTGCTCAGATGTCAAACATTTCTCTGATATCTGCCGTCTCCTGGAAGAGTTTGATTTGGATGTACTCAGTCTCACCGAAACCTGGTTCCCAGCCAGCTCTGTCATGCGTTTTGACACTATCCTTCCTGATGGCTACAAGATCCTCTCCATACCTAGAACCTACCGTCCCGGTGGGGGTGTAGCTTTGATTTTGCCAGAATGAATCCCTGTGTCTATCAATCCAATGCAGGACTACTCCTCCTTTGAATGCCTGGTGTGCAGGCTTTCTATTTCTCCTAGCCTCTCTCTCACTTTGGCCACTATATACAGGCCGTCTGGCCAGGTTACCCTCTTCCTCTCTGAGTGGGATGACCTCTCCTTGTCCCTCCTTGCCTCTACCTCTCAACTTCTCCTCCTCAGAGACCTGAACATCCACTTGAATGCTACGAGCCCTTCTTCGGAACTCTTTTGACAGCTGCAACTCTCTCTCTCTCTGTCTATTCTTCCCTCTGGCCCGACTCACTCTGCAGGGCACACCCTGGATGTTCTTATCTCCTCAGACCTCCCATTCTCTAACTCTCTCACCACTACTCTCTCTTGGAGTGACCACTTCCTCCTTTCCTCCCACCTCTCTCTCTCGCTTCCCCTCAGGTTCAGCCGACTCCAGCACTGCCAGCCACCTTCTCGGCCATCCAACCCATGAAGCGTGTGTCAGTTGAGGCTTTTGCCGCCAGAAGCTCTCCTCCTCCTTCACCTTTGGATGACTCACACCCTGACACATCCCTCTCTAACTCACACCCTGACACAGCCCTCTCTAACCTTCATCGCTCTATCTCTAACACTCTGGATGCCCTTGCCCCTGTCATGAGGATCCGCTTGAAGCCCAAGACCAAGTTCAACTATTGGTAAGATTCTGACTTTGCCACCCTTAAATGTAAGTGTAGGATGGCTGAGAGGAAGTGTAGGGCATCAGGCTGACCCCCTGACAAACTGGACTGCCGCCTTCTCCAAAGGCAATACAGACTCTCTGTCCTCTCCTAGAAGAGAGCCTACATCCAAGCCTGCATCTCTGCGGCATCTAAGAACTTGGCCGAACTTTTCAAAATCTGCAAGGAGCTGGCCAATCCTGCCGCAGTCTCTACCTCTCCTGTTCCCTCCCAGGCCCTCTGCATGGCATTGGCTTCTCATTTCACCACTAAAACTCAGGACATCCTGTCCACACTCTGTTCCTCTGCTTCCTCCTCTTCTACCACTCCTGGCCCGTCTGTGGCAAGCTCTTCTCCTCCTTTCTGCTGCTTTCCCTTGTTTACCCCTGACAATGCTTCTAGACAAGTCTGATCTATGAATGTCTCATCAAAGTAGGTTCTCCCTTGCTTATCCAGAACCATCACGGACCACATCGACACCCTTGCTTCAGCCTTGGGCAATTTCTGCAATCACTCCTTTGCCACTTAAACCTTCCCCTGCCCCTCAAGCTCTCCCTTGTGCACCCCCTTCTTAAGAAGCCCTCTGCCGATCCTTCCTCTCCGGCTAACTATCGCTCAATCTCCATCACTCCTTTCCTGGGCAAACTCCTGGAAAAGCTGGCCATCTCCCAGCTTAATCTGCATACTGAATCTGTTGCTTATCTACACAACCACCAGTCTGGCTTCAGAGCTGCCAGAAGCACAGAAACTGCTCTCCTGAACACCCATGAAGACCTGCTCTCTAATCTTGACTCTAATTTTCCTTCTGTATTCATTCTCCATGATCTATCCTCTACTTTTGATGGTCAACCATGCCAAACTGCTCAATCACCTCCGTGTTAACCTGGGTATCACTGATCAGGCCCTGGCCTGGTTGACCTCCTTCCTCACCGACTGACACTTTCAGGTCAAACTGGGGTCTTTCCTCTCTTCTATCTCTCTCTCTACTTGTGGTGTTCCACAGGGGTCTAACCTTTCTCCCTGGATTTTCAATCACTAACTGGCACCTCTTAACCACTGCATTGCTACTTTCTGGTTCAACTTCCAGTGCTGTGCGGATGACACCGAGCTCTCCTTCAGGCACCTCTGCTCCTTCTCTCATACCAGACTGTCTGGCCGCAAATCAGGACTGGTGTGCCGCCAATGATCTCTGCGGTAATGCCAGTAAGACTGAGATCCTCCTTATCGTTACACCTGCTCCCTCCTTTCCTCTCTCTCTCTGACTGCCCACTCTGGGCCCTCTTCCTGCTCCTTCCTATGAGGCTAAGAACCTTGGTGTCATCTTCAACCATACCCTCTCCTTCTCTCCTCAAATCTCTGATGTCTCCAAGAAGTCAAACTACCAGCTGCACCTCGTCAGAGGTATTCTCCTTTTCTCACTTTCCCCCAGAAGCCAGAAGCTCACTGTCTCTAGAGCTCTTGTCCTCTCTAGGCTGGACTACTGCAACCTACTCTTTGACCTTTACAACTTATCCAGAACAGGACTGCAAGACTTGTCCTTGGCCTCAAACCCAGGGATCATGTCGCTCCAGCTCTGAAATTTCTTCATTAGCTCCCTGCGGCTGCAAGGATCAAATTCAAGAACCCTTGCATCGTCTGCAAGACTTTCTGAGGCCTGGGACCGCACTACCTCCAACTTTCTCTTCCTAAACATCTTCCTTCTTGAGCTCTCTGCTCATCCACCTCCAGCTCTCTGAGGGTCAGATGCTTCTCCAAGCAGAGAGTGGGAGGTAGATCTCTCTCCTGGGCTGGGGACTCACTCTTTAACAGCTTCCTTGCCTCTCGCCAACTTGAGCAGAACCACCTCCGGTTCCGGAAGCAACTCAAGACCTTCCCTTTCGCTTCTGCTTTCTCTCTTCCTTTCCTCTGCTGATGTCCCTGACTGCTCCGCGCACTGGTCACCTGGCTACCCTCTGAACACGGGCCCAGGCTCCCGCATGTCCAGTTGACCTCCCACTGCCTCCGGGCTCTCCCAGCACTTAAGGGTCTGTGTCTGCAACCTTACAGTGCCATCTCTATGCGCTTACGAGCCACCCGCTGACTGCACTTATTGAGTTACCTGCACTTCTCCTTCCCCTCCCCCCGGCACATCTCCCCTCCCTCTTCCCCACACTTGCACAATCTGAATGATATAAGGCCTACTAAGATCATTGTTTTTCCCTCCCTTTGTTTCCCCCTCCTTGTCTTGTCGTGCCTAGAAACACGTGTGTACAGGGGCGTTATAAATGCCATATCTTATCATATCACATCATGCAGAAGGCCATGCAGGTCCTAGGGATCCGGGTGAGCAGAAGGTAGTGGGGAAGATCTCATGGATATGACTGAGCTGCAGGGAGGGGAGGGTGTTTCATAGATATGGCAGGGCTCCCAGAAGGAAGTGCTGTGGCTGAATGGAGGGAGAAGCAAAGACCACCCAGGCATGGTTGTGCTGCTGAAGCATGCGTTTCTCTTGGAGATCTGGCTCTGATCTGGAGATGCGGACAGATTCTATGGATAAGGCAAGAGTTTAGGAAAGTGGGCAGGTTCCAGATCTGTTTCTGGGCTGCATCAATGGTAGCATACCCAAGGCTGTAGCTATGTTTAAGGGAGCCATAACTTTTTATAAAAAAATATTGCTAGTATAGTTATATTTGGATATTTCCTTATGTTAATCCAATCAATGTTATCAAGAATGAAGCCATGAACATTTAAAAACAATATTTCATGTGGCTGTCATGTTGAAGGTGAGCAGGCCCCAAAATTGAGGCTGTGCCACAGGGATGCAACCGCCTCTACTGAATGGGCTGGATTTCAAGGAGTTGAGTGGGCTTCACTGGTGTGGCTGTGATTCAGGGGCTAGCAGAGATGCGGCTGAGTTGTGGAAAGGCGAGTATGCCCCAATCATGCTGCTTTCCTGTGGTAACATGTACAGGCCGAGATGTGGCTTATGTGCAAGGAGGCAGGCTGACCACGGCAATGACACTTAGCTGCAAGTAGACGCCACGCCCAGGGGCGTGGCTGGATGAATTGCAGTCTCAGGGCAGCCTCAGGGATGTCACTGGGCTGCTTTCAAGCAACATACCTGGCGATGTGCATGGCCTGTAGGGGTCAGGTCATCTCAGGCCATGCATATGCCGAACGCGGGCCTGCAAGGCATTATGGATATGGCTCAGAGGTGGGATTGGGCATTCGTGTGGAGGTGAATACTAGCTGTAGCCATAGCTTCCAGTGAGCCGTTGTTTCATTTCTGCTAATGTTCTCAATCCTGATCTGCCTCAGAAAGCCATTACTGCAATAACTGAAAGGGGATTAAGGCCTGGGGACGCTTGTGGGTATTCTCTCAGCCGAGGCATGCTCTGATGGCAAGGCTTTGAACAGCAAACTGTGGCACCTATCAGCATGCTGCAGTGCTTCTCAGTCAGTGTATCATGCCATCGGAACCCAGATACAAAACTCCAGACCCAAAACAGCGTACCCACAAAGACACCCCAATAAGCCAGCTTGTAGATCTTCCAACCAAATCTTCAGACACTGGAGACCAGAGGACCTCACCATGGTTACCCAAGTTCACAGCCAAGACCAAAGCCCGCACGATCAGGAACTCGAAGCCAAAAACATCAGATGCCGAAATTCACAGTCCATGTGCAAAACTCCACATCCATGGCCTCAAAGCCGATTTCAAGACCCATGCCCAAGGTGACTTCATACGTATTACTAACAACCGGTCCTGGGTAAGAAGCCTACCAGTAGTCTGCAATCCCCTGATCAGAGTGGAGAGAAATCTGTCATAGTATCCTGCTCTTGATGTGGCATTAGCATGTGTTGGAGCCGCCCATCCTTGCCTTGAGAGGTGAGTAGAACTATCATGACAGCTTACAGACCTCTTGTTTATTATGTCTATTGTCAGAGCCTATTGTGTTCCTATGGGTTTTCTGGCTGGGGCTTTTAATACTGGCACCAGTGTTTCTCCGTATATGTAATTGAACGTGGTAGCTGTGCCCTCGCAGCAGCTATGCATTGCAATTGAAGACCGTCTCACACTCCTCTGATCCAATCTTAGGTACATATGGGTGCTGGTTTACCACTCTTGAAAGTTAAGCTTTTATCTACTGCCACTTGCCATTGTGGCATTTGTGTTTGTACCTCGCTTCACCTCACTATGGTCACACACACCATTTCTGGAGCAGAGCTGTGTTTCGTCATCTAAAGGTTGACTCTGACTCCAGCCTGCATCGTTACCGTCGCTTTCTTCGAATACCATTTTACCTAATGAGATTTCACCTAATTTATTTCACCAAAAATGGTAGGGGAAATTGGATATATGTAATGCATATTAGGTGGGGTGTGGGGCCGGGGGCTGCAGAGGGTCTCCCCTAGCATTATATATATATATTTTTTTAAATGTTTAAAGTAGATTTAAATTTTCGGTTGAAATAGATTCGGTGAAATCTCCATTAGGTGAATATTTTCAAAAAATCACATACACCCTACCTGCAGTCCTTATATCTGGAAACCAATGTTCTAACACATGGGGCCTCATTACGACCCGGGCGGTAAGGGATTACCGATACCGGTAAGGGCACTGGTGCCGGTAATCCCTTACCGCCCAATTCTGAGATCCCTTTGCGGGTCCTCCCTTAACGACTGGTTTTACGAGCCGTTAAGGACGGGACCCGCAAAGGGACCATGGAGGTAATTACGGTACCGCAATTTGCGGTACCGTAATTACTGCCTTCCCCATTTCCATTGAGCCCTAGTGGGGCAAAAATGGGAATGGGGAAGGGACAATGTTGAATGGGGAATTACCGCCCTGCCAACCTTGGAATGGGGCGGTAATTCCGCCATTCACCATGGCGGAATCGGTAAAGTACCGGCGTCAACCATGGCGCTAATTGCGCCATGGTTAACGCCTGGGTCGTAATGAGGCCCATGGTGTCTTTCTCTCCTATCCTTGGGTTGTCCCTTGTTAGTTAGGCATTGATTTATTTACAAGGCAAGCTGATATTTTGACTCCAAAGATCTTAGAAGTATTTCCAGCATACAACATTGACAGGGTGATGTGAGTTATCACCTTACAATAGGTATAGGTTTCATGAAGTATTTGACCATGGCGAAAGGGAGGTGGGAAATAAACCTGGGGCGGAGGCTCCAGAAAGCCAGCACTACCTCCATAAATGCTACAAGAGCAGGGAGGGACAGATGGGAAGGTGCAAGTGTTGGGGAAGGGGTGAAAGGAGAGAGCTATGGCAGTTGCTTAAAGAGTAGGGGAGATCAAGGTGTAAGGGGCAAAGGGAGGAAAGCTGCATGAGTGTAGGGTGGAGTGGGGGATTGGAATGGGAGGTAGAGAGGAGGAAAAGGACCAGATTAGATTATGAAGGATAGATTAAGAATAGGGACTTTTGCGAAGATAGCCTTTCCTCGGGGCGGGGGGTTCACTGCGAATAAATAAATAAATGTGTTGTGTGTTTGGGGCTAAGGGGGTGGCAGGGAAAGGTGGTGGGGGGTAAGAAGAGGGTTGCGGGATCACACCATTAAAAAATAATGCATCGAAAACTGCCACAGTGAACAAACCCTGGGGAAATGCCAACAGCTAAAATAGCCGCGATGAAAATCCTGGAAACTGAAACGAGTAAGGATTTTTGGAGCCATTTAAAGTTTGGAAGATTAGGAGAATTTTTGATATTAGGCGTCAGGGAATTCCAAATGTGTTGAGCTAGAAGACAGCTTGTGCTGAAGCGCGAGGGGGCCCAGGGAGGGCGAGGCGTGTTTAGGGAAATAGACTAGGATGATCGGAGTGGCCAGAAAGGTGGACAGTGAGAAGTAGGCTTAGATACATAAGCAGAGCGGTGGGATCCAAGTAATGTGTGGATTCGAAGACTATTAGGCGGAATTTAAATGTTGCCCAGTTCCGTATTGAGGGTGAATAGAGGGTGTACAGAAAGGTTAAGAACCTTGTGTTCCGTATTGAGAGTGAATAGAGGGTGTACCGAAAGGTTAAGAACCTTGTTTTGTAGAGCAAATTAGTAGTTTGGCAAGCCAAAGACAAGACTTCTGCCAAGCCAGGTTCCTGACTATTGAATAATGTTCATTTTGCCTCCAAGCATTAGGCTGGAAATTCAAAAGCACTCCTTTACTTGCACCTCTGCCCCCCGCCCCCCATTTGAATGTGATACAGAGTCCCAGTCTCCTACAGGTCTGCCCCCAAAAACTGGGGATGTTTCTACAAGTGATTCCCAGGGGCAGAGTTATCCATTATCAGCAGCATGTTATCTTAGTCGCACATGCCATCATTTCAGTAACTTCGTGGCTGCCAAGTGTTCCACCAGACAACCCCTCTCTTGTAATGTTGCGTATAGCCATCGACGCCTCTCCAACCCCAACACCCAGATGCCATTTTTTTCAAGATTTCAATGCTTAATTCTTACTGCAAATGTGGCAGGAATTCTGACAGCATATATGTCCCTCTCCTCGCAATGACCGTGGTATTCAGCAATGTGTACAGGTCTACACATGATGCCAGGCGTTTAAGTGCCAAGCTGCCATGGCGTGTCTCTGCCGCATCTCACAGTCATATGGAAAGACATTAGGGTTCTTGAGACAGCTTTGGAGTGATGGGTGTGTCAATAAGTGGGAAACCCGGGTGCTTTGGCACTGTGACGAGAAAAAAAAGGAAATGGTGAAATTCATCAAAGAATCCGAGACTTGAATCTAATCAGAGACTGAATACCGAGAGCAACCAGAGCAAACACAACAATCAGCTGTATTTTCAGTCGGATATTGCAGGAAACATGGAACGCGTAAAGGAATGTATGTGTAGACATCTGACATGTTGAGACACTGCCTGACAGTGACAAGAAGGGAAGCTACTCATACTCAAAATATATAATCAGACATAACATAAGCAGAGTAAGAAATGTCTACAACCAAAGAATGACAGGTCAACATGTTTCAGCGCAAAGATAAACACATTGGTCAGCGGGGTCCCCGCCTTCAGGGTTACTCGGGTGGAGTACCAGAAGCCGCAGGTGAGCGAGTTAATTCGCTCGCCACGCGCTATCAGAGCATCGCTACTGAGCCGCCATCTTGCTTCGTGGCTCGCTCCGCCACCAAGTTTACTTTTAAAAAAATGGTTTAATTCATGTTTGAACAATGAACTTTTTAACTCAGCAATGAGTTCCTTGAGGTTTCCTTTGGATAAAAAGCCAGGAAAAAGGGCGGTTGGGGGTGGTGTTTAGGAGTCAATCTCCAAACACTTGAGGATGAAGAAACTAATGTTATAGCCACCAGCGAAATATGGGACTGAAACATGTCTGCACTGTCCCTGCTTCCCTCCTCGTGTCCTTCCTCCATAAGGTGTAAGCGTCACGTTGCTTCTCAAAGCTAGGCCCGTTCTCAATAAATACCTTAATTACATAAAAGAAATAATCCTAATAGGTGCTGCTATTAGGAAATGTAATGGTACTCGTTGCAGTGACCTCAGAACAGCAGAAAGAAGGGCGGTGTAGGTTGGCCCTGGCAGTGACCTGCAGGGTGAAGACAAATCATGACATAGAACACTTATCTCACTGAGCTATCTGACCGTCTTATTTCAACTCCAGTACACAATCTGAGGCTAACAGCACAATGCCATTTTACAACCATAGGCAGCCTTCTCCCACCGATAGGCATACAAGAGACGCCCCCCGCCTCCCTCTGCGACTGCGACTCACCAGAGGCAGGTCTGGCTTTCTTGTACAATAAGAGAGAGACACCTTGACTGAGAGAAAACAGTGGGAAACCCTGCTTGATTCCATGCAAATGAAAACGATGCTTTCCTGCTATCGTCCACACAGAGCGAGGGGGCAGCGTGCGTGCGGCCCGCTGGCCAGCCCTGGACTCCTATAGCTAGAAATGACCCCTCATTCTGGCATCCACTAGCGATTGGTAAACTAGGTCACGGCACGAGGACGGCCAGCTCGCAAGGGTATTATCATAGAAATATTAATTTTGCTTATCTTCAATTTAATTAAAACGCGCTATTGTGCCGGTAATCCTTGATGATCCTGCGCACGCTCCTCCCAGCGGACTCATCAAGGGCGGGCGGGGCAATGTGAAAAGGCACAGGGATTGAAGTTAGATGCCCAAGCGCGCTCATGCGCACGCACACGCGCGCCTGCGTGTATGTGTGTAACGCAACGCAACAAAAAACGGACTCGTGTCTTGGCGCGAACATTCTAGGTGTTGCTATCCAGCTTAGTGGTGCTGAACCTATCAGCCTTATAAGGAGGAAAGGCTCTGGAGCAAGCACTCAACCCACTGAACTAGCAGTCTCTTCCGTGATAGTTGGATTGGGAGAAAGTCATTATTTAGTCGAGTGAATGTTTTGATGTGTGCACATTGCATTAAATAATATGGATAGCATTGTTTGCGGATACGGGTGGTCATAGCTTCAGACATGACCGCAGCGAGCTCCGCAAGTGGGCAGTACAGCGCTGTTGCCAGGCCCCAAAGCTGTGCAGCGATGTCCCCGGGAGGATATTTTAACCCGCACCTGTTCTCTCTGCCTGTGACACAGCTCAGGGGATTGGCAGGGATTTAGGGAGTCAGGGCTGATATGATGCACAGCTGGATCCAGGGCGGATTAATGCAATCTGACCCCAGCGGTGGCAGCCTGCATCCCCGCTCCCTTCCCTGCGGACTGAATCTCTGAACAGCAGCCAGAGAAACTTCTGATGGATGCTGTGTTCAGGAGGCGCAGTTCAAGGAAAACTGGGTCACCTCGGAGGTCCCATCAATGGTAAGGAGAAGAAAAGATATGTTGCTGACTTCAGGAACACATCTCTTTTAGCTACAACGTCCCCTCCCTCCCTCCCTCCCTCCCTCCCTCCCTCCCTCCCTCCCTCCCTCCCTCCCTCCCTCCCTCCCTCCCTCCCTCCCTCCCTCCCTCCCTCCCTCCCTCCCTCCCTCCCTTCCTCCCTTCCTTCCTTCCTTCCTTCCTTCCTTCCTTCCTTCCTTCCTTCCTTCCTTCCTTCCTTCCTTCCTTCCTTCCTTCCTTCCTTCCTTCCTTCCTTCCTTCCTTCCTTCCTTCCTTCCTTCCTTCCTTCCTTCCTTCCTTCCTTCCTTCCTTCCTTCCTTCCTTCCTTCCTTCCTTCCTTCCTTCCTTCCTTCCTTCCTTCCTTCCTTCCTTCCTTCCTTCCTTCCTTCCTTCCTTCCCTCCCTCCCTCCCTCTCCCTCCCTCCCTCTCCCTCCCTTCTTTCCTTCCTTTCTTCCTTCCTTCCCCCACTCCCTCCCTGATAGTAGTGAGGCCTGCCGTAGGTTGAAATGGCCTTTTATTTTTCTGACATTGAGAAGGTTGTCTCAGCGTTGTGATGATTCTGATGAATCTAATTGGTTGTGAAAAGACTGGGGAACTTGTTCCCCAGGCGGTCTAAGCAACATGTACGCTGGAATATTGGGGATCTTGCTCTCCAGCTGGTCTAAGCGTCATGTACGCTGGAATATTGGGGATCTTGCTCTCCAGCTGGTCTAAGCGTCATGTACGCTGGAATATTGGGGATCTTGCTCTCCAGCTGGTCTAAGCGTCATGCACGCTGGAATATTGGGGATCTTGCTGCCCAGCCGGTATAAGCAGCATGCACGATGATAAATCGGATTCCGAAGGCTCGCCTAACCGCACGGATTAAGGTATAATATCCCTTTCTCGGTACGGCCCGAAACGGTAGAAATAGTATTAAATCCAGCCAGGATGCTACTGGGAGACGTTTCAGAGACCGGCACACTATGAATGCATAGGGGCTTGTAGTCATACTGTGTTTTTACAAAATAAGTAATCCCTCTGTATGGGTAACAGAACTCACGGAGTATTGTACGTTGATGTCGACACATTCCCTCACAGCACATGTGACAAGAACACGGTCACTGTTTTCAGAGCACCCCGCTCAATTGACCATATGTAAATAATCCACATGCGAAACAGGCATTCACACTCACTCTTCGTGCACTTTTATGTTGTAGATATTGTGTACATTACATGCACAAGGGTGGAAAGGATTCAATCCGAATTTAGGTAGATGGCCAGTCCTGATGAAGGCCGATATTCGCATCATTTTAAGAGGCCACCTGGGATGTGTGCACCTCCGAAATAACGGCCGAAACACAAAGTGTCGACATATTTCATCAACATACATCGCCGAGATTGGATATCTGAGTGCAAATGAGGTTAAACCAATGCCACATTAACGGTAGTGATGTTTTTGTTAGACTTGCCACATAGGCAAACCAGACAGAAGAAATGTGTTTAAATAAAGGATGGCCTTAAAAATTAAGAGTGAAGGTATTGTGGCAATGGGGTCCCTTCCTTGTGCCCCACACGGGACAAGTAGGTTTTTATGAATTTCTTACACACGCTACGAAATTGACTCATATTGCTGGTGGAAACGTGTTTTAATACATTTAAAACAAAATCATCTATTGAACATTTGTGAATTAACAGTGTTGTGAATACGGAGAACAATATAGTTTCCTGTACCTAAGTGATAATAAATTAAAAATTTTTTCTAAAATTATATATTTTTTAGAATATTGTGCATGGATATGCGATGGTCTGGAAATGTACTAGCCGTTGGAGAGTCGAACCAAAGTATATGTAAGGGCGCGGTCGCCTTCTTCCTTGTGTGATTGCTCTAATTTGTTGTACTACAGAATGTGCTTTTAACAGGAGAACGGCACATTCGAGGCTGTCATGCGCCATTTTGTGATTCAAAAAGCAGAGAGGTATTTAGTCCTTTTGACAGTGAAGGTATCATTTCATGGATGGGGTGTGCCACTTCCGGTTCCGGACTGGCTGAGGTGTTTTGTGGCTTCTCGTTCCCAGTTATCAGGCGCTGTTTCTTCTTAATGATTGTTTACCTTGGAAGCCCTTGTACCAAGTGTCCAATCCCATCGATATTAGGTCCCTGTTCCGGGGTCCGCAGTACACTAAGCATTCATGCTGGTATACAGTGCTGTCTTCTTTGCCCTTTAGTCTTGCTTGGCGCATAAAGCTGTTCATGACAAGGTCCAGAGGGTGAACCAAATGAGCCAGCGAAGCGTTCAAAGACAAATTTCGGCAGCATCCTTACATTACAGGCCACATCCTTCCACGCACACGCTTTATCATTAGGCTTTTAATGGCCAATGTGAGAGACCACCTTGGCTGGGAGGGTTGAACATGTATTTGCCCCTTATGCCAGTGTCTAGTTGTGTGTCATTTAAGTGGTGTTTTAGCACCGATCATGTGAACCAAAATGTATGCCACAGATGTTCAGAGCTGGGTCTATGCCACACATACTATGACTATACCGGACCTGTGAGAATGTAATTGGCGCAGGAATGCAGCACCCACATATAGAAGGCTACACTTATGACATATAGCTGCACCTGGACATGTGGAGTTGGATGGAGCATATTGTGACTCTTTCATGTGAGACTGTAACTGGCTTAAGATGGCAGTGGCAGGCCGTAGGCAGGGCCTGCCTTAGCGGCAGCAGCGCCCTCAGCGGACTTGGCGATCTCCCCCTCCCCGCGTGCCACAGGTCAACAGGGGGAGTGCTGGGGGGTGGAAAGAAGGAGTGTCAATATTTTATTTCTAACTCGCTGCTCCGGCGCATGGCAGGGAGTTAAGCACTGGAATAGGACGGTGATGCTAGTGCATGAGTGCCCTATCCCAATGAAAACCGCCTCGCTCCTGCGTCGGAGCGTGGAGGTAATCATCTGAATAGGGTGCTGATGCAAAGCATTAGCACCCTATTGTTATTAAATGCGCCCGCCAATGCGGGCGCATTTAATAACAAAAGGGAGCCTGGCACGCCTTCTCCCGCTAAACCAGCTCGGGGGAGCCCTTGAAAGACTCCCCCGAGCTGGCGTGGCAGGGGGCTAATGGCGTCCTGGATGGGCATGGTGCCCCGGGGACTCGCCCCGAGGTAGCCCGGCCCGGCCTGCCCTAAGGCCGGCCCTGGCCTAGGAAGGCATTGGAAACGGCCTATGCAAGTTCTGGCGTGCGCACCCCGCTACATCATGGCCTCGGATGTGGAATATCAAGGCAGAGCCTAGCTGATAGAATCTTTTGTCTGCCTTAGTAGCTATATGTTATTTTAGGAAACTTGACTATGTTGTTATAGCGCCAAGAGACCACGCAAGTGCGCGGTGTAAACCAATTAACATTAACGTTGCTGCCATGACACCTCATTTCACCAAGTCAGGAAGAAAGGGAATGTGAGGTGAAGTCACGATGCATGATGACCTTAAGGGCGGAGGTCATGTGGTGTCACGTTCTGTGATGTCATTGGGCATGTCGCTTCCACTGCTCTGGGAATGTTGGTGAATTGGGGCCCTGCCAAATGGAACTGCATATCCCTCATATCGATATAATGATACCCAAGTCTGTATTTGAGAGCGAGAGAGAATTTAGAACTGCGTCCAGCATGAATACGTGGAGAGAAGCCCTTCCTCTCTAACTTGTAAAGTACCCTGTTGCTTCTCATAGCGAGGTCCGTTCTCAGTGAGTACCCTAATAACCTTAATAATAACCCTAAAAGGTTCTGCTATTGTCTAAAGTAATAATACTCATTGGGCCTCATTACGACTTCGGCGATAATTTCGACAACAAAAATGTCGAAAGTCAAAATATCGAAAAAAAATGTCGAAAAAAAAAATGTCGACTTTTTTTTCACTGCATTTTTTTTTTTAAATGGGGGGGTTCCCCCCGAACTCCCCTTTTTAATTTTTTTTTTAATTTTTCCCTTTTTTTTAACACCCGAACCACTAAAATAAATATATAATTAAAAAAAACGAAAGTCGACATTTTTTTTTTCGACATTTTTTTGTCGACATTTTTGTCTGTCGACATTTTTTTTTTTAATAATGACCACCCACCAAGACAGATCATGGCACCAAACACTTAACTCACTGAGCTATCTGACCGGATTATTTAACCTTCCATGCACAATGTGAAGCTAATAGTACATGATGGAGGTAGCGCTATTTTACACATGCATACGCCACCATAGGCCGGCTTCTCCCCACGATGGGCATAATAGAGAGGCTTTTCCCTGTCTGCGGCTCACCAGAGGGAGGTCTGGCTTCCTTTTAGAGTAAGAAAGCATGAAGGGCGGCTGATAACACCAGATAGCTTGACTGAGAGAAAACATTGAGAACAAGCATTGGCTATGTCCAAAGTTTGGGCTTTTGTGTAGGCTTTGCAAAGGCAAATGCCTAATACTTGTACACAAGCCAAAACTGTTGGCTTTGCCAATGCTTGTTAACAGGACTTCAATGAAGGACACACAGAGTGCTTATAAATCGAGTGGCTGAAGGCAGACCTGGTTGATATTATTATTACACCAGCAGTAGGTTTACAACTCCAATTAAGTCATTAACTCTCATAAGAGTGCTTTGAAGAAACACTGGCAGGCAGTCTGAGTGCAAAGTTTGAGGGTGAGGCGTGATTAAAGCGAGTTCAAAGAGTTCCCATGAGAAGGTGTTTTGGGTGGGGAGGGGCAGGAACTGGGTGGGAATGGCCGTAGGGATTTGCATGGCTGTAGGCAGTCAATGGGTGGGAAAATAACCAAACAACACCTACAAGCTGTGTGTCCCGCCTCCTATGCCATTTCCCCCATCTGTACTGTAATGAAATAGTTTCGAATGACAGGTGTTGCAAGCACCACCTAATAGCCCAAACCAAAAATCTGCTGGATACAATGCACATATAGAGCAAGCGGGTGGCACGCATGTAGCCCGCCGGGCAGCCCTGAGCTCCAGCAGCTAGAAATGACCTCTCATCCTGGCAGGAATTCTCCAGCGCATAAGTGCCGACCTTTGATTTTCAGTAGGGTGGCGAGATTTTTAAAATGTTTCACTTACCAAACACATAACCCTAATGCTTCAAAAGGTAGCACGATTTGCACCAACAGATGTAAATACCTTAATATCGTTGGTTAAAAACTGGGATTCTTTTGTAAAGTTCTGCTGTAAGGCGTCCAAAGGAGCGCAGCACACAGATGCGTAGACAGGGTAGGGCCTGAGCAAGCAAGGCCCACCCAAACTCCGTAAATGACCACTCAGCAACGCTGTGTGGGCATTTACAGATATTTTTGTCAGTGCGGTGGGGCCCAACCACATTAGATTCATGCCCCACTTGCTAGACAGTCCTGGGTACGCCTCTGGCAGCACAATGCTTTTTTTTTCATTTGTATTGAGCTGGTAGCTCGCAAGCTTCAGTGCGCAGAGACATGTGCACAGTTGGACAGACATGAAGGGCATAGATTGCACGATACAGTTGACTGATTCAGACTATGAGAGAGTCGCCATTGGACGTTAGTTGAAGATATGGGTTTTCACCAATTTGCGAAAACGCACATAATTAGCTTCCAATCTTATATGTTCAGGGAGCTTGTTCCATAGGCCAGCGACAATGATGGGGAAAGAGTTTCCCACTCCAATGTCAGTGCCACTGCAGCATGTTATATTGATGGGGAACAGTTGGATGGTGTCTTTAGCAATTACTTCTACACCTCCCCGCTGTCCGGTTTCTCTGTTGGTGTAGTACAAGTAACACAGTGAAGTTGCCTAGAGACACTTTATCAATCAGTATGAAGAGGAAGGTATGCAGCATGCAGTGCGCTCACACGCAAACACGCTGCTTTAAATATCACAGTGTGTGTGGATCGCCTACTCTCTGAAACACTTGTGTACGAGTGCGATATAAATAAAATATCATTTCATTTCATTTCATTTATAATCTGTACTTTGGATAATGTTGCGACGTGGGACTAAAGGACCCAGACAGCACATACAAATAAGAATTATTACTGTGGAAATATTATTATTAGTATTGTTATTATTGTATTTATTGAGCGCCAACCTAGTTTAGGTAAGCAAGGGAGCACTTTACCAGTCATAGGGGGAAGGACACGGTCAGGGAATTAGAGATACAAGGGATGGGGGAGTTAGTGACGGAGCAGAGGGAGGGCGGGCAATTTGAAAGCAAGGGATCCAAAAGCAACCAGGGGAGCAAACAGGGGGGAGCAGATCACCAAGTCTCAGGTTAGGTTGTGAGTGGAGGGTGTGAGATCGTAGGTGGTAGCGAGAAAACATTCCTTGAAGGGGAGAGTCTTGAGCTCCTTCCCAAAATGTAGGAGCGAGGGGGTGAATCTGGTGTTGATGGGGAAGAGGTTCCAGAGTCTGGGGTCATAGAGAGAGAGAGAAGGTGTGCCTTCTGGTTCTTTCCTTCCTGCTCTGTCAGAGTTCAAGTCGCACATGTCCCTACTTCTGGTGAATTGTTGGCCTCAGGAGAAGAAGAGTTTCTCAGTGAGGTCGATTGGGGACTTCAGGGCAACAGCCTTGTAGATGATTCAGCAGGATTTAAAGATGATACGTGCTTGCAGCTGGAGCCAGTGCAGTTCGATGCGTGCTGAGGTGATGTGTTTGAATTTGCAGAGTCCTTTGATGAGTTGCGTTGCAGCATATAATACATATTTCAGGGGTGCCAGAGTAGTTGCTAGAAGGACTTCCGGAAGGGCATTGCCATCAGCCAGGAAGGAGAGGACCAATGCTTGGACAGCAGATCTGAAGTTGTTTTCTGGGATGAATGGCTTGGTTTTCCACAGGAGAGAAAGTGGGCATCAAGATGTTTGTATGATTTGGCACAGGTGGCCAACTAGGGTTTGAAGACCCGGAGGTTCATAGCAGACAGCCAGATCTGGATATCAGGGTGTTCAGTGTTGTTGGTCAGCTGTAGGAATACGGTCCAGGGGGGTTGAGCTTCAGGTAAGCACTGGACATCCAAGCCTGGATCAATGTGAGGCAGCCATTGAGCCTGTCGATGACTTCAATTGAGACGACTGAAAGGTAGAGCTCCGTGCCATCTACGTATAGGTGAATGTGGCTGTTGTGTTGTGCCAGGATTGTTCAGAGCGGTTCCATGTCAATGTTGACAATTACTGGGGAAATGATGGATGATGAGTAGAGTTGGTGATCTGGAGGAATCCATTTTGATGAATTGGTGGGTGTTAGAAAGGTATGATGATCTTGCTGAGCCCCATTTGGGGATGTAGAATGTCAGTGAGTTTCTGGTGGGTCTACTCCATCGAATTGTGTTGAGAGGTCAACGAAAACCAGGAGGCAAGGATGTCGAGGGCATCGTCAATCATCTAGATAGTAGCTATATTTCTGTGCTGCATCCAAAGCAAGATTATTAGGACTGAAGAAGACTGTTGGCTTCTGCTTTGTCAGTGATCTTACCTAAGAATGGAAGATGGGTGATGGTGATGGTGTAGTAGGTGCTATGGTCGTCGGGGTACAGTGTTGGTTTCTTGAGAAGCAGAAGGATTTGTCCAGTCTTGAGGGTTGAGGTGAAGGTGCCTTGAGTGAGGGAGCTGTTGATGATTTTCAGTTAAGTGATGGGTTCCTCAGTCGTAAGGGTTTTGAGTACAGAGGCAGAGAGGATGTTATTAACAGAAAATGTGCCCTTGAGTCATGCTAGTGTGGAAGTGAGGTCTTCCATACTGAGTGTCTTGAACGTTGTCCAAATAGTGGTGGTTTTGCCAGGTGAGATGTGTAGTGTGAAATCAGTTGTGACGTAGGTGTCTATGTGCTGTCACGTCATTTTCATCGTGTTGACAAAGAAAGAAATGATGATGGTGGATTTTTTGATGGAGTGCAGTATGGGTGGGTCAGCAGAGAGCTGATGCAATGCTTGAAATAAAATTAATAAACTGTTGAGGGGAAACAGTTTAACTATATGTTAGTTATGTATTAGTTATATCACAGAAAATTGCATGATCAATTTTCTAGTCAGATATTTTAGTGCTCACTATTTAGTCTGGGTGGAGCTGTACAGACTGAAACCAAAAGGCCAGAATATGTCAAATTTTTGATTAATTGAGTTGCTCGTTATCAGTGGTTCCGGAAGAGTGGTTTGTGTGTTTTACGAATTATATTTCCGGATCTTGTTTGTTAGAGCCATTGAGGGAATGGTCATTAGATGAAGGACAGGTTGAAAAGGAATAGTTTTGTGTTTGGGGATTGGTATAAAATGAAAACAGGCTCTAGTTGTATGACAGGTTGAATATTAAAATAAGGTTTAGTTGAGTGGCAGGTAGGAAATTGAATCAGGATATGCATGTTTGCTGCTGCTGACTTTAATGCATCCCAGTGACTAATTTGCATGGCGTAAAAACACATGACATTGCTTATCTTTGTGAAGAGATCACCACTGAATTATTTGGCGCTTGTGGCCGTGACTGTGTTTTTAGTTGCCATAATGAACACTGATGTTATTGCAAATAATTAGTCTTTTACCTCTTAGTAGATAGGACACGATTATATTCAGTGATTGTAAATAGCTGTGCCATCTTTTAGAGTACATTCAAAATACTAGCTTCCGAGAAAAAATATTATATTTTTTGGCAGGCAGGAGGAGATTATATTTAGCGTCCATAGCTGAGTGTGTTGCTTTTTAGTGGCCATACCAAATACCAGATGCAAAAAAGTATTTTAATTCTAGGTGGGCATGACAAGATTGTATTTAGTGGATGTAACTGACAGCAACATCTTCTAGTGGCAAGATGAAATATGTGTTGCTTGCAAACTTGCAAATAAAAAATCTAAGAATTCATTTGAGTAAAGAGAGTGTATTCAGTGTCTGTAACTTGAGTCTTTTAACTTTTTGTTGCTATAAAAATACTAGTCTTTCATTCTTGGTAGGCCGGAGGAGATATATACAGTGTCTGTAGCTGAGTGGGTTTTCCTTTAGTAACTATAGCAAATACTAGTTGCAGAGAAAAAGTGTTACATTCCTTTGTTGACAGGATGAAATGACACTCAGTGGCTGTAAGTGACCGTACCATCTTTGAGTGGCCATAGCAAGTGCTAGGTTCAGAGGAAAGGTATTAGATTTATTGGTAGGCAGAATGAGATTATAGTCAGGTACTGTAACTGAGTCCAAAATGTGCCATCATCATATGCCTGTGGAGAAGTGCCAACAAGTTTGGAGCACCTAAAAGTGAAAGAGGGACTGGGAGGCATCTGAAGGATGGTCAGCCAACTGTCTATGAGGCAAAAGGGGGGGGAGCAGATGTATGCACTGTTTCTACTGATAAGCTGAGAGAACTAATTGCAGAAGTGCTGGCTGTGGGATGTTCCTGGTCACTTCCACCAACACCCACATCCCTCAACGGTGAGTCCAAACACATGATTTCTGAAGACGGTGATAAAGAGGAGGAGAACGATAATGCCACAGGTACAAAGATGGGAGGAAAGGACAAAGGCACTCGTTCACCTTTGTACAGTGCTTTTCAAAGGTAGCCTGTCAGATGTCAAAAGTGCACAGTGGCAGCTTGTGGCAGCCACAGCACCTATTCCGCCATCAGAGCCTTCACCCCCAGAAGAAGATAGGAAGGCAGATCTTCTGTTTTATCAACAATGACCAAAGTGTGGATGTCCTTTATACTACAGGACAAAGAATGACAAATTCTCAGCACTACTCTCTCTATGCGGGGTGGAGGAGGTGGGTAAAGTGATCTATTTGATCACTGCGCTGCACAGTAATTGGCGTCAACATTTTCGTTGTTGCAGTTATGGGTGGCGCAGTGATCACATAGATTGCAATAAAACTATGTGCTAGGGAACGTCTGTGATCGAGGTGGGGGCCGCATCTTTGTGGTGCATTATGATGCGACACCGGAGTTAATTTAGAATAGCTCTTCTGTAGTCCTATCACCACCAGTGGTCGGTCACCAAGCCATGCCTAGTCTATACTCTCACCTCAGAAAATATTTCTGGTGCTGAACCAACCTTTGCTGTAGTCATTGACTCCAGTGGGCTGACTGACTAGGTATAGGCACTATTCAGATTTGTGCTACTGCTGTTATGTTCTTGAGTCCCGAGTCTGCCATTTCACAATCACAATAATTCACAGAGAGGCACATTTCAAATATCTAAGGAGTTCTTTTATCAGCCCCGGGCCATGAATGATAACAAGATGGTGACTTTGCAGAACTATGATGTTAATCAACCTGTCTAACTAGTCTGTTCTGTTACCTCACCGCACAACCTCCCCAAATTCTTACCTTTTTAGGTTTCTACCTTACTCCGACCAGGTAATAATGACATTGAATCATTGTTGTCTTTATATGTTTTCTATAAGTCTCCACCAAGTCAAATACTCAAATCCTTTCTTCCATCCATGATGGAAGACTGAATAATGGAAGGAGCCAATTCCTGGAAGGCAGCGCTTTGCATGCTGTGGATGAAAATATGTACAGCAAGAAAAGGTGGCATTTAATTCATTGAATTTTTGCTATCTGAAGATTTTCTGACAGTTTAACAGCAACTTAAGCTCACAGATCATAACCTTGTGGCCCAACATTTGACCCATTAATTTAATTTGTATCCGAAGAAGCTACTTCCACAAAAATTAAGACCTTAACTCTTGTCTGAACATTTTCAGTCCTTTTTTAACTTTGCAGACAGTAGTGGAACTAAGCGGGTTCTGGAATGTATTGTGACATCCATGCACTCTTGGGGTGCCACCCCAAAAATATTTAGGGACTATCATTCCAGCTCAGAGGGCACTTACTCTACCTGCATGCTATTGTACTTACATCTTGACCAATTCTCAGTCATTCACCTAAAACAGGTTGGTCCTGCAACATGTGCTCCCATTGGCATTCATCCCTATTGTCATCTTGCAATGCAGACAGTGTATTTTAGCACAGTGCAGCATTCAACCCCTCTGTACCTACTCAAAGAGTATCACTCACATTGTACTACCAAATACAACAATCTGCAGTGGTGGTGGTGCTGGTAAGAAAGCCTTGCTAGTGAAGGTTGCCACGGTCACAGTATAAAGAGAAAGCACATGTGACTCAACAGACTGAACAGACTCAGAGGATCAGGGGTCTGAGGGCTTCTTCTGCTGGTGTATCTGGGATTGGTGATGAGCATATGTGTCCTCCTGTGAGAACACTCAGTAATTACTGTCCTCATTGCAGGAGGATGCAGTGTAGAACGGTCACTGGAAGTTGACACGTGTGCCATAGGGCCGCTTAAGCTAATTTCCCACTCCATACGCAAGCACATCACCATGGTCCCCAAGGAGAAACCCTTCTCTGATGTACCCCACACCTATGGTGTGCTCATAGATTGCATATATCACAGTGCCTTCCTGTCCCCTAGCCATTGGACACTCTGGCAACCTAAAGCGGTCCCAGACCCATGATGAGGTGGGCATTGTCAAGGATGTTCCCTGATCTAGCAAACACTTCACAAGGAACACCTGTACTTTACACCTCTTCAAGGGCAGGCACAGATGTAGAGGCCCTGGACTCTTTCCCCTCATGAGACCTCTGCTAGGTGGCCACTTCTGTATCCTCCACTTGCTCTTGCTTTTCCTACTGCATCATCATCTGCACTCTCTCTACATCTGGCTGTGGGCAGCCCCAATCTGCTGCATACACCCCACCTCCCCAGTGGCATTGCTTCCCAAAGTTCAAAGGCATTAAGGCATTTTAAACCAACGAGTTTAGTGAAATTGCAACTAGAGTGCTATTCTACTGCATTATGTCTACCTCCTACTGCATGGTTTCCTCCTGTGGCAGTGCCAAATATCTTGTTTCTGCTTTAATTGCCTCTTCTTCTATCTCCCCTTCCCTCAAATGGAAGTGGCAAACCATCCATTAGCCTTGCCTCCGCTCTATGAGCCAGCCTGCAATGACTATCCCACAATGGTCTGCGTGTGGGCATCTGGCACCTTCTGGGTCCACAACCACAAGAAGCACATATGAGACTTTCACTTGCCAATTAATTTCCTTATACTACCTCCCTATCACTCCAAATCCCTACCCCACTTCTTAATTTCAAATCCCCTCTTCTTGGGAAAGACTAAAACAGTCGACAATAACAACAAAAACAAGTGAGTCACTAGAGCAAACAAGTGCATTCACCAGGGTTCTCAGGCACACCAGAGGAAGTGACAGAAACAGGAATGAGTCTGTGGTTGATACTAGTGCTTAATTCGTAAATGAAATACGTGTCAGGGCCCACATGTGTTCTAGCACAACTGTGACACTGTGGGTGGGCACCACTGCTGCTACCACCCAGAGCTGCTCCACTCAGTGTCGACATGTTTGGGGTTACACTACAGCTCGTGCCTGCACATTGTGGTTGCTGGCTGAACTATCACCACTTAGTACTTAAAGTGAGTCTGAGACAATGGGCCTCATTAGGAGTGTTGCGGTAAGGCAGCAATGGTGCCGGTAGTGCAACCGGCACCGTTGTTACCTCGCTGCAACATTCAGAGTTTGCTCGTGGATACAGCTCTGGACGCCTGGTAGAGACTAGGGTGGTAGCAGCGGTACCGTTATGAACGGTACCGCTGCTACCATCCTCCCCATTCCCATTGAGCCCTATGGGGGCTTAAATGGGAATGGGTGTCATGATCACTGCTTCCAAGGAGTCAGGAACAGCCCAACGTCCTTGGAAGCAGGCCCCTAACCGTTAACCTAGGCACCAGCCGGTCCCCACTGGGACCTTTTGGACCTTGTCCTGGCGCCGGTGGCACCAGGCTCATCAAAGCCATCGGTCCCGGCACTGGAAGCGCCGGGCTCATAATATGTATGAAGATGCTTGGGTGGACTTACCTGCAGCAGACCATGCTGCTTACTTACCAGCCACATAGGAATCCTCTGTGAACAGGAACTACTTTCTTACCTGGGTGGGGCAAGCTCCACTCCCTGGATACAACACGGGAACTTTTCTGGAACTGTAACTCTTTTCTTACCTAGGCGGGGCCGTGGAGGAAGACGCCTCATCACTCCAAGGCTATTTAAACCACACCCGATTGAACAAACGTGCTTCGCGTTATTCTGCATCTGCAGCAGAACTCTCACCGAGTCTGTTCCAGCCTTTCTTCCTTCCGATCCTGAACCTGCAAGAACAATACTTACCACTCCTGTATCCAGTATTCAGCAGCACCTGCAAAGACAAGAAACAACAGGTTAGCACGGCAACCTTTACACGCAGCGCTTTCCTCACCTGATCCATCGGCAGCGAACATTTCTTCACGCTGCACCTCCGCCTGTGAAGACAAAAGCATTGTTATTACTTACCGGCACTCGGCAAATTCCGGATTTCTTCAACGCTGCAACCCAGCATCTGAAAGACAAACGAAGAGACATTAGACAGGTATTTACTCACGTCCATCGCGCTCGCCACAATAGAACGCCTGCAAATACTCCGGCGTTTTCCAGCATCTCTTCAGCACGAACTCACAGCTGTAAGGGAAAAGAGACAGTTAGAGCGCTTGCATTTACTTACGCATTTCCACGCGCTTCATTCCAAGGCTCTGGCTCCAACTTCGGCTCTCTTCACACCATCTCCTATCTCAAGAGCCCTGCAAGACAAATAGGAAAAAGCATTATACAGAGTCCTGTTCTATATTAACCTGCCCACGCACCTAAAGACTATAAGGACTAAAAAGGTGTCCGGAAACTCACCGCTCGTGCAGTTAACGACGGTAGCGATCCTCTGATGTCAAGAGGCCTATGTTTCACCAGTGAAGGAACTGGCAACGGCACCCTGCACCAGACGCAGACGGAGAGTCCTGCATTCACCTATCTAAGGTGAGCACGTTGACCTGGGGGCTCTACGGAGAAGCTAGGAAGAGAGAGAGAGAGAGAGGGACATTCAACAACCCAGATCATTAACCGCCATATTCTTTCACCTGCAGAAATCTCACTCTTCGAGTTCGACACACAGTGCGAAGAGGTTCGGCCCCAGAAGCAAATCGAGTCCTGCACATCACTTTTCGGGTCACAGACACCTTCCTGCCAAGACCAGCGCCTCTGTGGGAATCAGGTGAGCGTTACAATGGGGACGTACCGGGTCCCGCGAATGGGAATTACCGGGCCCTCCAAGGTCGGAATGGCCCGTTAAATCCCCTTTTGCGACCTGTACATGGACATGGACACGGACCTGAGTTTGGGGGTAGCCAAACTCGTAATGAGGCCCAATAAGTGCCAGGATTCAAAAAAATAAGTGTCAGGGCTGTGCCCAGGGAAACACCCCCACACATTAAAAACGGGTTGAGACACAATCAGGAAGGTTTTTAAGGTTTCACAAATAAGTGGAAATACAAAAGTGACCAGTTCTTTAAAAAAATGTTTGTTCTTTTCTGGGGTTAAAGGCAAGATGAGGGAAACAAATCGAACCACTCATGAACTGCCCCGCTAGGGCACACACACTGCCAAATGGGATTACGAATGCAAAAGGCAACGGTGCTTTGATTTGACAGTTTTATACTTTTTAGGATGACTGAAAGACGAAAACGAATTCAAGAAAGGACACGGAAAGCCTTTTTGAGTCTTTTTGTGATGAGAAGTAAGGTTAGAGAGCAGAGACAACAAAGGGAAACCTAATAAACACACCGACAAAAGGAGGCAACAAGAGTCCAAAAAGCAATCAATTCTCATGCACTGGCAAGAGGGATCACCAAACTCGTCCAAAATTTACCAAAACTTCTATAAAGTACAAACTGTCAACTTGCTCTATGAACTGCTTCTACAACCAGTATAACTCACAAAGCAAAGGTGGAAGTAATGTGGTACTTTTGTACAGCTCCTGAACCTCAGAGAGAAAACCAAATCTCACCAGATGATTCAGTGATTGGCCATGGGACGGGTTCATACACTATTATTGGCTGCCAGTCAGTCCCTAGGGATCATGTGGGAATTAGGAATAATGAGCTGTTTGCTCAGTCCAAGCCGCAAGCAAGGCTGCACAGTGGCTCGCCCAACCTTACCCACAACGTACTAGAGTGAGCAAACCTGACTCCAGTAGTTTTTCTGAAACATCCTTTTAGTTTTTTTATAAAGGATCTTTACCTTATCATTGACTGTCACAAGTGAGAATATTAATGGGGTGAAATGTGCCTCATTGTTTTCCTAGCAGCTGAATGGTGATCCTATGATGTTACCAAAGAGTTACTTAAGTTCCTGGGATGGAGTGCTGCCACAATTTCCAATGTTTATGCTAACAGATAAAAAGTAGCAATGATCAAGGCTTTTATGTCACACCAAAATAACCTCTGGATCCATTTGGTATTTAGACTTTTCTATTTGTTCTACAACACAAGTTTTTATTTGTACCAAACAACACATATTTTCTTTTAAAACAATTCATATATACATTCTATGACCCCTATCGGGGCCTTCATACAAATCTATATCCCAAACGATAACTTGTCATTTCATTTTCAGACACAAAAAAACAGTTGTACACAATTGAGATCTATTAGTAACATAAATCTCCCCTCTCAGTGCAGTTTATAGAAACACTGACAAGGTGCAAGGTAAATTCAAATGTTTGTTTTTTGTAGGACCTGCCCTTTGTTTGCAGTGTCAATTGTTGCTGTATTTAAAGTCGGCATGGTGTGTTTTGGCCATCTCATGAACCAAGACTGCGGTTCCCCAAATATGCAGCCTTCATCAGGACGAGTTCAATTTTGGATACACTAATATGTGTTTTGCGTCTATAAGAAAACAGATATATGTGTTTAGTAGTAATTGAGTACAGTGTGACATTCGCATTCAAGTCGGATGGCTTAGTGTGTCAAAAATAATTAGGAGAAGCAACCAATGATTGACATCCTACCTTTTAGTAGTTGCCCAGCCTCAAGAGGGGGTGCCGATGGCCCTCATGTATGAATATAATCCGGCTCTGTCCGGACTTAATGTATCACTGTATTCAAATGAATATATATGTCAGTGTCTATCTATTTGTGAAATAAATGTAGGATACTAGTGTTAAAGGAAACAACAATTTAAGGAG
This sequence comes from Ambystoma mexicanum, assembly GCF_040938575.1. Lineage (NCBI taxonomy): Eukaryota > Metazoa > Chordata > Amphibia > Caudata > Ambystomatidae > Ambystoma > Ambystoma mexicanum. Next base: position 812,666,592 of record NC_090922.1, read on the forward strand.
CTTACCCACACTTCACTGGAAAAACCTCCCAGGAGCTGATCGCTACTTTTCAAGTTAGAGGTTGAAATAAGGATGCCTATCCCATGGGTCATGTAAATTGACACAATAAAAGATCACAGGGTATACTAACCCCTGTGGCACTGGACGAAATTGCGACAACCCCACCATGTATATGTACAGTAGACGTGGAAGCGATCTACATGTATTTAGTCATAGACTTTAAATATAAGTATAGAGTTCTGCGTGGACAGTGGAGGCCGCATGGTGTGTGCAAGCTTCCATGCTACCGTCATTTATCGAGTGTTAAAAACATTCTCGAGGGACAACAACATTTAATAATGCCAGTGTGCAGGCTGAGCCCCCCAATGCCTTTTGGTGCTACCTATCTGATTGTATGAAACCTACTCACCTAGTTACCACTGGGGGACTCCTGCATGGTATGCTGGTCGCGGACTAAAGGCAGGAAACATGTTAGTTTCAGTTTCTAGGAAACCAAGCCCCGACATACAGCAAGGTTATATGCTCGTAAGGAAACCTGGGTGGACATCTTGTAATTGACTGGTGTGGTACAACCCACTACATCTACCTAAGTGTATACTTTCGGGAATACATTTTTTATCATGCCCGAAAGGAGAATATCTCTCTCAGCATATGTCCATGTGTTGCTCTGTCATTAGGTTTCATTATTTTTATTTTTAGGAAATGTTTCCGAGGTGGGTTGGCGTGGATAAAAAACCTTTTCTACCAAAAGGAAAGGATAGCACTATTTAGCATCCAGCGGCATCATATCTCAAAGTAAATTATGGACAAAGAGTCTGACCAATATCAATGGGCCAATAAAAAAACGGGTGGCCATCTTTGCCAGGCAATACCCAAACTCCAAGAGTACCATTGAGTAGCCTATTCTAAAACCCACCAATGGGTCCAATCTGGTTCTTAAATCTGTGTGTATGTGTGTCACCATGAATTGCAATGTAATCTTATTTTTAGCATGCCATACACTTTGATATTAATTTACAAAGAGGCCTCTGGCCCAACATAGGACCACATCATTCCTAATCGCACAGTGACAATGTAATGCCCTTCTCTTATTTCTCTTTTTTTCTATCTCTTTTTTCCCTCTTTCTACCCACATTGTGACTTATCCTTTGACAATGCACTGATCATATGTAGCAGTGTGTAACAAATTACAAGGTGAAGTGCATTATAAATCAAGCAAGTATGAGATCATTCCATTCGACAGAAATGTTAAGGCCGCCTGTCACTGTATTTAGCTTGTATATCCAGCGTTGTTTGAGCTTGTATAATTGGGCTGCCAAATCGCCTCCTATCGGATGTGGTTTTAGTATTTGTAAGACAAACCAGGTGAGATCTTGGTCCTTATGTCCCAGGCGCACATAATGGTCTACTAAGGGTTTTACTGGCACCCAATTTCTTATACAGGAGCGATGCTCCAAAATCCTTTGTCTCACCTGCCGGATGGTCTTACCCACATACAGCAGTTTGCAGGGGAATTCGGCAATGCAGATGACAAATTTGCCTTTGCAATTTGTGTGGGCTCTCAATACCCATCTGACTGTACCATGTTCAAAACACATTTTAGAGTTAGTGAAATAGCAGTCTACGTAGCCACCGCATTTATGGTGACTCTTCACTGGAGGTAGTCCCCATAAGGGTAGGGCCCCTTGGTTTTCCTGTGGTATTTTGTAAGTTTGTACCAATTTCTTCTTAGGTTTGCATTTTCTTTTTTAAGGAATAAAGCAGTTTTCTGGTCAAGGTACTTGGATGTTTTACCAGGTGACAATTCTTCTGTATGATTCTTTTTATCTGGTTACTTGCCGGACCGAAATGTAGTCACTCAAACCAGCCTTTCTTGTTTATCTCTACTTTGCTTCACCAATGCCAGCTCCCTTTTCATATTAGTGGCTCTCTTCAGGTTATTCTTTATGACTTTCCTCGTGCATCCTCTATTCAGAAACCTTTTCATTAGTTGTTCAGCATGTGTTGCAAAAGCTTTTTGCTTACTACAGTTCCTACGGATTCTGAGGAATTGGCTATACGGAAGATTGAGCTCCAGACCCGCTGGATGAAAGCTTGTGAAATGTAAAAGTCCATTTTTGTCAGACGGTTTTCTGTATAGGGTGGTAGCTTAGCCCTCATGACTTTTATAGATTTTCAGGTCCAAGAAGCTCAAACTATGGTGATCGAACTCCACAGTGAATATGAGGTGAGCATCACATCCATTTAGCCATCCCAGGAAACACTTTAGATCCACTTTAGATCCACTTCATTTCCAGACCAAATGCAACGTTGTCATTGTAATGTTTCTGTGTTGATATATTTTTTGTAAATGGATCATAGATTGAGAACATGTATAGCATTTTGAAGTGTGTCACACATAAATTGGCTACATCGGGAGCAAAAGTGGCCCCCATGCTTACCCCTTTATTTTGTTAATAGAGCTGCTTCTTGTATGAGAAGAAGTTTTGGGTAATGGCAATTCTCGCACCTTCGGCAATGAAGGCACTCTGAGGTTTTAGAGGGCTTCGCCATGTATCTGGGATCGAGACCAGAATTTCCAAGCCTTCCACCTGTGGAATTGAAGTCTATAGGGACTCCATATCCAGGGTGACGAGAATATCGTTGTTGCCTCTTGGTATTGTGGTGAGTATATTGAACATAATAGTGGAGTCCTTTACATAGTATGTCATGTTCATCACAAAAGGTTTCAGAAAGAATTCTGGCTGTGACTATCGGTCCCCCTGGAGGGTGTAACATGTCCTTAAGTATTTTAGGGAGGATATAAAAAGCTGGTATTTTCAGATGGTCTTTTGTCAAGAAGTGTGGGTTTCTTCATAGCAAATCAATTCTTCATTGAAGGCATGTGTGAGCAAGCTCTGAAGTTCGTCACAGATCCACTGTGTTGGGTCCCCCGGGAGTCTCACATACAAGGCTACATCAGATAGCATCCCCTTGCATTCAGCCTCATATTGGGTGGTTTCAAGTAGGACAATCCCCCCGCCCTTGTCGGCAGGTCTTATCATAATTTGGGCATTGTTACACAGTGCTGTGAGACTGAGACGTTCTTCCTTGGTAATGTCATCTGGCTGGTGGTTGTCCTTATTAAGTACATCCACTGATTTTCGGATGACAAGATTTTCAAATGCCATTATCTCTGCTGGGCATTTATGGTCTGGGGGAATACATTTGGACTTTCCCTTTAGGCCTGTCATGTTTTTGTCCCTATGATCCGTAGGCCCATCCCCTTGGCATTGCATAGGGAGATAAACTTAAACTTAGTGTGATATTGCAAAAGAACTAACGTAGCTCTATTTTGCAAAATAATTGATCTGTCCTTCTTAAGGAGAGCTATTTCCGTCCTTGACAGTGTGTGGGTGAATAGATTGATGATTGCCAGGTTATCATCTACTGCTTCTGGCACTACTGGCGTGTCCTCATACAATCGTATGTAGGTGGATGCCCTCTGTTTCGGCCCCTTTGTCCTCCCCTGTGAAAAACCTGTTGTCTTTGGCCATTGGTTCCTGCCCCCTTCCTCCCGTAGCTGTAATTGTATCCTGCTCATTATCATTGGATGATGCTAAAGTGTTGGAGAAAGTCACGTATCTCCTTTGTCTCCGGTTGCCGTTGTTCTGATTCTGTTCCATGTAGAAACTGTCCCTCAGGAAGGGGTATGTGCGTTCTTCTCTGTAGTACTCTATATCTTTCTGTAGTTTCCGTATTTCCTATCTTGGTTCAATTGTTTGAATTTGTTGATTTCCTCATCTAGCTTCTCAAGCTTTTCTTTGGCACCTAGGATTGTTTGATTGTCCAAAAATGTCTTGTCTAGCTCTGCAAGTTGTTAACACTGTATTTTACAATCTTCCTCCGCTGTTTTCGATCATCAGTATGATCCAATCCTGTGAGCACTTGTTGCCTACTCCACTGAAGTTTTTTCTCGAAGCAGGGGTTATTTATGACAATTCTAGGGATATTGCAAACCTGTAGACCTCCTGGGATAATCACTGCTTTTAAATATTCTAGCATGACTTGAAAAGTAAATATCAGCTCCTGAGAGGTTTTCGAGTGAAGTGCGGGTAAGCTCCTTAAGTTGTAGTTTCCTTTAACAATAGCATCCTACATTTATTTCACCAATAGACAGACACTGACATATATCATTATTTGAATGCAGTGATCCATTATGTCTGGACAGGGCCGGATTATATCCATACATGAGTGCCATCGGCACCCCCTCATGAGGCTGGGCAAATACTAAAAGGTAGGATGCCACTCATTAGTTTCTTCTCCTAATTATTTTTGACACACTTAGCCACCCTACTTGAATATACATGTCACACTCTACTTATTTACTTATACACACATATATCTATTTTTCCTATAGACACAAAACACATATTTGTGTATCCAAAATTAAACTCGTCCTGATGAAGGCCACATATTTGGGGAACCACATTCTTCATTCATGAGATGGCCAAAACACACTGTGTCGACTTTAAATACCGCAACAATTGACACTGCAAACAAAGGGCAGGTCCTACAAAAAACAAACATTTGAATTTACCCTGGACCTTGTCAGTGTTTCTATAAACTGCACTGAGAGGGGAGATTTATGCTACTAATATATCTCAATTGTGTGCAACCGTTTTTTTGTGTCTGAAAATGAAATGACAAGTTATCTTTTAGGATGTAGATTTGTATGAAGGCCCCAATAGGGGTCATACAATGTGTATATATGAATTGTTTTTAAAGAAAATATGTGTTGTTTGGTATGAATAAAAATGTGTGTTGTAGAACAAATAGAAAAGTCAAAATACCAAATGGATATGGAAATTATTTGGGTGTGAAATAAAAGCCTTGATCATTGCTACATTTGATTTGTTAGTATAAACCTGGAGGATCAAGGCTCACCCGGTACCCTTAATATAAAAAAACAATTTCCGATGGACATGCCACCTCCTGTTTCTTGTAGTATGTGGTTTTAGCAAACAACTAGTCATTTACATCAATATTTATTGTAATAGGAAAAACGTTGTCTAAACTATATTCCTCAAGCCAAATGAATATGCCTATAGATCTACCATTTTTAAAGCAGGCAAAGGTTTTACGTTTTTCTTGCGTGTGTGTGTGTTTGTGTGTGTGTGTCGGTGTGCGTGCATGTGCTCACAAATAAATTTGTGTGAAATTAGAGAAATGCAACATTTGCGTAGAGCTCAGCATTTAAGGGATGTGAATGGGAAACAGTAGTAACCCAAAGAGCAAAGTACAAGAGTCCAAATTAAAGGAATGTCTAATCAAGGTTCTATAAATATGTACTTACTTTCAGTAAACACAACATATGCAGAACACAACGAAATAGAATACACTACATAAACCCACCCCTGTGGAAAGAATACAGATTATGCAATAGATAGAAAGATACAGCACTCTGGGTATCGAAACAAGGGAGTAAAACAATTAATAACCACAATGTTTGTGAAAGGATATATTCTTGTGTGATACAAAGAATAAAGGGTGACTTAACCAGTCTTTAGGGCTCAGAAATGGACCAGGATACCAGTTAGCAGTCAATACTTTCTCACTGTTCTTGGTGAACCACGCTTCTTGACCCTGTGCGAGTGATTAAAATCATGTTTGTATGCAGCAAGTCAAAGTGATCGAGATGGGGAACAGGCGTTGAGTCGGGTTGGAAGTCAGGCACGTGGCAGTTCACATTATTTCAAGGCAACCACACACTCAGCTGGTCCGTTGCACTGGCAAACTGGATTGAGGATGCAGCAACAGTGCTCCGAAGAGTTTCAAGAAGCGCCAAAGGCAGTACCAAAGGTTCTGTTGGTTTGAAAGCATTTGAATGTGGGTTAAAATAAAAGAGAGCAGCTGTTTGGCTGCTTCAGTTGCTGTGAGTCCCAATCCAGCGACTTGGGGACAAGATAGGTCCTTAGTCTCCTTCTGCCAATCATGGGGTAGGCTGAAAACACCAGCAGGGGGCCTGAAGGACCCCTTCCCCTAAAGTTAGGTCCTGGGTACCCATGTTGTTGGGAGAGCAGACAGTGTTGCTCCAGCAGCAGGTCACCACCAATGTGCAGTGGGGATGGTAAAAGAGCTGAGCTTGTCTCTGGCTTGGATCACCTGCCTTCTTCACAAAACTGAAGGCCTTTCGAAAGGACTGCTCACCCAATAAGATTCAAACAAATTCTTCTTAAAGTCTTGAAGTCCATCGATGAATCAGAGAAAGAGTGGGAGACTCCCTCTTTTATAGGCAAAAGCACACAGGTGAGTGGACAAAGGCTAGTCTCCTTAAAGAAGTTACATCCCTGTCTTTGACACAAGAGGCATTTCATCTTGACATCATACTCAAAGGGCTTTGTGCTAAAGGAGGTGGAGGAAACAGGAAGGAACAAGGGGTATAGAGAGACATAAGATGTCCCAAAGACCCAAAGGGCTTTGTGCTAAAGAAGGTGGAGGAAACAGGAAGGAACGAGGGGTATAGAAAGACATAAGATGGTGGAATCATCCTCCAACTATGCTGAGCTCCCTCTGTCTACACTAACCCTGCCCCCTTCTTTTGTACATAGGCTTTAGGTTTTGAAGCATTGGTATGCAGCACCCTGGTGTGAGGCTAGTCCATTTGGGATCGGCATACCCTTTGATTCCTGTTTCTCAGAACAGCTCCTACTGGGAGTCTGCCCTGCTGGAAAGAGGTGTTACCAGAATTCACAAAGGATCTAAGGAGGGGCACAGTCATCCAGTCTCCTGACCTGCAGGTTGGCAGAACCTGGCTTTCTTTTTTTTTTACTTTCATTTTTATTGGCAGAGGCAAACAGCAGTCAAAAATGATTAGGTACAAATATGAATGAGTGCAGTGGTACACAGAGACAGCGACATTACAAAAAGATGAGGAGTGCAACATCACGGAGCATCAAAAGCTGTGGCATTTAACAGAGAAGAATGCGAGGAGCTGTCCACAGAGGAGGGAGAGTCTAAGCAGTTAAGGTAGCTGTTAAAGGCAGACCATATGTTTTTGGGGCGGGAGCGGGGTGGAAGCATACTGAGATACTCTTCCTCACAGTTCCGAGACCATGCCAATAAATTCAACCATTTCTGAAATGTCGGGGGGGAGGGGCACTTCCGGTTCTGTAAAACACATTTCTTAGCAATTATACAGCTCACATTTAAAAATATAGCCACACTTTTAGCCCCCTCAGACTGCCATGCCCCAAACAGAACCCCCATCGGTTCGGGATCAATCACAACGTCACTGATTTCAGACAGTGTTTTCAGGATCTCACCCAAGTCTAGGGCAGTCCCAGAACATGTGCAAATGGCCTGCTCCCTCCGCGCCACATCGAGGACAGAGCCGTGGGTCGGAGCGCACAAACCTGGTGATCCTTATGCGGGGTGTAATACAGCCTATTCAACAATTTGTACTGAATGGTGCGATAGAGGGAGTTTAGGCAGACTCTGCTAGTGTGTGAGCACATCTTATCCCACAATTGGTCAGTGATTTCCAACTCCAATTCGGACGCCCAGCCCTCCCAGGCCATAGAAGGCTCTGGCAGAGCAAAGGTTTGGAGAAGGTTGTACAGTGAAGAGGCCACTCCACGGGGGCCACCCGAATTGGCGATGTAGGAAATCCCAGGGGAATCCGAGGGTTCATTGGGAAACTCGGGCCAAGTGCTTCGGCAGGCAGCCCGAAGTCTATAGAATTGCAAGAGTTGCAGTGGTGAGCCCGAGTGACCCGGCATCCAAGTCTGCAGTGTTGTGAATTGCCCGTCCGGGTAGAAATCGGTTAGGGCAAGGTTGGTTCCAGCCCGGGAAACCGCCAGGCGGGGAGCCACTTGTAGTATGGGTGTTGTTCGGCACATGTTGCAAATATCCGACCCCAGGCTTGCACAGTGGTACGAACCGGGTCAATGGTCGAGTCCGGCTTGTATCGTCAGTGTAATATTAGAGACATTATGTTGGTGCCGCCTGCGGCAAGGTTCTGCAGCTTGACATTGGGGATGGGGGGGGGCGGGGTACCAGTAGGAAGCATACTGTGCCTGTGCTGTGATCCAGTACCGCAGCATATCAGGGGCGGTGAATCCACCTCTATCATAGGGGAGTGTCATATCAAACCATTTTTTACGCACAGCACCCGAGTGCCATAGGAACTGAGCGCACAGCTTGTGTACATCTGTAAAGTATTTCTTACCGGGCCAGATGGGTACATTGGTAAATATATACAGCAGCTTGGGGAGCAGAATCATCTTTACAAGCGAGGGTCTCCGTGCTAGTGATAGTGGAAGGGAGTGCCAGCGCACCATTCTGGCCTCCGCTTGCTCTGCTGCAGCCCGATAGTTGTCTGCTAGTATTGTATCTTTGGTCAGGGACATTTGGATTCCCAGGTATTTGATCCCATTAGGGGACCAGCGGAGCGGGTACTCAGTGGCAGGTTCTACTGTGGAGCTAGTGAGAGGGAAGAGCTCGGATTTGGTATAATTTATAGTGAAACCAGAATATGTGCCTATGCGGGTGATGTCGCGTTGGATTGGGTCAAGGTGGACAGCAGAGTCCGGAATAAACAGCAACACGTCATCCGCGTAGAGTGAGATAATTTCAGGGGTATCCTGCAGCCGTATCCCTTTACGTGAGTGATGCTCTCTGACATAGTCCGCCATTGGCTCAATGGCCAGAGCGAATAGGATTGGGGAGAACAGCCATCCCTGACGGGTGCCTCTGAAGAGAGGGAACAGAGCGGATGTTTGGGAGTTGACTCGGACCCTGGCATCTGGGGAGATGTATATATACGCAATCATTGTGGGTCCTATGCCCATAGTTTCGAGGACTAGCCACATGAACTTCCAGGACACCATGTTGAATGCCTTTTGGGCATCCAGTGTGACCGCAACAGCGCTCACACCCTGGTCAATACATGCCATGACATTAAGCAGCCTTCTAATGTTATGGGACGTGGATCTACCAGGCACGAAACCTGACTGATCATCATGCACCATATGTGACATGACAGGGAGGAATCGGTTAGCAATCACCTTGGCAAAGACTTAAGTGTCCAAATTCATCAGTGAGAGGGGCCGGTATGATCCGCATTCATCGCTAGGCGTGCCAGGCTTGAATAACGGCCTCACGTAGTGTAGGGGGGAGGGATCCTAGCCGGAGTGACTCGTTCCATACTTCAAGCATTTTGGGGGCCAATATAGCCACGTGCTCCTGATAAAATTCTGCCGTTAGCCCGTCAGGGCCCGGCGCCTTTCCTTTAGGGAAACTGGATATCGCCTCAACTATTTTTTCCTCCAGTGTGATTGGAGAGTCTAGTTGGTCCCTTGTTGTGGGGGAGACACAGGTAGTAGGTATCTGCTCGAGGAGATCCCGCATATGGGAATCTCTATGCTCTGGCAGTTGACAGTATCATTCCGAATAGAAACCTGTGAAGACCCCCAGGATTTGTTGGTCGGTCCACTGCATTACCCCTGTCTATCCTTGACGCAAGTAATCTGGGTTTGGCCCCACTACCCTTCACCAAAATGGCAAGTGTTTTGCCGGGTCTATCACCTACGCTGTATTTCCACGCGGCTTGTGGGTGACTGAAGTACTGGACTTCCCTGGTGGCCTGGTCATTAAAAAATTGGAGCTCTTTGCTATTTTGGGAGAAGATACTCGGGTCAACCGAGGCCGGGTGGTCTCGCTCCAGTTCACGTAGTTTGGTTTTGTAGCGGGTGAGGGCAGCTCTTATAGTTTTGAGGACTCCCGCCTCCCTAGAAATGGACATTCCCCTGTTAAGGCTTTGAAGGCATCCCAGCGGACACCCAGGGTGGACTGAGGTGTATTGTGTTCAAAATAGGACTGGATATCAGCAAGGATGTCTGCCTTAAATATAATATCCTGCAGAGAGGACGACTTGAATCGCCATGCATTGATGGTAGGGGCCGGTATTCCCAAATCCAGGGATATCAAGATCGGTGAGTGATCCGACAAGGTACGCGCAAGTATCTGTGTTTCCACCACTCTGCCCATCATGGCACCCGATAGTAGAAACATGTCAATCCTGGAGGAACTATTGTGTACTGAAGAGTAGTGGGTGTACTCGGTTGTGTGTGGATGTAACGCTCTCCATGCATCACAAATGTCGAGTGCTGTGCTGTGTGCCAAGAGTCGGCGCGCTGCACCAGACAGGGGCCTGGGGGCGGTGCCGGTCCTATCCAGCCTAGTGTCTAATATGAAGTTCATATCCCCACCCCATATCATCTGCACCCCCACATAGCCTAGCAGTATGGACACCACCAGGTCGACAAAGTCGGGGGAGTCAACATTAGGGCCATAGGTATTCACTAACAGATAATCTCTGTTAGCTATAGCGCAGTAAAATACAATGTATCTCCCCTCCGGGTCAACATAGCTTTTATGGAGAACAAACTTAAGTGATTTATGGATCATCGTCAACACCCCTCTGGCACGTGTGGAATATAAGGTAAAATATCTGTGTGGTCCCCATGATGGTGCCATACATTTGGTCAGAGGGCCCGTGGAGTGCGTCTCCTGCAGGAGCAGTATTTTGCAACCGTGCCTGTTAGCGTACAGCATGATTTTACGAGTCTTGGTATAATTGCTCAAACCTCGTATGTTCCAAGACATCACTGTTACAGGCATTTTAATAATCTAAGTAACATCCCACCACCAATGTTGTAGAGTGATTACAAGGCGGGAACCGCCACTACTGGGGCCCCCCAATGTTCTGTGGTCTGCCAATCGGCCTCTGCCTTTTTTCATAATACTAATCAAACCCGTTACACCCCCCACCCGCACCACCCCTTCCAATCAGGCAGTGTAACCCCCCACCCCCTCCAGCCAAAACCAAAACGTCCCCCGGAAGAGGGGACTACAGCCGGGCCCCAACATGGGTCCGCAACTCCAGTGGCCCAACTGTGGCCAATACCCAACTTTACATTAACAAAACTAAACATTGCAATCGCAGTGGAGTGCGCCATTGCTGTGTGGTGGACACTAAGACAAATATCAATGGCAATAGGTCACCAGCGGTACAGTGAGCGGACATACACAGAATGATCACATCTGACCCACATGGTGCAAGTAGAGCGAACAAAAAGGGTAGAGCTGACCAGAGGGCGGAGTACTCCACACTCCGCGACCAGTATTCAGGCCTGGAAGCACAGGTGGGTCAGCCATCAGCGGAGGAGTTAGGAAAAAAATAGCGGACGGGTAAGCATGGTGGAGAACCGCCCTTGGTCACTGGTGATGAACTCTACAAGTGTGATCATTACAGGTAATCAATGCGTACATATGGGTAAGCCAATAAGGTTACATTGCTATCAGCACATGGGAGGACAAGTAATAATAAACAGATATCTGAGACACGGGATGTTTTGGAATTAGTCATCATCCACAGGGTTGCCATTGGGATTAGGCAGTGGTATCTGGGCCTCTATAAATTTGACAGCTTCCTCCGGCACAGTAAAAAAGTACAACTTTTCTCTAAAGGTAATCTTGAGCCGTGCCGGGAAAAGGATTCCATAGGGGACATTCCGTTCACGTAGCAGTTTCTTCACTCCCAGGAATTGGCGTCTCTCCTGCTGCACCCCGATGGAGAAGTCAGGGAATATCCAAATGGTATTTGAGTCAAGGCGCAGGTTGCCCTTTTCGCGTGCCAAGCAGAGAATAACGTCTCGGTCTCTATAGTTGAGAATCCTGGCAATGATGGGCCTGGGGAAATCTCCCGGCTTGGGGTGTGGGGACAAGGCCCGATGAGCTTGCTCGACTGTGAAGAAAGGGGATGATGCGGGGTCACCCAGTAGGTCTTTAAGCAAGTTTTCGACAGCCATCTCCAGGTGCCCTTTCAGGGCATTTTCAGGGACCCCTATAATGCGTAGATTGTTTCTGCGCGAGCTGGATTCAAGGTCATCACACTTTGAGTTCACCGTTTTCATGTCGCGGGTCAGGTCGGTCACCGCATCCTGCAAAGTGTGGAGTTGATCCTCATTTGCCCCGATTTGTTTTCCGCCTCAGTAATCCTAGTTCCCGCCTGATCAACTCGAGATTTAAGGGAAGCGACATTGGCATTAATATCATCGAGTTTTTCATGGAACGAGGCAAAGTTTTTGGCCATTGACTCCATCATGGCAGTGAGGTCAGGGGCCACTGCCCCAGGGGGGGACTAGGATTCAGGGTCTTCCTGGGCGGAAGTAGCAGCACCCTGGTCTACACGTGGGGCAGCCTTCGCAAACTTGTCCATGGCGCACACCTTGTTGGTCCCTCTAGACCGATTGGACATTGCAAGCCTAAGGAGGAGTGACCCAACAGACCAATCCTGACCCAAGTGAGAGGCAGGTGCGAGAAGCCAAGATTTACTGTCCAGTGGTCTCAGGCCACTGAGGCGAGGGGAGAGAGCGGCTGCAGTATTGGGTCGATGTGTTCGGATATACCTGTAAACCCGCTGCACTCGGTGTATCAGGGGGGCTAGAGGGACCTTTGTTAAGTTACCTGGGTGTAGTTAAGGGCATTGGAGTTTGTAGAGTGGCTGCTGACTCAAAAGCGCAGAATCTGCAGGGATATTACTGAAATGCACCCCAGTGCTATTTGTCGGGGTCCGGGTCCAAGCGAAGCGGGCCACCCATCTGGGAATCTAGGTGCTGCCCCCTGGGGGATATGGGTGGCCACTAAGCTGGGGCACAGCTGCAGGCAATCCTCAGGCGGAGTGCGTACTCTTTGTAGGGGGGGCCACAGTGCTCAAGTGCCCATGAATCAGGTGCACAATGACCACGTTCAGATCCAGTTAAGTGTGTGGACATCCAAGAGACGGGTGTCTGCTGATGGAGGCGTAGCAGAAATAGCCAGGGGAGAGTACGGGAGTCTGTTCCCTCCCCAGCAACTCCTTACCTACTCCGCGTGTGCCACTCGCGGCCCACCGGGTCCGAAGTCAGAACGTGTGTCAGCCGCCCTCTGAACGTGGGCCGCGAGGCAGGCACAGCCGCGGTGCGAGCCGGGCCCCTCGCAGGAGTTGCAGGATGCCGCAGGTCGGACAGAGTAGGGTCGGGGGGGAGAGTCCTCGAGGTGACGCAAGAGGGCCGGGCGAGGGCCTCAGGCAACGCCGCCCCGACCTTCAGTGTGGTGCGTCCCGCCAGCCAGAGCAGTGCAGTACTCGGGGGGGGACGAGGAAGGGGGAAGCCACCGCGGCTCTCCCACAGGAGGCAGGCGTTCGAGGAAATGTAAGCGCCGGCTAGGCAGGCCCGCATTGCGGGGAGCAGCCTCGCATGGATCGTCTCCCAGGCCAAGCCTCTGGCGGCGAAAGAGCCAGCCCACTCCTCACGGCCTCACTCTCCGGATCAGCGCAGCGGGTCCCACAGACATCAGATCACACCAAAACACGGGCCCCAAAGGCAGCACAGTTCGAGGGATATTATGAGCCGATTACAGACAGCGTGAGAGGCTCTGACCGTTGATGTGGCGAGATGCTGGTCCACCATATACGGAGCTCGTTAGCTAGGCAGCCATTTTCGGGCTGCTCAACAGCGCCCCCCAGAACCCGGCTTTCTAACAGAATACAGACAATATGTCCACAGCTGACACATAAACTCTACCCAAAGCTCAGGTATGGCTTTATGTTTAAAGATGAAACTACCACCAGAATAGTGCTGCTCTTCATCTCTTTCGTGAAGTCCAAGTAAGAACAAATAAACCAAATTTCATACATAGACATACATTCGATCCATTGGTACACAGCAACAAAACATTGCTTCACCGCGACATAAGCTCATTAAGAAATGTACCTTTGTCAGAGCGGCTAATTACTATTAAACATCTAAAACTGAAATATAAGAATTGGCTGAAATCGAGACAGGCTGGCATGTATCAACACGATAGTGAAGATGTGCTTAAATCTATCGAATCTAAAAACGTAGGAGCAATTTGGCACCTTTTGAATCACACGACAGATAATTCACAAATGTCTCTGCAAGTAAATGCTGTTCCTGAGGCCATATGGATGGAACATGTCTTGAATCTCTATGCCCAAGAAGTTAGTGGCTCATGTCCTCTTCCCTCTTCAGTTGAAATCAAATTTGAATTGAATTTCACCCATGTGGACATTCTTTATTTTATATCTAAGTTGAGCTTGTTCAGAGCTCCAGGACCTGATGAATTGACAAATTACACCATCGAGGGCAACCCTGAGCTTTGGGCAAACATACTCTTTCAGATCTATTGTGATGTGATCATTTCTCAGGTATTGCATCAATTGTGGCGCAAATCGGTTATAGTACCAATCTTTAAAAAAGGAAATAGACTGCTGCCTGGCAACTATTGACCAATAGCATTATTAGATGTACCAGGCAAGCTGTTCTGCAGGCTAATTTTAAAAGACCATACTCAATGGATCAACTATTGGTAGCTTATTTGATCCTCATCAGACAGGTTTTGTACCTGGGCTTGGGAGAGCTATACATATGACGGCCATAACTGCAATTATATCTCAGGCAAAACAAACAAAACAGCCAATATACATGGTGTACATGGAGTTCAAATCCACGTGCGACTCTGTATCAAGAAACTTATTAATTCTCAAACTCCAAAGGGCCAACTGTCCCACATCTCTTCTGTCTGCTATTTTACATTTAGATTCCAAAACATCCATCCAAGTCAAGCTGACAACTGATGAAAATGTATCAGCCTCAATACCCACTTACAGAGGCCTGAATTAAGGGTGTGTTTTGGCCTCAACACTTTTAATTTTTTCATACCGCCTTCATAAACGGGATTCTCAAAACATCTGAGAGGCCTCCTTTTTGATGTTCGATCTCCCACACCCTTGACATTACTACTCTCCCATCTGCTTATAAAACACAATTACAGTTGCTTCTGGACATTCTCTCATGGTTCTTATCTTCTCACAGGATTTTGAATGCACGCCTTCACACCCAGGTGCCATTTCTTGTGTCCTGGGCTCTGAAGCGATCATAGGATTTCATGGGAGCGCAATAAGAAACTTAGATAAATAATAATGAATGACAAGTCCTCTTAAAGTGGAGGTTAGTTAAAGCAATTAGTCCTTGCGGCTAGCATAATGCGATGGATGGCCAGATGGTTATAGACAATGGGCCTCATTGCGAGTCTGCCGGTCTGGAAATAAAGGTGCCGGTAGCAAGGTCCTACAACTCTGCCTGTCGGGGCCAATGTGCCAGGCATGTCTGGCCACGGCAACCCCGGTATACCCTGTCGTCTGACAGGCACATGGCATTTGACAAATCCCCCTCAAAGTTTAGTAAAACATAACATATGCCCTGCTGTCTGACAGCCAAACTCTTCTTTACTGAGATATCCCATAAAAATTAAGTTATACCATAAATAGTTCTGTCATCTGATAACCTTTGCTCAAACTCCTCATATATTAGAGTTTTACTATAGGTATATCATCTAACAGCTGACACGTGCAAGGCATGTATGTGTGTGATCTTACAGTCCATGTATAAGTCACAGTTTGGAAGTATTTTTTCACTCTGTTTCTGTGGAGTTTCTACTAATTTGCATAACCTCTTCCAATAGGATAGGATTCCAAAATTCTGAAGAGATCAACTTATTTATTGGCCTGTTACCCTTCAGTGAAGATTTTTTTAAGATCTTCTCTAATGTATACATGCCCTCCCACTTGTAGATCCAGAGATCCTGTTTTTCCCTCACTCTTAAGTGTTTTAGGGTGAACTGATTATTTGTTTAACCCTGCCCACAAAAGCAGTAAACGCAGTCTGCAGATTAAGATTTTATGACTTCCTTGGTGCATCACAGTGGTTAACACAGTCCACAGCTGCAGTCCCTGCAATGTGTAACATACCCAAGCGTGAAACATGGTGAGCAGCAGAGGGCTTTGCACTGCACATTCCAACAGCATGTGTACCCGTATATGTACTAAAGACGGTCCAGAGACAAAGGCTGAGCTCCATGTTTGGCTTATTTGAGTGGGTGAAACACTGTCTAGCTGCAATCGGAGCGCGTTGAATGTCATGCATATGTATTAAAAGTCAGGTTATGCTAAGAGTGTTCAGGCACCAACAGAGAAGTTGTTGAAAGCCTAATAGAATGATGTGCACTCTTTCCATCCCATGGATCTGGAAAAGCTGCCTCCCATTGGGTTCAACGCGACACCACAGTTGCCACTGAATCCTATGGGCAGAGGGATTCCATTTGTGAGGTGGCTGTGGTGCGAGCTGGGGACAGGCCCTTGAAGTTACTGGTGGTGGTGCATAACTGGGTGTGCCATATTCAGGTAACTTCAAATCCCTCCTCTTTGGCCTGCCACATTGTTGAGCGGGCATAGACCCCGGTTGGCAAATCTGTTTTAACCCCAGACATCTGCCCACACGTTGTAGGCCTAATGCACCCTCATGTGTACCGGCCCTGACACTGAAAGATTTCCTGCCCAATGCTAGGCAGAATTCTCATCCCAGGATGGTGCACTGGCTTTTGCTTTAACATGGACAATAGCGGCCTAATAGCAGGGTCGTCATTTCACCAAAATGCCAGGGGTAGCAGAAGTGACATCACACGACCCTTGACCTCCCTGATGACTCCGGACATGATGTCATTTGAACCCGTTTCCAAGTGATATCACACGAAGTGGTGTAATGTCATTGGACCCCATCCCAAAATGACATCACAGGAAGTGATGGCTCATGACCTTTCACCCCTTGACACTACAGGAAGTGGCATCACATAGAATTGCCCCTCAGTATACTAAGAAAAATATTGTTATGATATCACTGTGATATGATATACATTTCATACACGAATGGATCACCATACTTAGCGTTATCAGTGTGTTAAGGTCCATATTACGAAAGGAAGTGTCTGAACCCAAATCCTCTCTTTATGTGGATCCGGCCTGTTATTTCAACATGACTACAGAGCAAAATCACATTCTGGGGGCACACGGTGGATTTGCGGGAATAGGGATAGGGGAAAGCCAGGATAGAAGGAGAGAGGGAGAATATTTTACCACAGAACATGTGTTCTTATGGTCAATGGCACACACAATGCAGTCTTCAATGATTTTGGAATTTACCCTCAGCATTTATTTTCTGATTCGAGAAGTTTCCTTCAGGGTTACCGCTCAGTGTGATGTGGTATGTTGTGTTGTACTGTTTGCGGTTGTTTCATGGACTTTATTATTTCTGCAAAAAGCAGCCAGACGCCTCCCATATTCATTTTCTTCAGGAACGAGAGCTAAGTTTAAAATAGGTTTGATTAGTGTCTTGGCAAATACTGTTACCTTATAATGTTCAGGTGTCTCTTCCAAGTGCTTGCATAACTCAAGAGCACCAACACACTTCCTTCTTTGCAAAGACACAGAGAGCGCAAAACAATCAAACTGTTCATCCCCGCAACAGCTACTGCCACGGCGCAGAAAGTGCACTGCGTAGACTTTCAGTAGAATCACTATGTCACCCTTTCTTCTGACGAAAGCGTAGTGAGTCTGAATCCAAAGCACACACCTGTGTACCTGGAACTGAATCCCACACACTATGATATATTACAGGAGGGACACTGGCCCTGGGATGTTGTCATGGTGTCAAGGCCAGGAGTAAAGCAACTGGCTGAACAGAGCCCTCTGTCCTACCGCAGCCTGAAATAGGAGGGCCGGGCCATGTAGAGGACGGGGTAGGTGATACCCAGGACAGTGTAGCACCAGGAGTGGAGTTACAGAGTGGATTTGATGCCTTTCCCAAAAATTGCACTATTTACAGGGAAGCCTTTCAGTGCCTGCTCTACCGACGTCTTATGGGTTAACAGCCCAAAGATGCAATCATAAAAATACACCAAGAATGCAAATGGTGCCTTTTCCGCCGAGATAGCAGAGCCTAACTCATTCTACCTACCTGCGGCGTGGGGCGATGTCCGGTGGCACGCCATACCCGGCCACTTCACAAGCATCACCTTTTTATTGCATGGATGGACTGGCCTCTGGCGAATTAGAAAACAATGGGCCTGGAACTTGTACACGTACCGTACAGCAGATTGTGATGAGGTAATGGGCATGGTGGTTTAAGTGAAATTCAAGAGAAGCAGGTTTCATGTTGACTGCACTGAATGAAAAGGGATATCTCTTATCATCTAAACGGACAGCGTTTATGTAGCGCTGCTCTTAGGGGTGGGCTTTTGTTTAGGTGTTCCACGTTCTGGAGGGATGGGTGAGGAGGAAGAAACAGGAAAATTCAGTGATTTACTGAGGATCCCAAAATCAGGTTAATAGTGGAAGACAAGGTTAGAACTAAGGTCCCTGCGTTTCAAATTCAAATAAAGAACTGCCTCTTAGTACAAAGTCCACCAGCTGGGAACAATGGGGGTTAAGCAGGGTCAGACTGGGACAAGAAATAGGCCCGGACACTCAAGAAAAAAGTGGCCCACAACTTGCCACATGACCCTTGACTTTTGATGACATCACTCGAAGTGATGTCATTTGACCCCACCCAAAAGTGACATCCCGGGAAGCGATGAAACACAACCTTTCACCCCTTGACAAAACAGGAAGTGACATCAAATAGCATTGTTCCGAAGTACACTACGAAACATATGGTTATGATTTCACTAATGTGATATACATTTCAAAGAAGAATGGATCACCATATGTATCTTCACTCTCTGTGTGTATATGTCATATTGTCAAATTACTGTGAATGCAAGCAGACATCCAATGCCAAATTATAATATGTTATTGTATAGCACTTACGCTTAAGCTCTTTTTTATAGAACAAATTTGCATACAATATCACCCAACCTGTGTTGGTACTCATTTATCGACCTCAGCAGGATGAAAGGCTGAGATGGCCGTGCTGGGATTCGTACCTTCAACCTGCAGATCACACATACATCGCAGCAGCGAGTGCTCAACCCATTGAGCTATCATATCGGCTATAGTAAAATTCACAATTATTCTGTAGTGGATACCATTAAACTGGTAACTGAGATTTAACAGCAGACCAGTTAAGTTCATCTGCAGGTCTGGTGCAGAGTTGGTCGCATGTCAAGCCTGCGTGCATCTACTTTCAGGCTTCAGAGATTGGCAAAATAGGAAAAGCAGTGCATTCACAGAACATCCCATACTCTGAGCACTCGTTACCTCATGCTGTATGAGGTAACGAGTGCTCAGAGTGTGCAAACAAACATCCTGAACAGCATGACAGGGAGATGGGAAAGACGGACACATTACAACAAAGCATTCATTGTGGCAAAATGAAGTCAAGGGCCACTTGATGTTCTATGGTCAAATATTTCTACACTGTACAGAAGCTTTTAGGCACAAGGATTTTGTCAAGTGACCGAGGACACCGGGATGGAATGTCTTGTGATGATCATAATAGAGACAACGGCAGAAAAAAAACATGCTTTCAAATGGGTTTTTTTCGCAACTGTTTAAAAAGAAATTCTTTCCAAACCGGCCCAGGCTTAGGCAGAAACCGACCCACAGGGACTAGAAAAGGGACTAGAAAAGATGTAAGATTTCGGCCTGGCCTGGCCGATGGGCCAATCTGACCCTTGGGTTAAGACGTGTTGCCCAAGATGACACCATGTGTCAGGTGGCAACCATGACTGAGCCTCAGGACTGTAGAAGCCACACGAGTAAAGGAGCTCCACTGGGCAGCGCGCCTCGCCATCCATGGTAAGCCCCTTCTGCTGTATGTAATGTACGTCCATAATACGCATGGTCTGGCTTTTACTATTGAAAGAGCATGAGTTATCCGCAAAAAAGAGTAGGAGCAATAACATGAATTGCCAGCCTTCCCAGCAGCAAAGGCTATTCTCATAAGAATGTCATTTCAGCTCCAATTTGATTTGCAGCTGACGGAAAGCAGCCGCGCGCGAGGCTGCACCTCAAAGTGGCGTGTATTTTACCCTTGGATGGTCTTTATTGCCATCTTCTCAAAACTGACGTAGAAAGGTTTAAGAGTAAAATATTGTGCTGCAGCCAGCCTGTGAAGAGGGCCTGTGATTTATCAACCGTGCTCCACAATTGTTTCATTAGCAACCTAGTCCATCTCCTTGACCATTGGTTGCCCCATTTTGCATGAAAAAGGCTTGCAAGCGTCGCTTTGATGATCATGTTCCCAGTTCTAGGCATGAACCAAGCGTTTCTAAGCAACTAGGGCCCCGTTTACAAATCGAAGGTGACAATGGAACTTTCTTTGTTCTGTAGCGCCCTAATCAAGACAACTAAAGCTAATGTCAAATTTTGTCAAATGAACACGTGGAAAGTATTAGTTGCAAGTAATGTTTTTACAAAGGAAAACACAAATTCTGATAAAACTGCAAGGTAATCAATACAGATGAAAAAGTAGGAACAATTCCATGAAATATGGAGCCCTATATGATGCATTTACGTTGCCACACGTGCAGGCGTGTGGAAATAAAAACAAGTGACGGATTGTGGATTGTGGGTGTGTAAATAGCCGCCAGAGAAAGGGCTGAATTGCGCGATGTTAAAGAGCGGCCTGCTTCTCAATAACGAGTCCCCAGCACATTCAGCGAGACCGCGTGGTTCTCTCCACAGACCAGAAGGAAATGGACAGAGCAGCAGAAAGGGCAAAAGTGAGCCCCGGTCCCAGCCACCTACGGCAACAGTCTGTTCCTTCCAGTAAGAGGAACGGGTGGCCCCCTGCCCTCCCACCACCCGCCCCCACCTTACACGCCATTGAGGCTAAAAATCAGAGGAATGAAACGCTTACATCAAAGTGACCTCATCATTGATCGTCCACATTCCCTTAGTTAGTGGTCTGCGTACAGCGAGGCACCCGGTGCGGCAACAGCACCTGGGGTGGTATGTTAAGCTTGTTAGTCTACCCACGAATCCTGCCCACCCCTGGAGGGGACACAGGGTCACCCAGACCTTCAATCATACTTACATCGATTTAAACTTTCAATGCTGCGCTCACGCTGCTGGCTTCTTCACACGAGGATTACTAAGACAAAATGGAGCCCAAAGAAACTGCCTCTCTGCATGTTGTGCGTGCCGTGTCCCAGTTTGGGGTTTAGCTGCATCATCCCCATTCAGCGATATTATTGGAGGATGGGGTGGCCAGGGGTGAGAAGGGATTGGGCCGGGGTCGCGAGCTAATGACCAGTCGTCACAGCCCCGACCCCGAACGACCCACAAATGACTTCCCTGCCTAACAGGTTTCATAAAGGCATCTTTCCTCCAGAGGACATGAACTTCTTTTTTACACCCAAAAGACTTCTCAGCGATGCCTTTCTTTTGATTGTAACAACCAAAGACACAGCTGTGTGCTGCCTTGGCCCCAGTAGTTCCTCTTCATCTAGCCATCCTATAGTGCCTTTTCCGGAGCGCCAGGCATTCATCGGCAGCAGAAGACCTCACTGGCCTTCAGACACTGGAAGAGGACAAAGAAACCTATTAGGTCTATGCTGGTAATAAAAGCGCACAGAAATACAGTGGGCCTGATTTACAAAGCTGCTTTCGACGTGTTCTTACCGAAAAAGGCATAATTTCAAACATCAGAAGGTTTGTTCCAAGCACCCCACAGTGTCTGTGCAAGCTGCAGAGTTCACACACCTCCTTCCAAGCCCTTCTGCCCAGGCACCCAGGCTAGCAATGATATCAATGCATCTGTCCCAAGGGTGTATTGGGTGAGATACACACCAAGGCACAGTTCGGGGTTCTCCCCAGTATCATGGAGTATTAGCAGTTTGGGCCTGGCTATTTTCAGACTTTACAGTTGTTCTTACTTGCAATAACTTTGAGATTGACTGCCCCAACACTACAACCGTTGTGTTTTGTAACAGCAGTGTAAAATCCCTATTTTATATTTCCAAAAAAAACGCTGTGTGTTGATATTGTGGCAAGTAGAATTTCCGGAAGCTGTTTCGCCACTATGGACATTTTTCACACAAAGACATTCTTTATTTCACAATGAACGATGGCGCTCTTGCACTGGAGCATTCAGGACCTCAAACGTCATTTCACCTCACAATGGCCCTCATTACGACCCTGGCGGAAAGTGACTGACCGGACCGCAACAGCGTAAATAGCGTTTCCGCCATTGCACGAAGGAGCAAAGAGCGGTCCATTCCGACCCATCGGGCACGAGCACCACGCCATGGCGGAAGTGCAAAGTCCGCGATGGCGCAAATGGCCCCAAAACGGCCCACACCGCCGCCGTACGTCGCCCTAGGTGCAATACCGCCACCCATCACAGCGGACACCGCAGAGTGCGCCTACCGGAAAGTACGGTGACCGGAAATATACGGAAACGGAAGCAAAAACATGGGCCCAGAACGGGAAACAACCCGCCGTACACCTATAAAACCACTAAAACCACACTACCACTAAAAACACAACCCTGAGACACACCCCAACCCGTCATCCACCCTAGCGAAACCAAGTAAAATGGGAAAAGCAGCGAAGAAAGCGTGCGACCGCAAGCGGCAGGTCCACTTCTCCCGCGAGGAACTCACCGTGCTAACAGAGACCCTCCAGGAGAATGGTGCCGTCGTCCTCTCCACGCAAATGACCAGGACGGCACTTGCGAACAAGAAGGCCATATGGGCTCTGGTAGCACAGCGGGTAAGCGCGGTGGGGACCGCACCCCGCACACCACAACAATGCCGAAAGCGGTGGGACGACCTGCGGATACGCGTCCGCAGCATACTCTCTGCCAACCGCAACATTGCCACAGCCACCGGGGGAGGTCCTGAATCACCCATCAAGTTGACCCCCCGGGAAGAAATCTGTGCCTCCACCATCGGAATGGAGAGCATTGAGGGAGTCGGAGGGATGGAGAAAGGAGTGCAGACATCAGAAGAATCAGGTAGGTGGGCCAGATAAAATAATGCTAAAACCACAATGTCCAATCATGTGAAGTACCATGTGTCCACATAGTGCAACAGGAACACATGTCCAGGAGAACGTCCACACACATCGCCCTCATAGCGCACCTTAAAACCACAATAAATACATAAATAATTAAAAACCCCTAAAACACCCACCACACGTCCAGCAGGCACACCCTAACTGCAGGCTGCCAAACAACTGCACCCTCACCCCACACACAAATGAAAGCACCACTAAGGCCCCGACCCAAATCACCCTCATGTACCACCCCAATGCATGAGATACAATGCCATTCCAATACCCACAGACCCATTAATAACCCTCGCCCTCCTTTACTCCACCACAGGGTCCGATCCAAACGACGAGCATCAGGACACCCCTACCAGCACACCTGCAAAGAGGGCCAAGACCAAAGGCCAAAGACCCTCCACCTCAGCTGCACGCATCAAGACACGGCAGCAGCACAAATCAGGTGGCAGCACAGAGGAGGGAACATCAACAGGCACCCCAGCAGCCAGCATGCCCACTACACCACCACCACAGGTCCCCCCAACGGATGCCACAGAAGGCACTGGCTCTGGTGGCAGCAGCACCATAGGTGACACCCCAATGATGGCAGCATGCTCCGACACGGAAGACGGAGATGTCGAAGTCAGATCCATCCATGACCTGTCCCAATCCCCCTGTCTGTCCCATCCCGTACAACATGAGAATACCACGCAGGGGCACCCACAAGACGACGACTGGCCATCCCCCCCAAGCCCTGTGGCAAGGCAACATGAGGTCAACAGCCCCTCTGTGACCCCCCCGCAAATGGCCATGGCCCAGCAGAGGCAACAGTCCCTCGACAAGTTAATCGGGCAACAGCAGCAACTGGCCACGCTCCTCAAGGACCATGCCGATGAATGTGGGGGCACTAAGGCAGACATAGAAACAGCAACTGAGACACTTAGGGCAGAAATGGAGAGAAGTACAGAGACACTAAGGGCACAAATGGAGAGTAGCACCGAGAGCCTGAGAGTACAAATGGAGAGAAGCACCGAGAGCCTGAGGGGGGAACTGCATGCGACGTCCAAAGACGTATGTGCCGAACTTGCCGCAGTGCGCCGTGTGCTCACTGAGCTCTCACAAACCCTTAGGGACATGCATGGACGTGAGCAGGCAGAGACATCATCCGTTGCAAGTTCCGTCCAGGGCAGCCCCCAACGTAGATCTGGGAGGAACCTGCGCTCCACAGGCAGGGGTGCCCCTGATACCCGCAGAGGGGGCTTGCAATAGCGACAGCCCACTGACAATGAGCATCTTTGGACACTGGTGTTCGGGGGGGAGGTAGGAGGGTGGAGGGGGTGTGTTGGGCTCACTTGGGTGGCGGGTCGATAGGGTGTTCACCATGATATCACATATGCCATGAACAAGTGCACGATCAACCAATGAGATGTGTCGACGATGATCATTATGTACTAGGCCATCCTAGGCGTATAGTCCATATTGTGCATGTACCAGACACACACAGTGCCACGAGTCCCGTGTCCATGTATCAGCCACCAGGCGTGAGTGCTAGAAGCATGCATCAATGACATGCTGACGAATGTCACGGCCCTCCGGCGCCTCGCAGACTCCTTGAGGTGCTGCCACATCCCCACCCTCATCCTGACCATCTTCAGGTGCATGCAGTTCTGCGTCAGGGGGCATGGGCACATTTCTACGTACGCACATGTTGTGGAGCATGACACATGCCATCACCATCTTTGCAACCTTCTCATGGCGGTACAGGAGTGCCCCGCCAGACCTGCTGAGGCAGCGGAAACGAGTCTTCAGTAGGCCGAATGCCTGTTCAATGACTACACGGGTACGTGAGTGGGCATGGTTGTAGTCCTCCTCATGCTGGTCCCGTGGGTTCCGGACTGGTGTGAGGAGCCATCTCTTCAGTGGATACCCAGCATCACCTGTATGTGGACGATAAACGTATGATGTGGGATGCCATTGCTACGTACGCACCCCCCCCCCCTTCCTGCCAGGTCATTGCCGCATCACATACCCCACATCATCATGCATGAAAAGAGACTCACCGAGTAGCCAGGATCTGTTCCCTGCGTGTCGCTCCATGTAGCGTGGTATAGTAGAGTTCCTCAAGACCATAGAATCATGGGTTGATCCAGGGAATCTGGCACAACAATGTGTAATGATCCTGTTGGAGTCACACACCATCTGTGCATTCAGGGAATGATATTGTTTTCGGTTGCGGTACTGGGCCTCCATGGCATGTGGGACGACCAATTCCACATGGGTGCAGTCGATGGCACCAATGCAACCCGGTATGCCGGCAAGTGCATGGAATCCCACTTTGGTGTTGGTAATGTCCTGCTCCGAGCGTGGTAGAGAGATGTAGTCGTCTGCGTGCTTCAGGAGGGCATCGAGCACTTGCAATGGTGTCCGTGAGAACAGTGGCTGTGATATGCCATGCAACTGTCCGACTGTGTGCTGGTAGGTGCCTGTGGCCAGGAAGTGGAGTACAGACACCACCTTCAGTAGGGGTGGGATGGCGGTTGGGCTGTCTATCATGCTGACAAGGTCAGCCTGTGTCATGTCCACTATTGCGGCTATGGTGTTCCGGTCCAAACGGTAGAGGGCGTGGATCTGCTCATCAGTGAGGTTGGACGGATGTGCTCGGAGGCGTGGGATTGCGGGCTGCCTGCGTGGTGGTAGTGGCTGTGCTGGCGGCCCTTGCGGGCCCTGCCTTGGCCTCCTCCTCCTCCTGCGTCTCCTCCGTGCGGCCGGTTGTAGTTGGTGTTCGTCTTCTTCTTGGAGTTGGAGTACTTGCAGTGCTATCAGGTCCCCCAGGGCCAACATCGCGAGTCCTGCCGGTAGCATTTCGGAGTGGGTGTGGTTGTGGGAGGAGACTGGGTGTGCACTTTATGTGTTTTCAGGCTGTATGGCCTCCACCTGTGGTGATTCATTCCACCTGTGCAAGCTGCTCTCCCCTTTGGCCGAGCACGTCCCGCACACAACGCTGCTAATCGTGGAACGGCATCTTGCTATTGCAATCATGTATTTGTACCCGATGGCCGTGTAACATTTGTTGATATGTACATTCGGCTATGGTCCCATTGTTTTACATACAATCTTTGCAGTCGCGAACAGACTTGTGATGGGTCAGTGGAACGTAGTACTCGAGTAACGGTGGGCCCTCATGCATCACTGTACAGGGTTGCAACGACGGGCGGGGCGTCCCATTAGTGGGTGATGGCAGTTGACATTTTCACACACAGCTGCACTAGCTGGATTAATTTGTGATTTCAAACGGCCACAGATGCCTTTTCGTACGTGAATGTGGCTCTGTGTACCATGATGGGACAGGGCGTCACACAAGTAGTAGCTGGTCATTCCTTGCGGATGCAGCCCACAATGGTGATATGTGTTTTGGAGTTCATGGACTGATGGCTGTATGGGCTTGGTGATTTAGTTGTGCATTGAATTTCTATTCTGATATGGCCCGTGTAGCGTTCTTCTTTGCGAGTGATGTGGCATATTCCTATTTGGGGAGCGATGTTTTGTGAGGAGATCTGCATTGGGTTCCGGTTTCGGAGTATGGTCGCGTGGTACTGTGCTGGGCGCGTTTGCCTACGGAGCCCAGTGAGGTCAGGGATGGGGGATGCCAATATGACTGTTTGGATGTTGTCATGCTCAGGGGTGGGGGATTGGGTTTTGTGTAACAGACGACGGTCAGCCAGGTGGACTGGTGGAATGTTGTGAGTTTCGTGATATTGCTGGTCACAGGTGCCTGTGTTTGCGTGCGTTTCGGGGGGGGAATGTGGTCATGTCCATTGGAATGGCTTCTGTATTCGTGCCATCTGTGCCCTGCAGCTCCCATTGGCCCCTCTTGTGGATCTTTTGTTCGTTGGCATGCATGGGTGACTTGTACATTTCACTGGTAGCATTGTGACTTCATTGCACCTACGAGGAGTTGTGCTTTGTGGGCAGGGAGCGGTGTACAGGCACTCAGTGGGGCCGTTTACGGTTGATTCGCGATGCCGTACTTCTCACCATGGCGGAATGGTGCTTTCCGCCATGCTTGATGGCGTTAGGTGCATGTCCGCTAGGGTCGGAATTCGCGTACCCTTGCGCCATGGTGGTATTTACGGTTTGGCATGGCGCGCGCGCGCGTACTTGGTGCAGTTAGCGTTGGCGTTCACTACGGTGTCGCTAATGACTTCGTACTTTGCGGTGGCGGGTCATAGTCGCACCGAGCGCTATTCGATGGCGGTATTGCATCTCCGCCATCGTTTTCCGATTTCCGCCAGGGTCGTAATGAGGCCCAATGTCTTCAGTTCACAACGAAAGGCGCAAACCAATGGAAGTGGGCACCGCTTGAGGAAACCTGGAAATACAACAGTTGATAGCAATTGTATGAATTTGGTTCACACCAGTGTCCCCAATTGCACTGTAGGGCGCAATATGGCAATCCAACTAAGCCCCCTGTCTAAGTGCTGGGAGTATCTAGTGGTAAGTGCCACCCCTGTTTATGACAAACCTAACAACTGCAATATGATACACTGTCTTTATACTGCAGGAAGACAGACAACAAATACATGGATTTCGGATTCAGAACACCTAAACCCCCTAGTACCGCTAACTGTACAATTTAAAACGACTGACTAATAAAAAAAGACACATCTGTCATCATGATCACGTGTGCAGTAACAATGAAATATTGACAAAATAATAAAACCTTTGTTCGATTTAATTGGGAACACTGGGGCCTTTCAGCACAGGCATGTGTTTACTTTCATTGCAAACATCATACATGAAGGTGTTACATTCCCTGAATTTCATTTTTGTGGTCATCATAGACATGTTTTAGTATGTCTATATTTCAGTGTTATTATACACTCGATTAGGTCGCAGGCATGTCGTTTTTAATTAATTAAAAGGGTGTTATATTTTATAGTTAGCAATGGGAGTGAAGTAGGTATTCGAATAGTGTATTTTTTGCAAATATTCCCTTGTAAGATGAGCTACATGGATATGGAAAAGGGTTGCACGAGTTGTTACATGTGTCCTAAGCAGAGGTGGTTCTTGCCATCGAGGTAGGACGGATTCCCTGAGGATTTTTTCAGAATGAGTTGCATATGCTATGGAGAGACAATCTCGCCTGGAGCTCGGTGATATTTTAGGACATGGAATGTATGCTAGACAGAGACGTTTTTATGAGGGGGCAAAAGGGGCACTTGCCCAGGGCCCCCACCTTGGAGGGGGCCCCACAAGGCTATCTGATTTGAAGAAGTAAGATTCTGTTGTTAACCAGTCTTACATAGCACACGTCAGGATATTTTATGGGGTGCTGCTGAGGCTCTAAACCCATTGCCTTTCTGTTTTGGCAAGTGCATTCTGCCTTGATAAATTCATCATGTATTGCTTTCTGCGTTCACTCTGGTATACGTAGTTTGTGTGTTCCTTATGGCACAACTCTGTAGCATTCTGTCTTTCCTGTGGGAATTATGTTGATCATGTGCACTAGGCAATGGTGAAATGCGTATTGACAAATTGAGTGCCACAATGGTTCAGAAGTTAGCTCAGTGTGTGAAGTACCCATTGCAGAGATATGTGTTCATATGCAAAATTAGAATATCACATTCCAGCAAGGCTGGATGAGCCTTTCCTATGTTTGAAGTTTATAAACCTGCCTGCATATGTACTTGGTTTTGCAGAACAACATCTGCTATTATCAGCAATGTACCTGTACCAGATTGGGGTTGCTATAAAAACTAACATATCATCCGTATGGGGAAGGTCTAGAAATTGGTTTGTTCAGATGGGGTGTTGTAAAACCTAGGCAATGGCCTCCAACGATGGCATAAACTGTTAGTCCAAGAGGTGAATAAGTATCAAAATTGAAGACTATGGAACGACAGCGTTCATGTTTGTATCCTGGATTTGCCAGCAGACGATACAGTGATCCTGGCCAAATCATCTAATACATCTTACATTACTGTGCTGTCTTCTGTGAGGTTTGCCTTCTTGCATGCTGTTGGTATCGTTTAGCCCATTACTTGATCTTTCTTCTTATGTAGGTCATTTGGGTGGAAGGGTTGATAGACAGAAGAGAGAGGACCATATGTTGCAGGCCTAGGTCTGCTTGTTTGACACAAAAAACGTTTGTTTTTTAGTAAAAAGTCAAAGGGTTTTATGCACATTTATAAATGAAAATGTCACAAGCCATTGTTTTGCAAGTACTTTACGCTTTAAAATACATGAGACAAACCCAGATTAAATTTGTTAAATCGCATCGATTGGTGTGCTGGTTCTTATATACTTCCCTTGATGATGCAGAGAACGAAGGAAGAATCCTTCCCATTTTGCATAACACCCTTCTATAATATTTTGTTTAAAAATGGTCATGTTTAGTAATGTGAATTGTGTACTTTCCAAGTCTGTTTATTTAGTAAAATGAGATTGTTTTAGTTCATGGTAAAAACTGGAAACAAAAGTGTTCAAATGCAGAAATTGCAGAGTTGGCACCCCTTCACCAATGTGTGATCCTGGGCATCTCATTTAATCTTGTAATGCCTAACCTCTCAATAATCCCAGTCACTAAAGCTTTCAAAATTGTCAGCCCTTCCGAGTGATTTCCTTCTCATGGTATGATCTTCATAAAAGCCTTATTCATGGTTTCAGTGTGTTAATAATGAGCATATTTATATCACACACCACAGGCATTTGTTCCTTTATTATCTAATGGCAACACTATTTGAAAACCATGTCCCACTTCTAATTTCAGTCTGTCTGGATAAAGACACCTTCCTGGTATCTTCTAATCTGCCTCCTCTATCCATGCTACTGTATTTGTAGCGTTCTCCTTCCTTCCAATTGGTGGTCTCTATCCATGCGTGAGCACTTTTGCATTCTGTGAGGCAGCTAATGTGAGTTCTATGTCTATTATGGGTTACATGTACCTTTTACATACGGTACTGTATTAATACTACATCTACCTTCCTGGATGTTATTGATAAAAAGTATCCTGTATGTAGTAGAACAGTAACCCCTTTGTAGACTGCTAATGTTGGTCTTCAACTGCTATTTGTTTATCATTCTGATTAGAGCAAGAATGAAGAGGGTAAGGGGCCTTAAAGGGAGTAAATGTGCTTATTATGCTGCGAGACGGAATATCAAACTATAGGTTGTGAGCGCGACAGGCGCAACCAGTACTCTAGATCCATTCATTCCTTTGGTTTGGTGGAGGGGGCCCCCAAAGATGTCCGTGCCCGGGGCCCCAAACGTGCTTAAGATGGCCCTGATGCTAGAGGTGAAGTGGGGTGCTGCACAAACTCTTAAAAGTGTCATTTGCCCACTGACTCGCGTGGGGCAGACAGCTCTGCTTATCAGAGGGAATCTTGTCAGTCACTACACCGGGCACTTCCTGTCGTGTCAACTGCGCGTGCATCACTTCATCAGGTGTGATGGGGCGCGCCGTCTTTACCTTGTAACGCTCCAAGCGTGCAGACTGGTTGTCAGGGAATATATTGGACTAGTTCTGCATGTGTGCCTGCTCGTTTATAATTCCTTTTCAAATCTTGTATTAACAAATTGGTAACATTGCATGAATAAACCCGGTAGCCACATGAACGTGGCTTCTGGGATGTGGTTTTGTAGTATTAAAGAACGTGTGTGCCGTGATTTCACACACTGGACATTTGTGTACATTAACTTGAATTAAAAAAAACAAATCTGCGTCAAATGTCCCTGTTAGGTAAGAAGGATTTAAATAGCATTTCTTGATCTACTTATCGCAATCCGGTAAAGTCCCTTTAATTGGGATGTGTGTTATGGTGGTGCTTTGATGCGGAATTACCCATTCAAGTCCTTTAGCCTGTGAGATACAAAAAAGGTGTCTTCTCGGCTTCTTCAAGCCCCGCCTAGAAAGGAGTCTGTCTGGCCAGCTGCATCCAGACTCGTACAGTGCTGCAGTCAGCCGGAGCCACCCGAGCCGCCTTAAAGAACCGTGACTCTGTCTGGGTAGAGACGCCTTTCTCCTTCGTTGAAGGGTACTTCTTAAAGAAACATACTTAGGTTATTAACGTACCCGTGACCAGAATCGCGCATTATTAAACACTGGCTATGATGAGACCGTATAGGACGACGATGTTGAACTATGAGTCACTATATGAGGTGAGTTTGTTGAGGTAGAAGGGAGGGAAACGGGTGGGCTAACCACTGGGACCTCGAGAACGGCCAACATTGGGAGGGTATGTTTGCACTTCCTGTCAAGGTGGGGCTTAACTCAATCTAATTTGATTGGGGAGAGGCCTCTAAATGATACCCAAACCTGGGCCAACGCAATCACAAGGCAGGGTTGAGAGGTCTACAGATTCCAAACACTAAGAGGAGTGACCACTCCCTCCTCTTGCTGACGGTGATAGCTTTAGCCCTGCTGGACAAAATGGAGCCTATTGTTGGAAGACAACAATTCATTTTGGGTGAAGGTGTAAGACTGGTCCAGCGTAGTGTCAACGTGGGGAAAATCAATAAGAGGCTTGCCCTGTGGTGGAGCGATCTTAATTCAGAAGATAGTAGGGGGACGGCTGCACCTGACTCTTTTCCCAAACTGTTAAGTAAGTCGGGAAGAGTGGCAGC
Organism: Ambystoma mexicanum; assembly: GCF_040938575.1. Lineage (NCBI taxonomy): Eukaryota > Metazoa > Chordata > Amphibia > Caudata > Ambystomatidae > Ambystoma > Ambystoma mexicanum. The sequence goes on from NC_090922.1 coordinate 812,698,084, forward strand.
CTCAGTATTGGGGAGATCCGCAAGTCGGCTCTAGACATCAAGCGACACCCATTTGACAACAAAGTATATGACAGAAAACGGCTGCTAAAAAAATAAACGAGGAGTGCAAAAAAATCTCTCCTGAAGAATAAGTCAGAGATGAAAAAGGAAATTAACTGCCTGAAGTAGAAACATAGATTGTGGTGTCGACACTGGAAAACACAGAAACACATGCATAATAATCGAGACTTACTGGTAAAGCTTGTAAAGAAAGATATTTGAGGCATTAGCAGGACATTGAATAATAAGAACAGACTTCAATCTCCACTACAAACTGCGGGTGTGGCAGAGGAAGACTGGGTGAAGTTTTTCAGGATAAGTTTAGCGGGGTGGGGAGACGTCCAGTGGAGAGTTACAGGCAGAGAGTCAAGTCCCGGTATGGTACACCAAATTCGATAAGGAGGACCTTGAATTAATTATCACCATTCTTAACAACTCTCGGGCCAATGGGCCGGATCGTGTGACAAACAGGGTCTTGAAAAACAACCCCCCTCTTTGGGCTGACGTCCTGGGCAAAATTATTCGAGCAAATAGCAAAGTGCAGCAAATGTCCCGACTCCTGGCATAACTCCATTTTGATTCCCATCTTTAAAAAGGGACATAGGCGAGCTCTGTGCAGTTATCGGCCCATTTCACTCATATACGTTCTCCAAAGTTTTCACCAATATGGTACTGGGAGAGCTAAGGTCCTGGACGGAGGACACCCATTGCCTGCACCCCCTACTAACAGGATTCAGGAGGGGTGTGGGCACCCTATAGAGCGGTTTAGTCCTCCATGTCTGTCTTTCAGAGGTCAATGATAGTGGGCCTACAAATTTGTATGTTGGCGCCATAGACCTCTCAGAAGCCTTCGATAACGTGGATCTCCGACGTTTATGGAAGAAGCTGGTAAATTGGGACATAGACCCGGGTCTTTTGGCTATGATTCAGAAGCTATACTGCCACACCTCCTGCAAAGTTAGGGTTAATAGCAAAGGAGATCTTTTTAGAGCCATCTCGGTTGTTAGGTGAGTCAGCCAAGGATGTGTGGTCTCACCCACTCTTTTACATTTGTATTTGGCAGATTTGTGGGAGGAATCTAAGACATGGCGGAGTTCGCCCCAAAGTGGGGGGAGTTGCAATTGGGCTGCATCGCATATACAGACAACGTAGTCCTGATTGATTACACTCCTGCAGGACTACAGCACTGCTTGACTGGGCTCATGACCTTCTTGTCAAAGAACCATTTTACAGAAAACCCAGCCAAATCCTATGTGATGACGTGTAGCAAGAGGAAGAAACAGATTAGCTACAAGTGCAAAATCAACAACTCATGGATTAACAAAGTGGAGTGCATCCAAAACCTGAGATTCTCTGTCTCCCACAAACGGAGACGTATGATCGAGGAAGCGAAAATGGGAGAGAAAGTGGGGGTGTGTTTGTCCCTAGCCAAAGCAGTCAAAAGCAGATTGCGCAAATTTTCCCTCCTGCCCCTAATCGAGTTCTACAAGGACAAGATATCGGTGATCATCCTATATGGACTCAAGTTGACTCATGGTAAGAGCAGGACGTTCACACACAGGAATGAAGGATTCTAAAGAGAGTATTGGGGCTCCCCAGCTCAGTTCCAGTGAGTCTAATAACACTGGAACTGGGGTTGGTGTTGTGGTGGGCACAGTTGATGAACCGTAGCCCAAACCTGTTCTGTAAAATGGCCAGAGCAGAACTGCCACAGATTGACTGCTACCTGAATAACATCATGGGGAAGGGAGTAAATCCCTACTTGCCCAAATTAAAGAAAAGGTGTGAGGAATTTATGGATCAAATGGACCTGCAGCGGCCGGTCTCAGATGACTTATTAAAATCAAAGGTAACGAGATGGGATATCATTACTTAACCACCTGCTAAACGCCAAACCGCTGGACAGTATTAATACAGAGAGCATCTCGGATCACTAACACCAATGATTGAAAACTGCATTAGATGAAGTAGCCCCCCTCAAAACCAAATTGCCTAAGCCTAAACACAGTTCCCCTTGGTTCAATGATGAACTCATAGAACTCAGAAGGGAAAAAAGGGCCTTAGAACATTTATAAAAAAACATTCCCCAGAACTCCAAACCAAACTGCAACAACTATCTAAAGCTTATAAACTTAGTGTACTCTCCCATAAGGCTGAATTGTTTAATAAACGTATCTCCAACACGGCCTCCAACAAAAAATAATTATTCACCACTATCAGAGAACTAGAATCCCCCATCCTACCCACCAGCCCCATTAATACCAGCAAAGCCTGGTGCACCACCATTCGGGATGCTCTGTCCTCTAAAGTGAATACACTCCAAAGCAAAATAGCCTCGCAAAAAAAGCTCCTAGAGCTCACAGCCAATCCATCTCACCCTTCAGGTACTATCACAAGGTCTGATGTACCCGAATTCCACTTCGTTCAAGTTACCAATGATCATGTCCTCAAAACAATAGCATCTCTTAAGCCCTTTAACTGCAAAGGCGACAGTTTTCCTGCTAAAGTAGTCAAAGACTGCGTCACCACACTAGCACCTATCATTACCAAATTTGTTAATGAGTCTTGCAATTCTAGTGAAATACCAGCATCCATTAAAGTAGCATGGGTCACACCCCTACTTAAAAAACCTTCATTAGACCAAGCAATCCCCACGAATTACAGGCCCATCACAACGGTGCCTTTTCTCCTCAAAATCATTTACAAAATAGCATATACCTAAGTACAAACACACCTAGAACAGAACCACTTGCTAGGGGATAGTGTCCAACTGTATCCTACCGTCCCGAACCTGCTCCTCACCTCTATCTTCAGAAGAGCTGCCCTTGTGTTCTGATAGCTTCTTTCTGCATTTCTTCTTTGGGTCTGCTTCCTTCTTTTCTTTTAGCCTTCTTTCTTTCGTTTAGTGGAAGTAGGGTCTGGCTCCCTCCAAGGCCACCGTGGCAGGATTAGTACCTGTCACTGGGGAACTCTGAGGAGCCAAACCCCAGACCAGAGAAAAAGCAGAGGCAACAAAAAACCCTGATAGTAGATCCAACGGAAGGTGTCTTTTGGATGTAACCCATAGCAGCCCCAAGAAGAAGTATTTTCTTTTGGTAATGGGTGTGCTCCGTTGGGGTGGATACTCGAAGATGAAGGATTCTCAGATTCAGAAGTCCAAAGATAGTAGGAAAGTCTATCTTCAAAAAGATGGAACCACTGGAGGCTGAAAAGGCTGGCTACACCCTTATTCAGGTATGGAAGGTCAGCAGGTCTGGAGAGGAAGTCTTGTTCAAGCTGAGAAAGAAGAGACAACGTACTACGGCCAGAAAAGAGTTCCTAAAAAAGGAGAAATGGAAGTTGAAGTACCGGTAGCGGTTGAAGTGTGAAGTCTGGTAAGTGAAAATAAAACAGGATAGAAGACAGGTAAGTAAAGTGTGTAGCAATTCTAATGACAGCGGTAGAGTGAGGCGCTAGAATGCGGAAAAGACATTAACAGGAAAGCAGGTAAGTAAAGTAGAACGCAGCGGTTAAAAGCATTGCCGAAGCAGAGAGTGAAATGCTAGGAGCGCTGAAAGGACAGGACAGGTAAGCGGAAAAGGAAAGCAGAATGCGCCGGTGAAACGCCGTGCGAAGACAAACGAGCGAAAGAGACACAGAGCAAGCAAGCCCTGGCAGTCAAGAGAGAGAGGCGGCACAAGACTGCAGCAAGATCGACAAGGGCAGAAAGCCGGCTAGCAACCGGCACAGAGGAAATTCTAAGAGAGAGAACTGCAAAAAACACAGCAGCGCGCTCCAAAGAAGAATGGACGGATAAAATGCACTGTACAGGGGCGTAACCCAAAGATATACAAACAGCAGCCATCTTGGTAGGAGACTAGACCGACAACTCCGGTTCTAGTAGACAACGTTAATGTTTCCAAGACTGCCACAATTTCCATGGGCGAAACCTGACAGTATACCCCCTTCCCTTCCAGGGACCTCTGGGTTTGCCCTGGTGCAGTCGGTGGAACCTTCGTATTAGTCTGGGAGCATGGATGTTACTAATGGGTACCCAGGTCCTTTCTTCCTTAGTGTACCCCTTCCAGTGTATGAAGTACTGTATCACACCCTTTCAGTAGCGTGAATCCACCAGATAAGACACTTCATATTCCTCAGGAACTCGAGGGTCAGCAATTCTCATACCTTTCAACCTTCTTCTATAGGGATCTTTCTTGTGCTCCTTAAGTAAGGAGATATGAAAGACTGGATGCACTCGTTGGAGATTCTTAGGTAGACGTAGCTTGTAGGCCACTGGATTGATTCAAGCTAGTATCGGATAGGGTCTGATGTGCCGGGGTGAGGGGGTGAACTTGAGTGCATGAACCCATTTGGGAAGAAACTTGGTCAACAACCAAACCCGCTTACCTGGGCCCCAGTCAGGATTAGGGTTTCTGCAGAGGTCGGCCCATCTCTTATTCTCTTGTCGACTTGCTTCCAATGCCTTGATAGCAGAGGCTTGTACCTTCTTCAGTTCAGTGAGAAGACTGGTCGATGGTGGGAGAGCTAGTCGTAGTTATACCATTCCATGGGAGATGCTGTGGGTCGTAACCATATGTACAATGAAACAGACTCATCTGAATAGAAGAGTGTGTGGTGTTAATAATGGCAAATTCTGCTTGAGGAAGGAAAGTTGCCCAGTCGTCTTGCTCCATGTTAGAAAAACATCTTAAGTACTGTTCCAATCCGGCGTTGAGCCTTTCAATCTGGCCGTTACTTTGTGGGTGGTACCCTGAAGAAAGGGCTCTAGGGATTCCTAGTTGCTGGCATAAAGAGGCCCAGAACTTCGAGGTAAACTGCGTACCTCGGTCAGACAGTATAGTTCGAGGTAATCCATGAAGTCGTACGATATCTCGTAAGAAAACAGCAGCAGTTTATGGGGCTGAAGGTAGATTAGAGAGGGCTGAGAAATGGGCCAACTTGCTGTATGAGTCGATGGTAACCATGATGGTCGTCATTCCCTTAGATTTGGGGAGATTCACAATGAAGTCTGTGGAAATATGCTCCCAAGGTTGACTAGGAATCAGAGGTTGTTGTAACTGACCTAGTGGTCTGGCGGTTGCAGTCTTGCTGGTGGCACAAATTGGACAAGTGAGTACATATCTGGCGATATCCTTTTGTAAAGAAGGCCACCAAAAGCGACGACTGACTAATACCTGAGTCTTCTTGATCCCTGTGTGTCCTGCTAGGGGTGAATCATGACACCACGAGATTACCTTTGTCTGGAGAGGCACATATGGCAGATATAATGCCTCTCCGTGGAAGTAGAGACCCCCTTTCAGGATGCACTGTAATCTGTTATCCAAAACACCATACAGCCTGTTGTATTGTTGCATGAGTTCTTGTAGAAATGGAATGACAGCAGTAACAATTCTCAATTCAGGAAAGACCTTTTCTTGGCCCCGATAACCTCCAGTGTCTTCCCCTTTACTGCGAGACAACGTGTCGGCCACCTGATTTTCGGTACCTGGAATATAGGTAATCTGAAAGTCATACTGTGAGAAGAAATATGCCCATCTAGCGTGGCGAGAGTTGGTACATTCCATCTGCTGGATTACTCGCAGATTACGGTGGTCGGTGCGAATCAGAAATCTATGTACTGCCCCTTGGAGTAGATGCCACCATTCCATATAGGCCTGTTTGATTGCCAGCAGTTCCTTTTCGAGGACAGAGTAATTGCACTCACCAGAGGTCAGCGTCCTGGAGTAATAAGCCACTGGATGTTCAATATTGTCTTCCGACTTCTGGGGAAGCACAGCCCCTAATGCTCCTCCGGAGGCATCCGTCTCCAGGATGAATGGTTTACCCTGATCTGGTTGTACAAGAACCGGGGCTGTGGTAAACAATTCCTTTAGGAGACAAAAGGCTTCTCTGGGTTCCTGGTCAAAAACAAACTTGACCCCCTTCTTTAGGAGGGCAGTGATAGGCAATACGCTCTGGAGAAGTTTGGAATGAATCATCTGTAAAAATGTGCCAACCCTAGGAACCACTGCACTTCCTTGATATTTTGTGGTTCTTTCCAGTCCAACACCGCCTTCACCTTTCTTGGATCCATACAGACGCCTTCACCAGATAGTATAAATCCTAGATAGAACACCCTTGTGGCTTCGAATTGGCACTTTTCGGGTTTTACCAAGGGACGGTGAAGCACTTCCTTTACGTGTCTGGAATGTTCTTGAAGGTTCGAGGAGAATGCCAAAATGTCCTCTAAATAGACAACCACTGACAGAAATAACAGATCTGCAAAAATCTTGTCCATAAATCTCTGGAAGATAGCCGGTGCATTTACCAGACTGAACGGTATGACTCAATATTCAACAAGCCCAAAGGGGTCGCGAAAGGCCGTCTTCCACTCGTCTTCTTCTCTTATTCTCAAGAGGTGGTAGGCCCCTCTGAGATCTAGCTTCGTGAAATACATTGCACCTTGTACTGCTTCCAAAATGTCCTGTATGAGCGGCAACGGGTACCTGTCTCATGTAGTCACTCGGTTCAATCCTCTGTAATCGATACACGGCCTGAGTTCAGATGTGTCCTTCTTGGGAATAAAGAAAATTGACACTGCACAGGAGGACCTGGATTCCTGAATGAGCCCATTCTGCATGTTAGCATCTAGGTATTCCCTTAATGCTCTTTTTTCCGGTAATGACAGAGGATGCATCCATCCAAAAGTTATTGTGGCATCAGATACCAGCTCTATAGCCCAATCCTTAGCTCGATGGGGTGGTAACTGTCGGGGGAAAGTATCTCTGAATACATCAGCGTACTCCTGGTAATGCAGAGGAACTGATGAAACCATCCGGGTTTTGAGGTTGTCAGACCTTTCTACCTCCACCTTGGAACTGAGAGCTTCCATGCAGTGGTTGCGGCAGCACTGAGAATCAAAGCACAACCGATTGGACACCCAATCAATATGAGGGTTGTGTTTTCTGAACCATGAAATTCTGATGATAATCGGGAAATGTGCGGCTCTAATGATGTTAAACACCATGAATTCTTGGTGTTCCCCCATGCTCATCCTTAGAGGAACAGTTTCCTTGACAATAGGTCCTGAAGACAGAGGAGCACCATCTACCCCTTCAACCGGGATAGGCTTTTGCTTGGCTTGTAAGGGTACTTGGTTCTCCCGCACCCATTCAATGTCCACAAAGTTACCGGATGCACCGCAATCCAGCATAGCCAGAACTTCTTTAGTTTCTGGACCAGTCAGCCATAAACATACTCGAAAAACCATCAGACGGTTGTCTTCAGTTACTTCTCCTGGTCTGGTCTGGTTGCAAGGACTACAGACACCTCCCCCGAAAATCTCCCTTGCATAAGATTGGGGGCTGGTGTTTCCCTTTCTGCCTGGGGGCACTTCAGGACACTTTCGGAGTAAGTGCTTAGCTGATCCACAATACATACAAAGACCAGCTTCCTTGCGTCTCTTGCGTTCTTCTGGCATCAAAGGTCCACGAGTAGTACCTATCTGCATAGGTTCTTTGGAGGTCTGTGTGTCCTTGGGAGTAGGGAGAGTAGGTAAGAAGGAACCAGAAGGAGGGTGGGATCGAGGTCTTCGCTTCTCCTGCCTTCGAACTCCCATCCTGAATTCAATCTGTAGAGACAAAGTTACCAGTTCCTGGAATGTGGCCGGACGGCTATTCTAGCTAGATCGTCCTTGATGTCTTCACGTAGACCCCGTCTGAAGTTAGTTTGTTGAGCGGAGTCATGCCATCCTGTCTTGGCTGACAACTTCTGGAATCGAGAGACATATATCTGTACAGCTGTGGTTCCTTGGCGTGCATCAAGTATGGCTTCAAAAGTAGAGAAAAGGACCTCAGGACAATCACATCATTCCTGGAAAAGACCTAGGAAACAATCATAGTCATTTAAGGCAGGATCATTGTTGGTTACTAATGGAGTGGCCCAAGCTAGAGCGTTGCCAGTCAGGTTGGCTATCGTAAAACCCACTTGAGTTCGGGCAGTCTCACATGTGCGAGGTCTCAAGGCGAAATGGATCTGGCAGGCTTTCAAAAAGTCCTTAAGTTGATTAGGGTTTCCATCGAACTTCCCAAAAGACAAGGCCATGGGAGGCAGATCACCTCGGTTTTCATCTCGCACCACCACCTGCTGGCGAAGCACTACATTCTCGGTGCGCAAGGCTTGCACCTCAGCTGTGAGATTCTGCATAGCGGCCACCAACTCCTGGTACTTTTCCAGGGATGCCATGGGGTATTCTGGGCATTGTATTCTATCCGACTGTATCCTACCCTCCCGAACCTCCTCCTCACCTCTATCTTCAGAAGAGATGCCCCTGTGTTCTGATAGCTCTTTCTGTGTGTCTTCTTTGGGTCTGCTTCCTTCTTTTCCTTTGGCCTTCTTTCTTTCTTTTCGTGCAAGTAGGGTCTGGCTCCCTCCGAGGCCACCGTGGCAGGATTAGTACCTGTCATTGGGGAACTCCGAGGAGCCAAACCCCAGACCAGGTAAAAAGCTGAGGCAACAAAAAACCCTGGTAGTAGATCCAACGGAAGGTGTCTTTTGGATGTAACCCATAGCAGCCCCAAGAAGAAGTATTTTCTTTTGGTAATGGGTGTGCTCCGTTGGGGTGGATACTCGAAGATGAAGGATTCTCAGATTCAGAAGTCCAAAGATAGTAGGAAAGTCTATCTTCAAAAAGATGGAACCACTGGAGGCTGAAAAGGCTGACTACACCCTTATTCAGGTATGGAAGGTCAGCAGGTCTGGAGAGGAAGTCTTGTTCAAGCTGAGAAAGAAGAGACAACGTACTACGGCCAGAAAAGAGTTCCTAAAAAAGGAGAAATGGAAGTTGAAGTACCGGTAGCGGTTGAAGTGTGAAGTCTGGTAAGTGAAAATAAAACAGGATAGAAGACAGGTAAGTAAAGTGTGTAGCAATTCTAATGACAGCGGTAGAGTGAGGCGCTAGAATGCGGAAAAGACATTAACAGGAAAGCAGGTAAGTAAAGTAGAACGCAGCGGTTAAAAGCATTGCCGAAGCAGAGAGTGAAATGCTAGGAGCGCTGAAAGGACAGGACAGGTAAGCGGAAAAGGAAAGCAGAATGCGCCGGTGAAACGCCGTGCGAAGACAAACGAGCGAAAGAGACACAGAGCAAGCAAGCCCTGGCAGTCAAGAGAGAGAGGCGGCACAAGACTGCAGCAAGATCGACAAGGGCAGAAAGCCGGCTAGCAACCGGCACAGAGGAAATTCTAAGAGAGAGAACTGCAAAAAACACAGCAGCGCGCTCCAAAGAAGAATGGACGGATAAAATGCACTGTACAGGGGCGTAACCCAAAGATATACAAACAGCAGCCATCTTGGTAGGAGACTAGACCGACAACTCCGGTTCTAGTAGACAACGTTAATGTTTCCAAGACTGCCACAATTTCCATGGGCGAAACCTGACAGTATACCCCCTTCCCTTCCAGGGACCTCTGGGTTTGCCCTGGTGCAGTCGGTGGAACCTTCGTATTAGTCTGGGAGCATGGATGTTACTAATGGGTACCCAGGTCCTCAGCTGTGAGATTCTGCATAGCGGCCACCAACTCCTGGTACTTTTCCAGGGATGCCATGGGGTATTCTGGGCATTGTATTCTATCCGACTGTATCCTACCCTCCCGAACCTCCTCCTCACCTCTATCTTCAGAAGAGATGCCCCTGTGTTCTGATAGCTCTTTCTGTGTGTCTTCTTTGGGTCTGCTTCCTTCTTTTCCTTTGGCCTTCTTTCTTTCTTTTCGTGCAAGTAGGGTCTGGCTCCCTCTGAGGCCACCGTGGCAGGATTAGTACCTGTCATTGGGGAACTCCGAGGAGCCAAACCCCAGACCAGGTAAAAAGCTGAGGCAACAAAAAACCCTGGTAGTAGATCCAACGGAAGGTGTCTTTTGGATGTAACCGATAGCAGCTCCAAGAAGAAGTCTTTTCTGATGGTAATGTGTGTGCTTCGTTGGGAATTCTCAGATTCAGAAGTCCAAAGATAGTAGTAAAGTCTATCTTCAAAAAGATGGAACCACTGGAGGCTGAAAAGGCTAACCACACCCTTATTCCGGTATGGAAGGTCAGCAGGTCCGCAGAGGAAGTCTTGTTCAAGCTGAGAAGGAAGAAAAAAAGACAACGTACTACAGGCAGAAAAGAGTTCCTAAAAAAGGAGAAATGGAAGTTGAAGTCCTGGTAGCGGTTGAAGTGTGAAATGCGGTAAGTGAAAATAAAACAGGATAGAAGACAGGTACGAAAAGTGTGGAGCGATACTAATGAGCTCAGTAGAGTGAGGCGCTAGAATGCGGGAAAGGCATTAACAGGAAAGAAGGTAAGAAAAATAGAACGCGACAGTTAAAATCCTTGCGGAAGCTGAGAGTGAAACATTAGGAGCGCTGAAAGGAAAGGACAGGTAAGCGGAAAAGGAAAGCAGAATGCGCCGGGGAAACACCACGCAAAGACAAGCGAGCGAAAGAGACACAGGGCAAGCAAGCACTGGCAGTCAAGAGAGAGAGAGAGGTGGCACAAGACTGCACCAAGATCGACAAGGGCAGAAAGCCGGTTAGCAACAGGCACGGAGGAAATTCAAAGAGAGAGAACTGTGAAAAACACAGCAGCGCAGTCCAAAGGAGAATGGACGGATACAAAGATTTGTACATGGGGCGCGGCCCAAAGATATACAAACAGTGGCCATCTTGGTAGGAGACTAGACAGACAACTCCGGTTAATGTTTCCAAGACTGCCACAATTTCCATGAGCGAAACCTGACAGATAGACAATCAGGATTCCATCCCAATCACAGTACTGATACTGCCCTTCTAGATTTAAAAAAACAGATGGACTCAGGGATTCTGGTAAACTGTGCATCTTACTACTTCTAGACCTCTCTGTGTCCTTTGATTTAGTCGACCATGACAATTTATGCCAAACCCGAACCACCAACTTTCGCTTCTCCAAGAAAGCCACTACTTGGATAAAATCCTTCCTCTCTGACCGCACCTCAAGTGTCACCCTATGGGAAGAAGCAGCTGATCCCATCCCTGTACCACAAGGATCCCGTCTCTCCCCTACGCTTTAGAACGCCTACACGAAATGACTCTTCGCAGCACTAGATGCTATGGGAGTAATTTATACAAACTTTGCTGATGATATTCAAATACTTATACTCATTACAGGTAACCACGAACAGGACACGGCTTGCATTAACAAAATCTACCCCAGCCAGACTCAGCAAACTCCACTCTGACTACACTTCCATAGTGATAGATGGCACCCCCCTCACTATGTGTCACAAAGTCAAAACCCTAGGAGTTCACCTTGACTCCAGTCTCACCATGAATAACCATACTAGCGCTCATGTCTCCACCACGTCATATACAGCCAAACTCATCACACTAGGCAGGCCTCTCCTCTCTGCTAAAAACTGCCTGACACTTGCCAGAGCCCTTATCCTAACCAAGATAGACTACTGTAACATTCTACTGTTAGGTACCTCAAAAAGAGATTAAACAAGCTGCAACTCCTCCAAAACAAAGCCCTCAGAGCAGCCCGGGGCATTAACAGAAGAGAGCATATTTCTCAACACAGAAGAAATGCTCATTGGCTTCCAGTGCAAGCGAGAATCCTCCACAAAACTCTCACCATCACCCACAAATGCATCTCTGACAACACCCCTATCTATCTCAGTCGAAGCATTTGTCACAAAATCTTGACCAGAACACTCAGATCTGGCGCCAATACACACCTCCACATCCCACGCTTCACAACATCCAGAGCAGGCAACGCCAGCTTCCCCATAGCAGCGCTTCACATCTGAAAGTTGCTTCCCACCCACCTTAGCAACAAAACATTCTTCCCAAAGTTCAAGAAACAACTAAAAACCTGGCCGTTCAGCAAATACTAACAGAGCAAGTGCAACACAGCATGTTTCCTCAGTCTGTATGGTGCCAAATACGTATGTACCTCACGTTTATCTTGTGGAACCCACCTGCCCTCTTCATACCTATGTAACTGCCTAAGATTCCCAAGATTGATATACGTTGCTCAAGACGCCCAAGACATATGTAACTGCCTAAGATTCCCAAGATATATGTAACTGCTTAAGATGTCTATGATGTATGTAACCCATGCTGTGACCCCCAAGGGTTTGGGCGTGTAATCAAATGCAATACATTAATAATAAATAAATAAATAAATAAATAAATAAATAAATAAATAAATAAATAAATAAATAGCAGATCCCCAAGACTAAGGACTCCCAAAAAGCTATGATGGACAGGAAGTTTAGTATCTGCTTCTGAGGGAGCATAGACTTACTGTCAAAAAATGCCCATCAGCCAAGCAGAGAGATTGGTAACTTAAATTTAGATTTGACTGTTTGCTGACCCTGGACGTGGTGGGACCTAAATTGGGGATTCCCGCAGATGTACGACTCTGCAGATTGTGTGGAAAGGAAATAAAGTTGCTGCAACATTTGTTCAGTCCCTACCCCAGGGTATTGGAGGAGAGGATTGCAACATTTGCGCCCTTCATCAACTCCCCATCATGTCTTATAACTGCTGACCTATGGCATAGACTCATGACAACTGGCCACCTGTCACTTACACTGGCTCTGGCAAACTTTTTGATTGTCATTTTTGGAAGACTCAATGAGGTGATAAAGGCAGCTCAGCTTGAGGTAGAGGAACTGGTGGGTACTGTGAAGAGCACTCACAACAAACTGCACCACTCACCAACTCCTGGAGAGAGAAGGAGGAGACGGGTGCTGAGCAGAGAATTCCATGACGTAAACAGTGGTAGCAGCACTTCCGATTAATTTGTGAAAGGAATTGCACATTGTGTGGTCATTTAGAATTATGTTGGGTGCGTACCTCCTAATTGTAACAAAAAGGAATTTTATTTGGATATTATGTAGAAAATTGAATAGTATTTGTAAATGATGTGAAAGTGCTATGTGTATGTACTGGTCTTCCCCGAAAAGTGCATGAAACAACCATAAATCATCAATGCAATTATAGAGCAAGTACTTTGAACCACAAAAAACAGACAGACATAATAACTCACAACCACGCACTCTTAGAAGATAAATCAGCTCTTTACGGCTATTTATTCAAAGCTTACAAGTACATAGAAATAACTCATACAAATAGTAAGGTCATACATCACAGAAGAAGTAAAGAAGTCAAAAGGAAATACATCACCGTGAGCGTAATTGAAGTCCTCATCTCGTCCAGAAGCGGCTGGAAGACCCCGGGGACAGCCAGGCCGAGAGTTCCACAGCTCACAGGAAGGCCAGACGTAAGCGTCCTTCTCTGGCTGAAGTCTCACCTGACCCCCTCCGGGTTTCCGCATATATACACACTTCACAAAGGGGAGTTAATTCTCAAACCTTCTGGAAATTCCACCTGCGCAGTTGAGGAACAGCCGTCTGTTGCCGGCTGGGACAATCGAGAGCTCCCCTCAAGGAACGCAGGGCCTCCCTGCTCTAAAAACATGCTCCATGGAGAACAGTAGCAAGCCATAACAACTTCAGCTTTTCCAGCAGAAATGGCCTTGACTGCATACCAGGTTTGGAAAAGCATGTTTGTCTCAGCACTGTGAATCTAACACTTCAGCAAAATGTGTGCAGCCTTTCACTGCGGTGTGAAGTAAATATCCAACATGGCTCAGAGCGGTCCCAGAATGCATTGCACGCCCGCGCCATTTTGAATCAAGCATAAATCAAGCATAACAATTCCACCCTTTGGATATTTATCTTCCGTAGCCAGGTGGCACTGGAACTGGTCTCTGAAACCTACAAAATGTTAAAACTAAATTGGGAACACATTGAAGGCAACAACAACAAGCAATTATAATAGACAGTATAAAAAAAATGCAAGCAAAAATGTAACGTAGTGTACCCCCAATATCAGGTATCCATGAAAATAACCAATCCCACCAATTTCTGTTACGATCTTGAGACACTTGAGAAATGAGATCCCTCAAACCTCGAATATGACTTTCAATGGATCGTGAGTGGTCACTTAAATTGAAACAACACATACCTTCAAAGGCATTACACCCTAAATTATGTTTCAGCAATAGGTTTTTTTTTTTTTTTTTTTTTTAATTTTTTTTTAAAATGTCTTTATTATTTTCTTAACAATAAGAACATACAAACATAATGTCCCCTAAGCCAATGGGGGATTGGTCCATTTCCTTCCCACCTCCCCCCCGACCAAGTCCATAACCACGCGCTGCAGTCTTACGCCTCCAGGTCAGTTTGTGCTGTCTATGTCTCCATCGGTGGAGCTGTCTCCCTTGGGGTGGAACAAGGACACTGTAAGAGCCACCCACTGCAGTAGATCGTCCGAGGTGTCGATTTTCTGGTGTCTTTGCGCCAGTTCCCATGCTCCCGTCTCGGCTGTGGTCCATCTGTGTAGGTCCTCCCACCACGTTGCCACATCGGGTGCCTTGGGGCTTTTCCAGGCCATAGCAATTCTTCTTTTTGCTAAGATGTACATGAGGTCTTTGAGTCTGTTCAGTGACCTGTTTTTTTTGTTCTTGGGGTATCGGCCCAGGATGCAGGCTTTGGGGGATTGCACGTCAAGCGTTATGTCCGCATTAGCTGCCCTGGTTTGGATCTGTGACCAGAAGGTTTGGATTGCCGGGCATCCCCAGAACATGTGGGCCATTCCCGCAGAGGGATCCAGGCATTTTGGACATGCTGCAGCGCTCGTGTCGTTGAATCTGGAGATGACACGTGGGGTGAGGTAAGCCCTATGAATAATGTAAAATTGTATGAGCTGGAACCGTGAGTTCCGGGATACTTTTTTGTGGTAGCGCGTCACTGCATCCCACTCTTTGTCTTCGAATCTCTCGCCGAGTTCAAGTTCCCACTTGTCTCTACTCTTGAGACTTTGTTGCGTGGCACTGTTCAGTAGAGTTTCGTAGAGCCTCGAGGTTTCGTGGCCTCCCTCCGCCGCACTTAGTAGGTTCTCGATGGGTTCGTGGCCGGTGTCAAGGGTCTCCATCTCTGGCCATCGTTTTGTGAGTTTGTTCGCTGCTGCCCCGTGTAGGAGGAATTGACCAGGCGGTATTCCCGTAGTTTCTTGCAGTTCGGTGAAACTGAGAATGCCTCGGTCGTCTACCAGGTCTCCCAGGGTGGCTATGCCTAGGGGTTCCCATATGTTCCTGATTACTTTCAGGTCTTCTGTCCTGTGTGACATCATTGCGGCTATTGGAATTTGTGGGGAGTAGGGGTCCGCCAGATTGGCGATTCTGCAGGCCCTCTTCCAGGTACGGATGCCCAGGTGAATTAGGTATGAGTCTCGGTGACTCCTCTCCGACTCAGTCCAGAGTAAGTCTCTAAGCAGCCATGGGGAGTTTCTGGGTTGTAGTAGGTGGGTATCTGTGGTTGCATCGTCCGCCATCCACTGTATTACATGTTTCAGTTGGCCCGCCAGATAATAGAGCTCAAAGTTGGGGATTTTGAGGCCTCCTTTGTCGTACGGTCTTTGTGTGGTTTCTAGGGCTACTCTGCATCGCCCCCCATGCCATAGGAATTTTCGGCAGAGTTTGTTAAGTTCTTTGAAGAATTGTGGCGGGATGTAGAATCTGCAGAGTAGTACAGCAGTCGCGGTAGTGCCACCATTTTGAGTAGCCCCGCTCTGCCAGCCACCGAAAGGGGCAGCTTGCTCCAGAAGTCGATTGATTTGGCTAGGCCCTCCTTAGCTCATACTGTGTTTATTATATGCTCTGTTCTGGGGTCGTGGTGGATGTTGATGCCCAGGTACTTGAATGTGGTGGGTTCCCAACGGAGTGCTAATGGGGGGAGATTTTCTTTCCTGGTATTACTTAGGGCTGCCAAAGGGTATAGGCAGGATTTATCGTGGTTAATTTGGATCCCTGTGCATCTAGAAAATCCTTCTAGGGTTTCAAGTATGTATGGTAGTGTGTGCTCGGGGTCTTTCAGGTAGAGGAGCATATCGTCCGCGTACATGGACACCAAATGGGACACTCCGTTTATTGTTATACCCCCATCGCCATATTCGAGCCTAAGGTATGCTGCCACTGGTTCGATGGCCAGGATGTAGAGTAAGGGGGATAGGGGGCACCCCTGCCTGGTTCCTCTGGAGAGGCACCATTTATCTGAATAGGTGTTGTTGGTTCGGACTCTGGCGGTGGGATGTGCGTAGGTGAGCTTGACCCAGTTTAAGAAGGTGGGTCCGATTCCCATCTTGGTCATGGTGGCATAGAGCCATTTCCACCTGACCGAGTCGAACGCTTTGGTGGCGTCGAGGGACACCACCGCACTTCTATCAGGTTTGTTGTCCGTGCTGTGTATGACGTGGTGTAGTTTCCGCAGGTTTTCAGTGATGGAACGTCCATGCACATACCCGGTTTGGTCTCTGTGTATCAAATGTGGGATGGCCGCCTGTAGTCTCTTAGCTAGCAATGCTGTCAGTATCTTATAGTCTACATTGAGCATGGACAAGGGCCTGTATGCACCGCAGTCCTGGCTATCTTTGCTGGGTTTCAGCAGGGGAATGATGACCGCTTCGTTCATGGTGTCGGGGAGGTGGCCTAATTCGTATGCCTCGTTGTATACCTGGGATAGCAAGGGGGCCAATATATCTTCGTAGTTCTTATAAAACTCTCCCGGGAGCCCGTCAGGTCCTGGTGTTTTCCCCGTGGGTATTGATCTGATGGTGGCCATGACCTCTTCAGGCGTGATGGGGTTATCTAGGGCCTCGGTTACGTGCTCGTCTAGGTGTGGTAGCCTGATACTGTCGAGGGCATCCTCTATGTCCGTGTCCCTAGGGGGGGTGGGGTCGGAGTATAGGGCCTGATAGTACTTTTTGAACGCTAGGTTAATCTCGGCTTGCGTGTGGATGTTCTGGCCTTCCTCGTCTCGGAGTAGGCAGATGGGTGTTTTAGGGATCTCACGCTTGTATAGCCACGCTAGTAGTTTGCCGGGTTTGTCACCTAGTGCATGGTTTCTTTCGGTATATTTCGCGTGGCTTAGCTTTCCTAGTATCTCCCAGTGTTGTAAACACGCCTGTTTGAGTTCGATCACCTTGTGTAAGTGGGAGGGGTCAGGGGATGGTGCAGATTCCAGGTCCCTCAACTCAGTTTCAGTGCGCTCAAGCAGGGATGTGATGTGCTTTTGGGCTCCTCCCGAGGCAGCTATCATTTCGCCCCTTATTACCACTTTGTATGCCTCCCACGCTGTGCTTATATGTTGGACACTGTCGATGTTAGTTTGCCAGTAGTTCGTTGTACCCTGTCGTATTTGTTCGTTAAAGGATTTGTCGAGGAGCGCCTCGCTTCTGAGCCTCCATGTCGGGACGGGGGGCCTGGGGGTTGTCAGGGACCCTGTGGTGATCAGCGGTGAGTGGTCAGAAAGCACCCTAGCCAAGTATTGGGTGTGTTCAAAGTAGGGCAGGTGTTCCTCGCTGACAAAAAGTGTGTCGATTCTAGTGTGCACGTTGTGCGGTGGGGAGTAAAAGGAGTAGGCTCTGGCGTCGGGGTGTTGTGTTCTCCACAGATCTTTCAGGGCGAGTTGCTGTGTTAGGGCGTTGAGCACTTTGGCTGGGGGGGAGGGGTGGGAGTGTTTGCTGTCTGCTCTGTCTATGCGCGGGTCTAGGGTGCAATTGTGGTCACCTCCCCATAGTATTAGGCCTCAGGCGAGCGTATAGTGAATGGAAAAAGACGGTGGCGTTATGATTGGGGGCGTAAGTGCAGATTAGGCATAGGTCTTTTCCTTCTATGGTGCCTTGTATCAGGGCCATTCTGCCTTCGTTATCTGTTTTGGTGTGTGATAGGGCGATGGAGACGGATGGTGCAATCCAAATCAAGACTCCTCTTGCGTATGAGGAGAACGTGGTGCCAACACAGGTTCCTCTCCAGGCTTTGGCTAGTGCGGCGAGTTTGGGTGTGTTAAGGTGTGTCTCTTGAAGGAGGGCGATACTGATTTTGTGTCGCTTCATAAAGGAAAGGATGCGATGTTGCTTGACATAACTATTCAGACCCCGGACATTCCAGGACATTATTCTAATTTTGTCAGCCATGGTCTATGCATTGTTTTGGGCTTGTGGGTGGTTTTGGGGTGGGATTGCGGGTGGCTTCAGCTAACCTCGAGGCGATCTTGCAGCGGATGGACCTGGTCTGTAACCCATGTAACCGTAACTGGGTACCTCTTCTAGGATACCCTTCTAAGTGAACCATAACCACTAACTTAACGTTCGTTAATTTCCAACTGGGTCCTCTAAACTGGGTTTCCCTTCTCAACAAACTTAAACTTCCCTTTAACTGAACACGTCTAGCGAGGTTCCCCTCGTTCTGACTCTCCCGTTTCCGCACCATTGACCGAGGTCTTCAGGCGCCCTACGGGCGGGTTAATGCACCCAAAATTCTGGGGGTCCTTCAGCAGGAGCTCTCCTGTTGTTGCCTTGTGGGGAGTTAACGGACTCCCATATCGCTCCTTTGGGTATCGATGTTGCTGCAGTGCGGTGTGTCTTGATTCTCATGTCGGTCGAGCTCCAGGGTTGAGTGGCCTGTGTCACCTGGGGCGTTGCGTCCGCGGTTTGTGCTCTCTGGGTTCAATGTCTGGGATTTGCTCCCTGTCCATCCATTCGCTGGCTTCCGTTGTTGTATCGAACAGTAGTGCTTTGCTGTTGTGTAGCACTTTCAACCTGGCCGGGTAGAGTAGCATATAGCGTAGGCCTGCGTTTTTCAGTCGTGCCTTGGTGGTGATGAATTGGGCTCTCGCCATTTGGACTTGGAATGTGTAGTCCGGGTATATGGCCACTTTGGCTGAGTCTCGTTGTATGCGGCCACCCGCTCTCGAGAATGCGAGGATCGCCTCTCTGTCTTTGTAATTGAGTACCTTGGCTATTACAGGCCTGGGCGGGGCCCCGGGGGGTGGTCGTTTGGTGAGGGAACGGTGCGCTGGTTCGATGGTGAAGCCCTGCGACAGCTTGCCAGCTCCGATTTCCTGCAGCAAGAGGTTTTCAATGTAGTTCGTGGGGTCGTTCCCCTCTATACCCTCAGGGAGTCCGAGGAGTCTAACGTTGTTGCGGCGCGCCCGTCCTTCGGCTTCCTCTGCCCTGTTTTCTAGATTTTGTACCTTTTGCACCAAGGCGTCCATGTCATTAAGCATCTGGGTTTTCGCCTCCTTGTTTTCGCGGACCTGGGTCTCCAGTGCTTCGGTGCGATTGGCTATGGCACGGACATCCTGTCGCAGCAGGTTTAGGTCGATTGCCACGGCGTCGATTTTGGTCTCCATGGTCTTCTGTAGGGCTTTAATGGCTTCCAGTAGCTGTGAGTTTGCCGGTTCCAGGGTCTTTTCCTGAGGAGATGTTGTGCTGGTGGTGTCGGTGTCCTGGTTGGCTGGGCCGCAGGCCGCATATGTTTCCATCGTTGTCTGCCGCTGTTTATTTTTATTGCCTCTTGCTGACATTTCGATCGGCTAGGCCGGGCTGGCCGCTGCGTGCTGTGGGGCTAGTGGAGTGTTTTGGCCGCAACACCCTCAGTCTATGGGTGCTGTGCCTCTTGGCCCAGTGGAGGAGGGTCGCACCCCTCCCGGTGCATCAACCCCGGGGTAGGCCCCTTGTTGGTGCCGCGCAGGTCTCAGCTGTCTCTGCGGATGATGTAGTGCAGCGAGCTGAGGCGCCTATGCGGGGGGGGGGCCGCTTATTTCTTGTGGGGCGCTGGTGATGGTGGTTGGGATCCCCTTTTCGCCCCCTCCTTACCGCATGTGTTGGGCGGACCTCTCCGCGCTCGCTTCCGCTTTGGGTGTGGTGCTGGTCCGGTCCCTGGAGGCTCCGGTGACTCGTCTCGCTCGGAGCCGGAAGCCGTCTGGTCTCCCTAGCCCTTGCCAGCAGCTCCGGATTGCGGGTCTTTCCTCTGTGGGCGGGCTCGATGGGGCCTTTCACCTTTCTTGTTTTCCAGGGGGGTCTTGCAGCGCGTCGCTGGCCCCTCCTCGTCGGGGTCCTCAAGAGCACAGGACGCCGCCGCGGAGGTCGCACAGCCCTCCCCCCCGGGTGCTGGTCCGGTGCGCGGCTTCCCTCTCGGGTGTTGGTCTGGTCTTTGGAGGCTCCGGTGACTCGCCTCGGGCCGCTCGAGGCTGGATTGCCGTCCGGTCTCCCTCGCCCCCGCCAGTGGCCCCAGGCTGCGGGTCCTTTCCTCTTGCGGTGCGTCACTGGCCGCTCTGTGTCGGGGCCCGTTATAGCCACCCCGGGACTCGGGGGGGGGACACCAGAGTGCGGGTCGTCGCCGCGGAGGGTGTTCAGCTTCGTCGCGGGCGCCGCAGGCACCACCAGTCTACGGTGCTGTCAGCTTGTGCTCGCCGTGTCTCCCGTGCTGCGTCCTCGGCTAGGTGGGCGCCATTTTCCTGGTGCCGACGTAGTTCGGTATTAATCGAATATCTTTGTTCCCGAAGGTCGTAGCGTTTCCAGACTTGGCATGCAGGTGCTCTGGGTTCTCAGCTCCGGGTGTCGCGAATTGCAGCGGCAGTGGTGGGGTAAAGCCGCAGTTCGGCAGCAGAATCAAGGGCACATCATGCGGAGCTACAAGGAGAGAGTCCTGCTTACATGGCGGCTAGCCACGCCCCCGTTTCAGCAATAGGTAATCAACAGCATCTCTGTTCTGCAAAGTTGCTTTTCTAATAACTTGACTATCAAGGAGTAATTCTTCTAAAGCCTGCGAAGTATGATTAAGACTTTTAACTACTAAACATGCTAATTTCATCAAAGATTTGTAACCTCCAGCAGCTAAACCCCAAACACCTACTAATGAAAAGGTTAATGCTAGAACCTCAGCTTCGGATAGCAAATGTACATGTGAATCACAGTCAAGAGATAGCCCTACAGATTCAAAAGTTGACCTTTTACCTCGAGTTATTGCTGAGTGTAAAGGAAACATCATTAGTCCTAATCGAGTCAAAGCACATGGACCTCCACAAATGTTAGCTGGAATATAAGTATATGTAATGTTACCACATGAAAAGAGCCAACCTGTTGGAAGTTTCACATGATTCAAATGACTAGCAGATATCACTGTATGATTGCAAGACTCATTACATGGTAGGCGGCACCGCCTTGGAGGAAAGGGGAATTACTGCCCTATTCCAAGGTTGACGGGGCTGTAATTCCCCCTTCCCCCATTGCCCTTCCCCCATTGCCCTTCCCCATTCCCATTTTTGCCCCACAGGTCTCTATGGGAATGGGGAAGGCGCTAATTACGGTGCCGCAAATTGCGGTACCGTAATTAGCACCCTGGTCCCTTTGTGGGTTGGTTTTTAACGCCTGCTAAATAGCAGGCGTTAAACTACCAACCCACAAAGGGACCTCGTAGTAAGGCAGTAAGGGTTTACCGGTACTGGTGCCCTTACCGGTACCGGTAAACCCTTACCGCACTATGTGTAATGAGGCCCATAGTGTTATTTACACTGGTGCATTTGCGTGATATTCGCGAACACAGTCGCCTCTCGAATGTAGTATGATTGTACTGATCGGTCAACTCTATTTGTTTGCATTTACCAATTTCTTGTGCTTTGCATGTCATAATATAGCACACATCTCCTTGAGTTATGTTGTAAGTAATCACACGTGTCAAATTTCTCCATTTCTTGTCGGTCTCTTGGCAGAACCTACAATATTCATAAACTGAAAAAGATTGTCTAATGTCTGAGTCTTGAACTAAAGAATCATTATGTGTGACGCCGAAGATATGCTTTAAAACCGGAACAGGCGTCGGCACTGCTACTAAACATGTAGTCAATAAAGCTTCAGCATTGGGAACATCAGTAAGACAAAAGTGTGATATATTCAGTACTTGCTGTGCCAGATATATCCACATATTCTCTTCTTGTGTGACCATAGGAGAGTGTTTTCTCCTTCCTACACATCTGGTGCATCCTGATGTGTTTGTCGGTCTGGGGGGCTTTTCGGCACTGGCATAGGTCTGCTTGGGGACAACATTATTCATCACTATCAGTATCCCCTTGATCACTGGCACAGATGTAACATTTGTCACTGGTAACAGAAGATCGTCTAATTCGCCCAAATGGAGTCCATTTAGTGCCACAGTTACACCAACCAGACTCAGGATCTACAAAGCAAACCCAGAAAAGAGATATCAGTGTTGCACACCACTCTCTTAGGTAACATTTGTCTGTGGGTACGTATTGCCATTTCTTTCTACCAGGCTCCATAACTAAAACCACTTGATCTTTGCCTGATGCAATGACATCTGCGGGCACTGGTGGGCCACTTGGCTTTTCCACCCACACCTTTGCACCCGGTACCATACTGTCTGAAGAGCCAAAACCGCAATCCCCACGGGTAGTTAACACTGTAGGAGGCTCCCTTTCTTAATCATGGACAATTAAATGGGAATGGCTATCAATTGGGCCACTCGATCACCCTTGTGGATTGATAACAATTGATCCCCAGTATTCATTAGGATGACTTTGATCTCACCTTGGTAATCAGCATCAATTACCCCTCCCAACACTTGAACTCCCTTCAATGCTAGGCTAGATCTAGGGGCAATCCATCCCATATGCTCTGGGGGAATCTGTACTCCAATCCCTGTTTCAATGACAACTATTCCTCTGGGATCTAATCTGATTTCTTCATTAGAATGCACGTCTACCCCTGCTGACTCTGGAGTTGCTCGATAGGGAGCTAAAGAACCTGGGGTAATTTCCCAGTATAACAATGTTTCTCTGACTGAATTGGGTTGAAGCAATAAATCATTAATCGCATCAAAGGAGTTTCATGTTCATACACAGGCCTATTGTTTAACACTTGCACCGCATCAAACACACGATCACGCCAGCCTGCCAAACTGCCGTCTCCAGATTTGCGCAACTGTTCTTTCAGTAACCCATTCATTTGTTCAATTAGCCCTGCTGCAGCTGAATGGTAGGGGATGTGGTAAATCCACTCAATGCTCTTTTCCTGACAAAATTCTTGGATCAGTTTGCCTTTGAAATGTGACCCATTGTCACTTTGAATCTGCAAAGGCACTCCATAATGTAATATGATCTGATCTAACAACCTGATGGTGTTCAATTGGGTTGCACGTTTGCACGGCAAAACCATCAAATATCCCGAGTATGTATCTACAATAGTGCATGCATACTGGCAACCTCTGCTGTTTGGCATAGGACCGATATAATAAATCTGCCAAATTTGACCTGGTAATTTTCCTCTTCTCAATGTGCCTCTAACAATCTGAGGTATAGGTCTATGCAATTGGTGTTGACACACGGGACACTGTAAAATGATTGTTTTCACTATTTCTAACGGAAGATTGATGCCTCAAGCTTGAGCCCACCTGATAGTAGCCTTTTCTCCAAGGTGCCCATTTTTCTCATGGGCCCATTTGGCCAAACCCTCCATATCGTCTTCCTGAGCCTCTGCATCCATTGTCGCAATCTTGGTGTTTTCGTCTGGAACAGAATTAAACCAACGTTCTAATGAATCTGTGGCACAATGCGCGTCCAAATGATATACAGTGACTTCACTTTGTAACAACATTTCTGCAATATCTTGCCACAGTTCCTTTCCCCACAACTCTTTTGAATGAATCTTCCATCCATTCTTTTGCCAGGTCGGCAACCACACTGCCAATCCATTCGCCACTGACCATGAATCTGTGCACACATGACATTGACCAGGGGTCTCTTGTTTCAATGCTTGGTAAACTGCGTAAAGTTTGCCGAACTGACTGCTCTTTCCTTTCCCTGTTGTTGTCAACATCTTTTTTGTTTTGGGATTGTACGACACTGCTTTCCAGTACCACTCAGTTCCCACGTATCGAGCTGAACCATCTGTGAACCAAGCATGCTCTGTTTGCTCCACGGTCAACTCACTCTAAGGTACTCCCCATTTAATGGGAGACTCACGTTTTTCAGGCACCTCCGGTGGTATGTAATCTGAGGGCGGTATGTTGGCTACTTGCTCATGTAGATTTGCCACTCCACCCTTTCCTGATTTGGCTCTGTCTCGAATATACCATTTCCACTTAATTATGCTGGGTTCTTGAGCATGTCCTACACGATGTGTTTTAGGAGAAAATACCCACTGCATGATTGGTATTTCAGGTCTCATGAATACATCATGATCCAACGTCATTTGCTCGGTATCAACAAGAGCCCAATAACATGCCAGCAATTGCTTCTCAAACGGAGTATATGAGTTACCAGCGTTGGGCAACTTACGACTCCAAAACCCTAATGGCACACGTTTCCTGTCTTGTTTCTGCCACGCACTCCAGTTAGCATAATTGTCTTACACAGACACATTTAATTCCACTTCACCTTCCTTCAAGGGCCATAAATCAAGCACCTGCTGCACTGTGTCTTTCGCCATCTCAAAAGCTTTCTGCTGCTCTTTCCCCCCTTGAAACTCATATTTCTTTCGTGTCACCTTGTAGAGGGGGGCCAAAATCTCCCCTAAATGCGGAATGTGCTGTCTCCAAAACCCAATCAGTCCTATAAACTGCTGAGCTTGCTTTTTGTTCGTTGGAGTGGTGAATTCAAGTATTTTCTGTCGTGCTTTTGGCACCATTTCTCGATGCCGATGACGCCATGCAATCCCTAAGAAAAGCACTGTTTCAGTTGGTCCTTGAATTTTACTCAGATTAATCTCCCACCCTTCCTTTTTCAATCCTTCTATAATGACATCTAGCTGACTTTGCACACTGTGCTCATCCTTGCCCTGTATCAAAATATCATCAATGTAATGAGAGATTTGTATGTCAGGTTTACACGGTATCTTATCTAAGTGCTCTGCCACCAGCCGGTGACAAATAGTCGGACTGTGCATGTACTCCATGGGTAGTCTCGTGAAAGTGTACTGACGTCCACCCCACGAAAATGCAAACTGTTCTTGACACTCGTCAGCAATTGGCACGGAGAAAAATGCATTAGCTAAATCGATCACTGCATACCAAGTCCCCTCAAACTTTTGCACATTTTCAATCAAAGTAATAGCATTGGGGACTGCGGGCACTAAGGGAGGAGTGTGTTTATTCAACTCCCTGTAATCCACCGTCATCCTCCACGACTCATCCCCCTTTTTAATGGGCCAGAGCGGATTGTTCCATGATGTGGTAATAGGGCGTAATACACCCGCTTCCACATACTCTTTGATGGTGTCGGAAATTTCCTTGTGCCCCCCAGGAACGCGGTATTGTTTCATGGCTACCTGCTTGGTTGCGGTGTCTATCAATGCTTGCACCCCTTGTGTATTTCCTGGCCACCAAAAAATCTTAACATCAACATGAGGCCGCCTATCCACTTTTATGCGGGCAGACGCTGCCGGAGCTTGGCCGAAGCCCTAGTCAAACTTCAAATGAGTGTGACTCGTCTCCGCCTCTAGCATCGCACTCACCACCTTTCTCAAATCAGCATATGTCGGCTGGTACGGGGAAGGTGTCCCCATAGGCCCTTCATCTTGTTCTTCCGCAGGGGGAGCAGAAGGTGAGGCGTCCCCCTGTGGCGTGGTGACTACTTGTTTCTTAACCTGTTTATAGCGCTCTTTGGCTGCAAGTCCTCGTTTTTGTATAATTCATACATTACTCTGGTTTCAATGCCATCAATTTCTTCATGTGGCACACCATCTTTTAACAAAGCCAAAAAATGTTTTTTGGGGACACTCGGGAGTCTCTACTATCTTGCCGCCTGCCTTCGGTTCTTCTCTCACTATGCCCCTCTCTCTCTCGTGGCTTGTTATCGCTCTTATCCCACTCTCGCAAATCTGCAAGTTGCCGAATGGCATCTGCTACCTCATCAGTAGCCTTGCCCGTCATGCCTACGAGCAAAGTCACAATGACACTTTTGTATGCGGGTGGCGCATTTCTAATCACCATGTTTCGTGTTGAAACTGAGAGCGGCACGGCTCCCATGTGATCAAGAGCATCTATGTGAATAGCCTCTTTCATAGCATGCTCTCTGACTTTTTGAATTGCTTCTCTCAATGTATACCATTTCGTTTCTTCACTGGGCCAATCTGTGGTAATAGGGTATTTACGGTTACATGCTTGGGCTATCAGGTGCAACAAAGACACCTGCGTATCTTGACCATTTGCATCAGGGGGCGGTCCTGCTCTTAAGACCTCCTGTACATTGGTGTCAATTCACAGGGGTAAAAAATGCGGTGAATCAGTAGAATCGAATCTACTAACAATCCTGCAGCACCCCCGTCTAGCAATCTCACCATCCATGTCAATAAAGCTTCCCCTGATTTTTGCCTCAAACGGGTAATAATTTTCCCAACCTCCTGTTGTGTGTAATCTTCAAAAGTACTTAAATCCACCATACCACCATCAGGATTCTGCGGGTGTGGTCCGGCTCGCCGCCTTCTAACAGGCTTCGCCGCCACTGTTTTCTGTTTCACCTCTGGTTTGGGGTCAGACTCTTCTGCGGAACTACTTTCTAGACTGGTCGAATCAAAAATATCACCATCCCATTTGTCCGGATCCCAGTCTACGCCAGCGGTAGCGATTACAGTTGCCACCTTTCTTTTGTTGACCCCTCCCTGTCTTTTTCTATACTTATATTGAGCGACTCTGACTGCTGCCCTCTCGGCCACCGCCTGATATGTGTCGGCCTTATCTTTAAACAATTTCATTTGAATCTGCTGCATTAACGCAGTCTGCCGTTCTGCAGCTAGCTCTCTCTCTAATCGCAACACCTCATTTTTTATGTCCGTTTTCATCTGATGTATTTTCCTATAAGCATGCAAAAGAACCCAACCTCGCCTACCTAATGCCACACATTCTTTACCACGTTCTACTGGAACTTGTTGCAAGCATGCAATTACATCAGTCGGATCGGCATCTCCCAATCCTTGATCCCAAGTTTCACTTAAACCGACACCACATGCCCACGTTTTGGCCAACTTATCATACGGACTCTTTGTCCAACCTGGAATAACAACATCAGAACAGTCACCGCCAGCGGTAACGTTCTTCTTCTTGAACAAACTACTCATTATCACAAGCAAAGCAAAACCTCGTTGAACCTATATATTTTCTTCACCACACTGCAATTACTCCCACAGGCACTCAAACAGATACCAAAGAGACAAAAAACTTAACTTTTCAAGAAAAACTTCACTTACACGACAACCAAATCATATCTATGTTTCAAAAGACTCTTGGATGCACGGAACAACTCATCACATACATCCTGTTCGTGATGCCAAGAATGTACTGCCATTCCCCAAAAAGTGCAAGAAACAACCATAAATCATCAATGCAATTATGGAGCAAGTAGTTTGAACCACAAAAAACAGAACAAAAGACACAATAACTCACAACCACGCACTCTTAGAAGATAAATCAGCTCTTTACAGCTATTTATTCAAAGCATACAAGTACATAGAAATAACTCATACAAATAGTAAGGTCATACATCATAGAAGAAGTAAAGAAGTCAAAAGGAAATACATCACCGTGAGCGTAATAGAAGTCCTCATCTCGTCCAGAAGCGGCGACAGCCAGGCCGAGAGTTCCACAGCTCACAGGAAAGGCCAGACGTAAGCGTCCTTCTCTGGCTGAAGTCTCACCTGACCCCCTCTGGGTTTCCGCATATATACACACTCCACAAAGGGGAGTTAATTCTCGAACCTTCTGGAAATTGCACCTGCGCAGTTGAGGAACAGCCGTCGGTTGCCAGCTGGGTCAATCGAGAGCTCCCCTCAAGGAACGCAGGGCCTCCCTGCTCTAAACAATGCTCCACGGAGAACAGTAGCAAGCCATAACAACGTTAGCTTTCCCAGCAGAAATGGCCTTGACTGCATACCATGTTTGGAAAAACATGTTTGTCTCAGCACTGTGAATCTAACACATCAGCAAAATGTGTGCAGCCTTTCACTGCGGTGTGAAGTAAATATCCAACATGGCTCCGAGTGCTCCCAGAATGCACTGCGCGCCCGCCCCATTTTGAATTAAGCATAAATCAAGCATAACAGTGTACTGAATTCATTTTAATTAAAAAAAAGAACATCTATGAGCCACTTGCTGCATCAGCACCTTTTCAGAATACGGTTTGTATGACATTGCTGGAGGAAGTTTGCTCCAAGTAGTTTCAGATTATGCAGAAGAATATGGTAAATTTTGGATACTGAAGAAGACTTATTTTTCCAGTCTCTTTAAAGCCTGACTTCGAGTCTGTATATCTATAGAATGACATGAATTACAACCCTCAACCCATAGACATAAATGAATGCTATTCATGTATCATTCTTTCTTCAGTTCCTTCTTCCCATTCCCTAAAAGCCCACTCTTCCCCCTTCAATCATCCATTCACCCTGCTTTTTTTTCTTTCTTCTTACTGTTCTCTTGGCATTTTTAGCCCACCTCCATACATAACCCTGATTATCTTCTAATATTATGCTCTTATTAATGTTGCCTGAACTTGAACCAGTCCCTTGAAGGTCATGCAGTGAGGCCTTCTTCAATGAACCTGAGTCAGGAACAGAAACAACCACATGGAATAATGTACAACAGAAATATAATTGCATCTATCTATCTATCTATCTATCTATCTATCTATCTATCTATCTATCTATCTATCTATCTATCTATCTATCTATCTATCTATCTATCTATCTATCCTCTCTACCTATCTATCCAGCAC
This sequence comes from Ambystoma mexicanum, assembly GCF_040938575.1. Taxonomy (NCBI): domain Eukaryota; kingdom Metazoa; phylum Chordata; class Amphibia; order Caudata; family Ambystomatidae; genus Ambystoma; species Ambystoma mexicanum. Next base: position 812,726,742 of record NC_090922.1, read on the forward strand.
AAACCCTCTCACTCCCCATCACTCATCAGTCTATCCGCCCAACATTCACTTTCTCAATCACCAATCCCTCTAACACTCGCTCACCCACCCACTCACCAGTCCACCCATCTCTCACTCACACCAATCCATCTATTCATCCTGAACTCACCTTCTCGTTCCCTTTTTCATCCATCCAACACTCACCCCCTGACACTAATCCATACATCTATCCAACAAGCAACCTTTCACTCTTTCACCATTCCATCCATTTATGCATCTAACACTCACCCTCTCAATCACAAATTCATCCACCTTTTCAGTACTCATCTTCATGCCCTCTCTCTGACTCGATAATCCATTCATCAATCCAACACTCACCCGCTCCCTCACAGTATCGCTCATCAATGTAACCATCCAACACTGACCCTATATCACACCCTCTCACAAAGCCATCAATTCATCCATCCATCCATCCATCCATCCATCCATCCATCCATCCATCCATCCATCCATTGGACATTCTCTCACTCTCACACTCATGAACTGATCATTGATCCAACACCCTCTCACTCACTAATCCATATATCCATCAAACACACACACTCACAGAGCATTACTCTATAAACCCCCCCTGACTCTCTCGCTCACCAATGCACGCATTCAGCACTCATCCTCTCAATCACTCTCTCAGTAACGAAACCAACCATAAACCCATTCATCCATCCTACACTCGACCTCTCATCACAATGCTTCCAGCAGCTCTGAGAAAAGCACTTCCTGAGACTGCCTCTTTACAAACAATATCCTGTTCCCATAGGGTACAATGGCAGCTGCGATTATCACATTGAATTGACGGACGGGCGGGGACCCCATCTGCCGAATGAAAGGTGTGCACACCGGGAGGATAGCTCAGCGGCAGCGTGCCCATCTTGGAAGCAAGACGACACGAAGCATGCCCGTCTTGGAAGCAAAACGACACGAAGCAGCAACAGGTTCGATCCCCAGGTCCGCGCTTAGAAACCTCTGGGTGTTTAAGCGCGTTATAAATACGTAACTAAGACAAAAAATAAAAAATAAATAAAAAAACACAATTACGCAACTAAGAAAAACAAACAATTCCTGTAACAGCGTCTCGATGCCTGCGGGCTTTGTGAACGCCTTATAAATGTTAAATAAATAAATAAATAAAATATTACAAGGGGCTACAAACTACAGTCACACAGGTGTAAAAAGAAACACTTTAGTGCATTTTTAGACATTTCAATCACAGGCCGAATGCAATTCGACTCGTAGTGGGCTATGGGCCGGTTTTATAAACCATAGATGGGGCAGATTTTACATTTACATTTATACGAAAGCTTTGTCGCACTCGCACATCACAGTGGTTATTATTAGTTCTGTTTCAGCTTGGCATCATGCTGTGCAAAGTAGAACGACAACATGAACATCAACAAAGTTAACACTTCCTTTGAACTTAAATGCAGCACCAGCAATAGCAACTAGCAAGAACCCTGGGACCTGGCTGACCTGTCACTCTGCTGCCGCCGTGTGGCGCCAGCCCCAAACAACAGAATGAATGTGGGGGGTGGGTCGAGGAATATTGTTACACGTACACGTGATTGTTGCTCTGCCTGGGGCTGGGGGATGTCTGCCTGAGCCCTAGGGGCAGGCCCAATCACAGGCCTGGCTGTTGCTATGGAGCAGGAGGCCCTGACAGTTCCTCAGTGCTGTGCTCATGCGCATTGTGTGTGCTGGGTGCTGCCGGCCGACACATGCCCCAGCCAACTTGAGATGAGGGAGGAGAGAGAAGGCAAAGCATGAGGGAGATACGTAAGGGCTAGTTGAGCTGCCTTCAGCCAAGGAGACCGATTGTGCACGTGGGCAGGCATGCTTGCTGCTGCCTGGCCTGCTGGCAGGATATGCTGAACGGGTCGGGAACCTGCAGTCTGAGTGACTTTATGTTTTGTTATGTGAATTTATAAAGCGCACAGTCACCCGAAGGTATCATGGTGCTGGAGGAGAGGAAAAGCATATATCCAATGAGGAAGCTTTTTTAATCAAACAGATATGTTTTTAAAGCTTTTCTGAAAGCCCAGTGATTTTAGAGATTTTTCAGGGTCAGGGGAAGACTGTTCCAAAATTGAGCCGAGTCAACTGAAAAGGCCCGACCTCCAATGCGAAAGCATTGAAAGAGGGGACTACAAGTAAACCCGCGGCCGCCGATCTTAATGGCTGCATGGGAAAATAGCGGGTAAACTTGTCACGCAGATACTCCACCCCTTGATCATGGACGGCACCATGCACCAAGCATAGGCCCTTAAAGACAATGCGCTGCTTGACAGGCAACCAATGTAGAGCGCGAAGAACCAGAGAGATGTGAGCCCCGTAGGGAGAGCTGGTAGCCCCCCGGGCAGCCGTGTTCTGAAGTCACTGAAGCCGCTGGACTAAACCCTTAGGTTGGGCCAGATATAATGAATTACAATAGTCTAGGCGACTTAATACAAGGGCGGCAACTTCCAGGGGGTGAAGATGAGGAGGAATAAACGGAAGACTTTGTCAGACCGCTAGATTAGTGCTGGTCAGCCTGCCCTCAGTGAGCAAAAGAACTAAATACACAAACAAGTACAATAAAAACAGAATTGATGAAGGGGTGGTAAAGTGGTTGAGTAAACAAACATTTCGAAACAGGAACGAAATGGATCTGTGTTTGCTGGCTGCAATGCTAAGTGGCCACCCCTATACGCTTGTTGTGCACCTGCGCAGCTATTTTTGTCCCTGAATTAAAATAGAATCTTTGCAAGAGGAAAAAGCCAAGGACGCCGAACCCTGGTGTCCCTCAGCGAGAATGGATAGTGAAAGTCCCCGGTTGCGGGCTTGTGCTGGCTCCGCTTCTGCAAAACAGGAAAACACTAGCTCACAGGTTGACCTTTTTTCGGGAAATACAAATCTATGGCATGTGAGCTAAAGAGCACACACAGTGTTTACCGACGGCATGTAAGCACTGGCTGTAAAAGAATGGAACAGTCAGTCAGATTCAGGCAGCCTGTGCCATGGCTGCAAATCTGCCATTGCCCTTCGGGAAACCCAAGAGCATTTATTTTTTAAATACGGCGAAAAGTGATATCCCAGTCCTGCCATCTGTTGTGTTCATTTTTAAAAGAAAATGAGTAGTCAATTAAATCGCGCGGTGTTTTGTAGTGCCAACAGAGGTGTACGCTCAATTATGGACATGGCACATGGCTTGTGTATGCGCCGGGTTATTGTGCTTATTTCAGAGAAAGCCTTTGTTCAGTCTAATGTTGTCTAAGCGTGCAATGCATTTGAACTATTTGTGGGTGATGGCAGCTCCTTGAGGTCCGCTGCCCAGATCCGAGCATCACGTCGACTGAGGCTGCCGTATTTGGTGCTGCTGCCATGATGTTTCGGGATGCACCAATCCAGGGAGCTATTTTATTTTGGTTGCAATATCCATTAGACTTCCTGATCAGTGGCAAATACGCTGGCAAATGACTGGCCCAGCTCTGCTGCCGGGCTAATAAAAACGCACAGATTTGCAGTAAAGCGTTAGGCTTTGATGTGTCTTCACTATGTTCTGGAACTGAAAACGCAAGACAAGACCAAATGGGACAGATGTTGACTGCAGAAGTAAGGGTCGGCAGCACTATCTAAGTGTGCACAGCACACTGTGCGCTGTAGAAATTAACGGGATCAATCATCCAATGGTTTTCCAACTTATGCTTGAAAGTAGGCGCATTGTCTATGTCCTCTATGCACTTCAACCACTTACTTCATGTTGTGCCTTTTACAACGCCGAATATTGAGTCTATGATGGTCTCAGAGTACCTTTAACAACTCTACTTATAGCCATAAGCTCCTCCCCACTTAGCTTTGGCCTGATATAATTAGATTCAGACGCCAATCCTGGTCTTGCTTCTGCGAGAAGTGAAGTGTTCAAACAATTGCCTTAGTTTTAGTTTCCACATTTGCACTCCAAAACGCACAGTGCCTTAATGCAAACTTCCACGTTACCCCAGTAAAGAATATCCTTTCAGCATGCTAGTTGCTTAATTCCCCCCACCCCGTCTCTAGCTCTCTCCCCATTGCTCTCTCCCCATTGCTCTCTCTCTCTCTCTCTCTCTCTCTCTCTCTCTCTCTCTATTTCTCTCTTTCTCTCTCTCTCTCTCTCTCTCTCTCTCTCTCTCTCTCTCTCTCTTTCCCTCTCTCTCTTCCTCATTCTCACTCTCTCTGTCTCGATTTTTGAAAGACAATTTATCAGGATTGAAGGTTCAATGTAATCCAGTAAAAGGTCTTGGCTAAGAGGACCCATGGCCCTGAGACTGGTGCCCACTGCCCGTGCTAATCCACAATGTTCTCGGGAAACGTTTTAGGCGCCCCAGCACAATTCTTCACTTGGCCTTGGATGATGATCCCCAATTATGAGTAGTGTCTTGGGGCCCTGGTCTTGATACGCTCCAGCTGGAGCAAAGACCTCTGCATTTACCCCTCTTGCTCTAGAGATCTCTTGTGTGCTTTGTGAGGGCAAGTCCTTCAATTTCCCCTCTTGCCCAAAGCGTCTTTTGGGGTAAGATTTACAGAGAACGAGGAAGGAAAGGAATAAGGAGGGAATGGTAGGAGAGATGAAAAAGAATGAGGGTAGAAGGATGGAGGGGAAATGTTAAGAGGAAAGATGGTAGAGAGACAGCAAGGAAACAATGTGAGGGAGGAAGCAAGGAGGATAGAAAAGATGCCCTGGAAAGCAAGGCGAGAGAATGGAAGGGGAAGCAATAAAAAAGCAAGGAACAAAAGAAACAAGAAAATCAAAAGAGGAAAGAAGGGAGAGAGAGGCGAGGAAGGAAGGGAGGAATCCTCCTAACTTACTCCAGTATATAGACCAGCAGGTTGAGTGCTCACTGGCGCTGCTGCGATCTATCTGTTAACTGCAGGTAGCAGGTTCAAATCCTTGCAAGGCCAATTCAGCCTTTCATTAATCGGAGGTTGATAAGTGAGTACCAACTACTTTGGTTGGGAATAATTGTATGTAAATATGTTCTATATACAGTGCTTTGGAATACGTTCTATATAACTAGCAATACATTATCAAATGCCAGGGCCATCGATACTGCCTGGCTGTATTGCTTTTTAATGCACATCTATTTTTATGACAGGTGGCAATTAGTAGACATGCCTTGAGTCTGGTTCTGCAAAATAAGAACAAGATGTAGTTGTGTGATGATGATGTCTTTTTTTAAAAGGAACTTTATCACTGGTTTTCTCAAGTGTTGCCACAAAATATTACACGCAACAAACACCATTAACCCTTCATAAGTAGGATTTTCTGTAAAGCCGTGAATTGCGGAGATTCAAGGCCACTTTTGTTTAGTTGAGGGCCTCTTTTTTTGAGGTGTCCGGGCCTATTTCTTGTCCCAGTCCGAGCCTGGCTGCATACAATAAATGCAGGGGAATCAGCGTATGCTTCATGAATCATCGCTCTCAGTGTATGCCTTGGACAGCAGGATTATCACTACACGCTTTTGGCAGATGGATGTTAAATGCAAGGATAGGAAAGCTGGAGTCACAAAATAAATTCCAGTAGTAAGTCTACTTGCTCGTGACTAACATTTGAAAATATCCAATTCTATTTATAAACAACCTATCCGTAATAACACAGCCTTAATTTTCACCTACTCCTAACACGACCCAATATCAACTCATGTAACTATTTGGTATCTGATAGTGGAACTTCTGCCTTCATTTATAGCGCCCCAGTCATCATTACCGTAGTCTAAGATCATCGACGCGTGTCCAGATTGTGCCTCCTGTCATAGTTATCCTTACCTGGGCCTGCAAGAGAATAGCAAAGGGCAGCAGAGATGGTGGAAGGGCAAAAGGGGAGAAAGTGTAAACACACATGAAAGATGTGTACATGCTTGAAAGGGAATGAGGGGTAAGGATGGAGATTGTGAGAGTGCGCATGCCTGTAGAGTCACGGTAGAATGATCAGTCACTGAGCAAATACTTAGGGCCCGATTCACACAGCATTTTCCAATGGGACTGCACCATTATACAACTGTTCTGTGAATAAGCCCTTAATGTTTGTCCGAACAAACATAAACCCATGTGGGCAGTTTCTTGCACTTACACAGAAGTACTGAAATGAGTTAGTAAGTAGCTGTGTGATCAGCTTGCGTTGTGCTCCAGTATTCCCTTAAAGTGTGGAGGCTTGCTTGCCTGTTAGATGTTACCGTAACGTGCCACACCCAGAAGAGAGACAAATGTCAGATTTCTCAGCCTTTTTTGTTATGTTATGTTATGTTACTTTGCATTTATATAGCGCCTTACGTGCCATTGGTATGATCTCAAGGCGCTGGCAGGTTGAACGCCCTCAGGAACCGTAGTTCAAGTCAGTAGAGAGAGAGAGAGTCATAAGGTGCGTGTGCGCACCGGATATGTGTGCAGCCATTGTGGCAGTCATATCGGAAGTGATAGAGCCGAGAGTGTGTTATGTTGAAGATGAACGAGGTGGACCCACAGGAGAAGAGAACGCAGGTGTGTGAACAATTCAACAGAGCTCCATGATTTCATTGACACTTACAGAAGGACGGGTGGTGTTGGAAGGGAAAAATAATATTGTAATATATTGTCACCTGAGACTGCATGAGTTCCTCTACCGAGGGCTCCGTGTGTTACGTGACTTTGACCAGATAAGGTTATGCTTGTACAGCGCGTCATGCCACTGAGAGCGGGGAGGAAATACTTAAGGCTGCAGGTCTACAATGTAAGTCCCAGTGCAACAAGTTCTGCACTGGTGGGCCCCTCTGCCCTGAATGGTCACAAAGGCAAGGTGCCTAATTGGGATACGTCAGTGGGTGACCCTTAATACACTTCCAGGTTAAGATGGCCTTCATTATGTCAATTCTTTGCTAATAATAGAGACCCAGGCTGTCATTGGGCCCTACCAGAAAGCTTATGGGTATTCCAGGGGTAGTCTGGAGGTTGGGCCCGTTTCTGCCTAGTGGGGTTGTAAGGCTGCAGCTCAGCGAACCCAGATAGCTTTGGGAGTACAGCTCAGTTTACTGGACAACCTTCTCTTTGTACAGGACTGAAATGGACCAACAAAGTCCGGGAGCTGGAGAGAGAAGAGAAAAGGAAAAGTCCAGGGAGCTGGATTGGGCTTAATATCCAAGCGTCAATATTACTCGGGCACCTTCAGAAAATAGGCTGATCCCTGGGAGTGGTATATTCCACGGAATCACTGCAAAGTGGATGCTTTTTGTGTTGTAGGGTTTCCAAGTACGCTGAAAAAAAGGAGAGAAGCAGGACGACTTCAGGACAAAAGTGCAGAAACTAGGATTGAAATACAAATGCATTTGCACCAAAACAGACTCAGAGGCATGAGAAATGTGGGTAGTTGATGTCAGCAACTGATGCCTGTGGCAGTGGTTTATGCACCATACGCATACCATATGTATCACTTGCATGCTCTATTTCATCCCAGCAATGTGTCATTATAATTTGTTGTATCATTACAAAATCCATGAACTGCACTGAACATATTTAGTTCAGTTGAAATTAGTATTTCCTACCCAGGAGAGCTGGCCTACATTATTTGAATACAAATTACATGAATAAAGTTAGATTAACCAGAGGTCAAAATCATTCTCTATGATGCTCACCACTCCTAACTCTCTCCTATACTCATCCTTTTGGACCTTTCTGATTATTTCAACACTGTCAACCACTCCTCTCTCCTCCTCACTCTCCAGGACCTTTGGTTTTGCAAATTAACTCCCACCTGAATGGACTCCTATCTTGAAGAAAGATCCTTTAAAATCTCATGGAACTCGCCTACCTCTGACTCCATCCCCTACCTGTCAGCCACCCACCCCAAGGATCAGTCCTTGGACCTCTGCTCTTCACCATCTATACCTTTGCCCTAGAAAGACTTATCTTGTCCTTTGCCTTTCACTATCATCTCTGTGCCGAGGACACCCAGATCGTTTTCTCCTTTCCCTCCTTCACCCCAGCCATCTCAGAAGAGATTTCTAACTATCTAACTGCAATTCGTCACTGGATGGATCTCTGTTGCCTCATGTTGAACTCTCACTAAATGGAAGTTATCTTTCACCAGGCTTCCATTGCCATAATTACCCTCCTCTACCCGATCTCCTTCCCGCTTGACCGTCCTGCTCCCTTGCCCAAGGCTTGAGACCTTGCAGGTCCTCTTTGATGGCATCCGCCGACTACTGCAATTCATCATAACCACTGCCTTTGATGCTTGTATTAACCTCATCAACATTTGGAAAATGCATCCATTCCTTACCACTCAACAAAAACTCGAATCTGATTCTTCGCCCTAATGCTCAGCAAACCTGACTATAGCTCAAGCCTACACCCTAGCCTTCGTCTTTACTCATTCCTCACCTCTAAATGACAAAGTCCTCCACTTTGCAACCCACTGTGACAAATCCAAGGAATGTGTCCCTTCTTCCCAAGGTGGAGCCATCCCCTTTGGGACTAGTGAGGCGAGCCTGCTACGCAAAACCCTCCATAGGAGGCAGGGCAAGCGGGATCCCATTGTGGGTGACCCCATTTAAGGACAAGGAATCCCCCAATAAAGGTTTTACACCACCCCCTTTTCCCCCAAAATCCCAAGTATTGTTTACATAGTGGTGGAACAAGTTAATGATGTACATACCCCTTTAATATAGGATGGCTTGAAATCTTACACCCTTTGGCTCGCAGTGGAAATATAAGGATGCATGGACTACAGTGAGGGGAGACAGCCAGATAGCGAGAAACTCTGGCCTACGCAAATGCATAGAAAAGGCTCCTTCATAGGAAGAGCCAGGAGGAGGAGCCATGCCAATAGCGTGGTGGGGGTGCAACACAGAGGACACCCGTGGAACACTACTGCTAGCTGGGAGGCTAAAAGCCCAGATACGTTGATCCCACCAAAGCAAAGGAGGAAGAGCCCAGCAAGGAGCAGCAGGGTGGCGGCCCGCTGAAGTAACGACCATACGCAGTGTCTCCAGACCAAGAGGAACCACCGAGAAGAGCAACACTGCGTGGACCGAAATCAGATAAAAATTGCGGAAGCACATTAGGGTATGGCACCGAAGCCCCAGAGGAAACCTGGCGCTGGAGGGAAGGTACGCAAATCCATACCCATCATGGGTGGAGGGCTGTGAGACCACCACAGCTGGGCTAAAGAGTGCAATATTCCATGGTGGGGTGAAGCAATTGGCAGAAGAGGGACTCTGAGAGCCATAAGCCCATGAGGAGCTGAAAATCGAAAAGACCCTCCGGGACCAAAGCACTTGATACAAGAGGGTCTGTGAGAGCCATAAGATATATATTACAATATTACTTGCTTTTGTTTTGAACTTTAAAAACTGATACCAAGCCAGAAGAGACATTGGAGAACTCCTGAGTGGGGGTCAGAAAACAAGCCATCCCTAATACACTTCAAGGGGGAAAACACATTTCTTATCCTTGAAATGTATTTATTTTTTTATTTTTTACATTTGTAAAGCGCACTACAGCCCCAAGGCATTGAGGCGCTGTTTACATGAAAGTGTACGTAGGCATGAGTACATTAGGACATGCGGTTACTTGGTTACATCATATGTGCTAGGTTAGAGAGTACAGATGGGCATACGGCGCCTGACATTTCAGACAAACAGGCTGGTTTTCATGGCCTTGCAGAAGGCCAGGTGAGAGTCGATTACCCTAATGTGTGAAGGTAGTGCGTTCCAGTGGGTGGCAGCGATGGCTGGGAAGCTGGAACCCCCTGCACGCACTCTGCAGGTTTTGGGCTTGGTGATCATGTTGGTGTAGGCTAGCCTAGATGGCTTTGTGGAAGTGGGGAAGGCGATGCGCTGGGCGAGGTAGGGGGGTGCCAGATCATGGAGGCATTTGTGAGTGATGGAGAGGATTTTAAAGATGATTCTCTGTTTGACAGGAAGCCAGTGAACCTGTCTCCTTAGGTCCGATATGTGGTCCTTTTTTGGGAATCCAGTGGCAGCCCTAAGGACATTGTTCTGGACAAGTTGGAGTTTGGCAATGTTTTTGCTGGAGGTGCCTCCGAGGAGAGCATTACAGTAGTCCAGTCTTGAGCCGATAGTGGCTCTAGCGATAGTAAGGCAGTTCTGTGTCGTTAGGAAGGGTCTTACTGCGTTAAGCAGTTTTGAGTAGTATGCTGAAGAGGAAGCAATGACGTTAACCAGTCTATTCATGGTGAGACTAGAGTCTAGGTAGACACCCAGAGTTTTTATTGTATGGGACACAGTGATGGGTATATTATCGATGGTGAAGGAGCGATAGTTCTTGTTGAGGTTGCCCAGGATGGTAAGTGACCCAATGAGCAGAAGCTCGGTTTTGTCACTGTTTAGGCATAGCCAATTTTCAGCCATCCAGGCTTGGATGGTACAGTAGATGGAGTTGAGGGTGATCCTATCTGCCTCATAGTCACCTGTGAGGGGGATGAGCACCTGGGTGTCATCAGCGTAGTTGGTATATGAGATACCCAGGGTCTCAAGAAGGTTGAAAAGGGGCCTAGTAAATAGGTTGTAGAGGGTGGGCGCAATGCAGGAGCCCTGAGGCACCCCACATTTGATCTGACCAGGGGAAGAGCATGCTGAGTCGGAGAAGACTTTCATGGCCCTTTCCTGTAGAAACGAGGTGATCCATGCACATGCATTAGGGGAGAAGTTTGCTGCGATGGAGAGGTGATGGCAAAGAGTATTGTGGTCCATGAGGTCAAACGCGGCCGATAAATCAAGGAGCAGAAGGAGCGCTGGTTTACCAGCATCTCTGATGTCGTCCATTTGATTTTTTAAATCGAGGAGGGCAGTTTCGGTGCCGTGTCATGGCCTGAAGCCAGACTGCCGAAGGCCCAGAAGGTGGTGATCCTCAAGGAATTTCTGGACTTGCAGGTAGGCTGCTTTGTCCAGAATTTTAAGCAGGAAGGGGACGGTGGTAATGGGCCTGTAGTTCCCTGGTGCCGCAGGGTCAAGGGAGGGCTTCTTGAGGAGCGGTCGTACCCAGGCCTCCTTGAGGTCAGATGGGACATGGCCAGACTGGAAGGAGGCATTGATGAATGCTGTCAGGAAGGGTGCAAGAGTCGCGACGCAGTCCTTAATAAGCTGAGAGGGGCAGGCGTCACCCTTACAGTTAGATGGTTTAATGGTTTTTAGGAGGGAAATGACTTCAGATTCCGTCACGTCCTTGAAGTTGAATACCGGGGAGGATTTGACTTTGGTCTCTTTATTCTGTTTGCTATTCTGAGTGGCAATTAGGAGAGTAAGGGCCTTTTGGTGAGCTTGGATTTTTGTTTGTAGGGTGTTTAGTTTGTTAAGCATGGCCGATTGGATGTCGTTGCACCATTTCTCATCCTTTAGGAGGGTGGGTGGCTGGGTGGAAGGGGTTTCCAGCTCCCTAAAAATGGTGAAGATTTCCTTTGTGCTGGATTTGGCGTTGGCTATCCTAGTGTTAAAAGAGTTTGCTTTAGCAAGTACTATGCTTCGTTTATAGTCTTTGGAGATGGTCTTGAAAGCTAGTTTGGTTGCATCATTGGGTTTGGCTTTCCAGGCTGCGAGGGCGGCTCGTTTCTTTACACGCATTTGGAGCAGATCCTGGGTAAACCAGGCATTGTTGTGCTTGGTTTTCTTAGCTTTTCTGAGAGTGAGGGGGGCAATAGCGTCAACTGCTTGGATGATTGCTAGCTTGAAGGATCTGGCAAGGGTTTCTGGGTCCTGCGAGAAGGGGGCCTGGAGTGCAGGCACTTTCAGGAGTGGGGTAATGTTTTCTGCGGTGAGTTGACGGGAGCTTTTTTGAGAGCCCTGGAGGGAGGGGGATAGTGGGCAAGGGGGGCTCTTTGGAGGTATCGATGTTGAATTGGATGTAGTGATGGTCGGACCACGGTATGGGTGAGTTCTCAGTAATAAGTACTGGGCATTTGTGGTGGCTAATCCAATCCAGTGAGCGTCCTTTGGAGTGCGTGGGAAGGGAGATGGCTTGCATGAATCCTAAGGTGGATAGGGCTTTTTCCAAGGTGGCTGCGTGGGCGTCGTTGGGATCATTAAGGCCAAGATTAAGGTCACCTGCGAGTAGGACTTTGGATGTCTTTTTCAAGTTGCCGGAGAGGGAGTGAATAAGGGATTCATGGAATTCAGTGATAGGCTCCGGGGGGCGATAAACGATGTGGAGGGCCAAAGTCATATTAGGGGAGAGATTTATTTTGAGTGGGAGGTAGTCACAGTTGTGGCCAAGGTTGCCTTCCGTTCTTCTAATAGCAAGGCTTTCTTTGGCGATGAGAGATACTCCGCCGCCCCTCGTGAGGGATCTATCTTGCCTGTGGATAGTATAACCATCTGGGATGGCAAGGGCGAGGGCTGGGCCCGAGGTTTCATTCAGTCAGGTTTCAGTGATAATGAGGAGGTCTGTCTTGTTTTTGAGTATGAGGTCATGAATATCCAGGGCATGGGCTGGGATAGATCGGGCATTGACCAGGCCACATTTCAGAGAAGTGGTAGGTACAGATCCATGTACAAGCTTGGGGACACAGGCACAGTGCTAACAGTGTGCGCATCAGGCGCAAGCAGTTTGGTAGCAATGAGGGAAATGTATGTTATGTTCCCTTGCATAGTGGTAGTATAGATGTTAGGCTACATAGGTTTGGCTCAAGAACAGTTTTCTTTATATGATGTTCTGACGAGCACCCATTTGTTATTTTTAGAATAGCAACACACCATAGGCATGGGGTTTAGAGGCAGACTTATTTAATTTTGAATAAAGAAACAGTCTAACAACATGTCTCCTATCTCTGACCCTACCACACCACACTCTCTTCAACCTACCCACATCTTGCACCACTTCTACTTACCAACAACATGCTGGTTCGCTCCCCATGCAAAACCGCTCCCTTTTCCAGTTAGCTTTCAATTGTCTTGCTCCTCAGTACCTGACTGATTGTACCTCTGTTACTCACCATCTCATTTCCTCCACTCCACTTCCCTCAACCTCACTCTCTAATGCCTGCCCCGCCGTGCCTTCTCTCACTTCTGCTCTTTCACCCGCCTCACGCCGCTCCACATGAAACTGCTGGCCAAAATACTCAAGGCCAGCCCAACTGTGGATCTCTTCACAGCTTGGCGTACACTTCAGTTACTTGATAAAAAGGGAGTTTATCCTTCCCCCTTCCACATCCCCCCTACCTGACCACACCACCCCCTCCAGTGACACTTAACAATGTAATTTTGTATATGTATATAGTACTTCTTTTAAAGCACTTGACCCCAGGGGTAAATGGTACCTTTGAAAGTCACCTGTTTTTTTTTTAGATATATGTCTTTTTATGTTTGTTTCGTTGTGTCCCTGGTCTATGTCCCACTTTTCACATCCTCATAAACCTGCTCATCACTTGCTCCCATCTTTGTGCTTTTGTACAGGCACCCTTGGGGGAATGCCTTCACCTTCTCTGAATGTGTTATTGTAAGTCAGTTTTGATCGAAATTGACATTCCTCTTCTTCAAATGAATACAAATAAATAAATACCAATAAGTGACCTTATGTCATATTATTATGTAACCATTAAGGGCACTATTGCTGCAATAATCATATTATTATTAATAATAATAGTAATAATAATAATGATAACTGCAATGCAAAGAAGTCTGTTCTGAAAAATTCCATCAACCTTACAATATATATACACAACTAAACAAGCAATATTCACAAGAGCCCCAGACACCCCTTCCCCTTCTTGCTTCCCCTCCCTCCTTTATCTTTCCCCTTGATTATCTCCCTCCCCTCCCCTACAACCCCACTCTCACCTTTTCCCCTTCCCTCCTCCTTCTCCTCCTCACCCATCCCCCTCCCACACAGTCCTACTGCACTACTCTCCCTAGTCCCTTTAGTTAATTGCTCTTCTTACTGTTTTGTTGACTGATTTATATTGTAATTTGCTTCTACCGTTATATTGTTTATGTTTTATGTATTAAGTTGTTCAATTGTGCAGCGCTTTGGTGTAAAGAGCTATATAAACAAATAAATACACATACAAATAAATACAAATAGAATGTGCATTCATAACAAACATAGCAATGAATACAAAAAGTTATCATATAGTTCATTAAAAGCCAGAATTTGCTCAGTTTCGCAAGATCATTGTAGCAGACTGTCTCTGATACTCACAGAGAATCTTAAGTGACCCAGCAGTGACCAACCTATAATGGGTGGCTCCCCCTTTAGCACGAAATAAACGTCTCCTTTACAGCGCCTAAAGTTCAGAGGTCTCAATATTGGGATAAAGAAGTGGTGACAGGGCTTCACATAAGCTGGACAAAAGAAGAACAGATGGTGAAACTCTTCCTTTGGAACATTAGAAAACTGTCAGCTTTGATCCAGTATCAAACTAACCACCCACTTGGTAGTGATGCAGAGAAACCCCTCAATGCTTACACCAGAAAAAATGCCACCTGCTAGGGAAAAAGGCCCAGCACACTTCTTTCAAGGAGAACAAAGTTTATTTCTACAAAAATAAAGGTGTGCCAGCAAAGAACTCTGCTGCCACGGAACGTTCTGGCAAGATCAGCACGAAAAATACATTAAAAAGCCACACAGCGTCATAAGTGACGTAAGTCACATAAGTTACAAATGTGAATGGCTGGTTGTTGCGACCCTGTACATAGGATACCTGCTCTATAGGGGATGCCAGATCATTGGTCCCAGCTCTTTCTGTCTATCTTCTTCAGCATGGGCTCCTCTTCACACGTCATCTGACATAAAGTTACAGTTAATTGCTTATTATGCAAAGAAAAACAATGCATTCACTATCTCTAGCCTAGTGTGCACATGGTACTGCAGACACGGATTAAGAGGATACTTTGAGGTCACTGTAACTCACAAACCCCGGCTCGAATCTGGACATGTCAGCGCCCTTCCAAAGCACACAACCCTCGTTTTAGGTTTGTTGTTTTACCCCTCTCTGCAACCCACTGCACAAATCACGTGACCTAATGATGAAGGCAGCCTGGTTTTGCTTTCAGATCTTTTCTGATCGATTGGAGGTCCACCAGCTTTATGGTCGGTTGTCTGGGACTGTCTGGTACCTTGGAATGCAGAGGTCTTAGGGCAGGGGCATTTGGGTGCTACAACTTAGAGCTGGGACGGCTGAAGGTTGAAGGCTCGTGCCCTCCATGTCATGGTATAGCTTTTCACAGGAAGCTCTCAGCCCCCTCATGGCCTTGCAGGGTGCATTCCTCCTGGGATACAAATGCTGGTAACATAAGACAATGAAAGGTGTATGTATCGCTGCATCTCTGGCCTTTCTCATCGAAGCCCATGATTCAACCTATTCCCGCAGGCATAAGCTTATTTCTATGTTCATGGTCTGGGCATGCGTTGCTGGCTGCAGCACAGATGTAGGCCTTGATTTCAATATCGCTGCTATTTGTCTATGATGGCGCTTGATTCCCAGTGTATTCGAAACCCAAGGCATGCACTGACCACCCCGCAATGAAGCCCCTATACCCTCCCGAGCCTTTACAGTACACATCCAGGCCTCTGCCTCATCGGAAACAGCTTGGCGACCTGGGACAATCGTCCCCCCTTCCCAACAGTAATCCCATTCAACCATATAGCATTGAACTGTGCTCTTGTAATAAGCCATACTCAGGGATTGCTGTGCTCATTAAGCAAGATTGTATGACTCCTATTAGCATGTTTCAAAATATCAGATTTCATCTAAGGTGCAGGTCAGGGATAATTCTGCTTGCCAGTGCTTTTGAATTTCCTGCAATATTGGAAAAATAGGATTTAAAATTCCACACCTGTAGAGAAGGCTTTATAAACGAAAACCATGACATTTTTAATTGATTTCACTCACCTTCCATAACTTGGTTGATAATTGCTTTGGTCACTACTGCCTTGTCATCTGTTCAGCTCTTTATGGGCTGCGTGTTTGGGCATTGATGTGGGTAAGCTCAAAATGTGTTTCATGTGTGAATTGTCTAAGATAATTAAAGATGAGATATTACTGAAACCCCTAATAATAATAGTAATTATAATAATCATGATTTATTTTGGTCTTCTCACACGATCCCTGCCACTTTTATTTGCTGGAATAATAGTCCTTATGATTACCCATTTTAAAGATATTCTATGCATCAAGCTCAGAAGGATAAATGGTTGATTCGGTCCTTCTCGGATTCAAACCTCTGCCCTACAAGGTGAACATAAATCCCTGGGTTGAGAACTTAACTTGCTGTGCTATTGTGCTACCAATGAGTTATATCTCTTGGGTTGCTTCAATGAACCTTTGAAAAAAACCTGGCAGGGGGGTCCTGAAACGCACTTAAATAAAAGGGTGTACAGTAAAATTGAAAATATCAAAAAAATCCAAGAAATGACCAGTTAAAGTTGCAACACAACTTCAAGCTACTTTTCAGCAGATGGCATCACAGGTGGCATCATGAATCTTGTGATCCCAGCATTATGCAATTAGCAGAGCATCCTTGGGCCCACACCCTCATTTGACTGAATGCAGATGAAGAAAATAATGGGGAAAAGGGGTTTTGTTCATTTCTTTCTCTGTTACTGCATAGTGTTAGTGAACCACTCCACGCTCACACCCGAAAAAATACAACCCGCTAGGGAAAAAGACCCAGCACACCTCTTTTGAAGAAAACAAGATTTTATTATCACAAAGTAGAAATACACCAGCAAAGAACTCTGCTGCTGCCGAATGTTCTGGCAACGTACCGTCATCAATGATGTCATCACATACAGTAAAAACATGCATGGCTGGTTGGAGAGACCCTATACATAGGCTATCTGCTCTATAGGGGATGCCAGGCTATTGGTCCCAGCCTCTTCTGTCCATCAACTTCCACCTGGATGAGGCTGCACTCATCATCGGTCATGAGGCGATGTCTAATTGGCAATTATGTGCAGGATAAACAATACATCTCTATCTTTCTAGCAGTGCGCCTGGTACAAGCAGACTAGGGCCCAGGGGAGGGGTTGAGGTAATACTAACTCACATGCTTCACTCGATCTCAGACAAGCCGGCACCCTTCCAAGCTCTTCGACCCTAATTTTAGGTTTGTTGTTTTGTCCCTCCCTGCACATCGCAGCACAAATCATGTGATCCAAGAGTGAAGGCAAGAGAGCTGTGCTTTCTGATCTTTCTTGATCGATTGGGGGTTTAACAGTTTTATGGTCGGTGGTCCGGGGCTGGCTGGTATCTTGGAATTCAGGGATCTTGGGACTAGGTGTCATGATCTCTGCTTCCAAAAGATCAGGACTTGCCCGACTCCCTTGGAAGCAGACCCATAACCCCGGTTCCGAGTGCCAGCCAGTCCCAATTGGGAACTTTTGGACCCTGTCCTGGCGCCAGTGGCACCAGGCTCATAAAGATGCCCAGTCCCAGCGCTGGAAGCGCCGGGCTCATAATGCTTGGGTGGACTTACCTGCAGCAGACCATGCTGCTTACTTACCTGCCAGTTGAACCCCTGATCCTCTTCTGTTTGGGACTACTTTTCCTGTTGGGTGGGGCAGGAGCCACTCCCTAGGTTCAGAACACTGGAACTCTTCTGGAAAGCAGGAACTCTTTTCTTACCTAGGCGTGGCTGTGGAAAGAGACACCTAAGCACTACAGGAGGCTATTTAAACCACACCCGATGGATGAATCTTGCTTTGCGTTATTCTGCATTCTCTGCAGCAGAACGCTCATCGTGTCTTCTGCTTCTGATCCTGGGCCTAAGGGAACAAAGGCTTACCATCCTGGAATCCAGTCTTCAGCAGCACCTGTAAAGACAAAGAAAGAACAGGTTAGCACTACGGTCTTCAGTGGCAGCGCATCTCTTACCTGGTCCATCGGCTGTCACCAACGCCTCGCGCTGCATTCCGGCATCTGAAAGACAAAGGCTTACCTACTCTTCACATGCTCCGGAGGTCTTCGCACTGCATTCCGGCATCTGAAAGACAAAAGCTTACCAGCTCTTCACACGCTCCGGAGGCCTTCGGCGCTGCATCCCGCATCTGAAAGACAAAAGAAGGTGCGTTTAAAGACATTGGGCAACTTTATTACTCACGTGCCATTACTCCTTCCCACGTCGAATCCAGTGGGTATTCCAGCACCCTTCAGCTTCTCTAAAGCTCCGAACTTGTACCTGCAAGATAAAAGGGACAGTTAGTGCGCATCGTGAAGCAGGCTACAAGCGCTTACTTACGTGCTTCCAGGCGCTTCTATTCCTCACGCGGGTTCGATCCTCAACTCTCATCAGCCCGCCATCCGCCATCGCCGGAACCCTGCAAAACAAGAGATATCATTACAAAAGACTTTTAAGACATTTGAAGTGCCCAGAACTTACCGTTCGTGCAGTTAACGACGGACAGCAGTCCTCTGAGGTCAAGAGGCCTGCACCCTTATCCAGTGAAGAAACTGGTTACGGCACCCTGCCCCGAGGCAGATGGAGAGCTCGGCGTTCACTTACCTAAGGTGAGGGCGTTAACCTTTGGGGTTCTACAGGAGAAGAGAAAGGGAAGAGGAGAGAGGCACCCAATAACCCCAGTTCATTAATCCCATATTTTCTATCTGCAGACATCTTACTCTTCGAGTCAGACATACAGTGCACAGAGGTCCAGCCCAAAGAGCCAACCGTGTGTTACACATCACCTTTGAAGATACGGCATTCACCCAGTCAAGACCGGCGCCTCTGCGGGAATCAGGTGAGCGTTACACTAGGGTTCCTGGGTGCTATAACTGCGAGCTGGTATAGGTGGGGGTTCAGAGGTCTGTGCCCTACTTCCTGTGGGATTTCATCTTCCAAAAGTGCTCAGTTCCACTCCCGTGGCCTTGCAGGCAGATTCCTCCCAGGGCAAGAAGGCTGGCAACTTTTAAGACAATAAAGGGTTTATGATTCTCTGAGGCTCTGTCCTTTCTCATCAGTGTCAATGGTGCAACCTACTCCTTCATGCACTTGTTTGTTTCTTATGTTCGCAACCTAAATCTGTAATGCTGGCTCTCATGCCCTGTTAGGCCTCAATTTCAATATGGCCGCTGCTATCTAAAATGGCGTTTTACTCCTGCGTGTCCGCTACATCTAAAAAGCATACAATAATGTGGTACAAAAATCCTTTGAGGGCACCCCCTGCCGCCTGGTCCCCTACATCACACTTTCAGGCCTTTGCCTTATTCTAAACTGCTCTAAACTGCTTGGGTGTGTGGGAAGACTGTTTCCTCTTCCCAACAATAGTCACTATGGTGTGAAAGGTCTGCCTAGGATTTTCGCACGTCCTGGCCGGAACAATGCATGTAGATGCATTTATCAAAGGTTACAGCCATTTCTGATGTGTGAGAAATTACCAGTTGCCCATGGTATGTCCAGGGATGTTAGGTGCGACCCCAAACAAGTTGCAATGCCCTGAAATTGCCATTGTGAGTCCATGATAATCCTCTGAAATGATCAGTCTTGTAGGTGAGGGGTGTGAGGTGGCATATATGGAGCAGGAAGAGTGTGCACCCGGCTCTACTATCTTTCCCCAATCCATATGCTCCAGGATTTGCGCACACTACAGAGAATACAGGAATCCATTGTTTACATGTGGTGACTGCAGAGATACTCACACTAAACGGGCATGGAGTTTGGGTTAATTTGAAAATCACCACTCGCATTCATGAGCCAGGCATGCAGACCCATGGAATAGTTTGACCTCTAAGTGTCTCATGAGGGTCTTTTAATTTTTAAATTACCCATCCTAGCATACACTAATGAATCCTACGATTCATAAAAATTGATAATGTCACCCTAAGCACTGACCATGATGTACAAAAAAGGGAAGGCAGTTTGGGACAATCCGCACTATATTTGATATTTGAAAATAGAACCATAGTTGTAGTTTGTTAAGAAATGTTCCAATGCAGCTAGATAAGCGGGCATGGCAAAAGAGCAACCAATTAAGTTCTTTGTTATTCAATCTGGTACACAAAGATCCTTAGCCCGTTTTTGTAGTACTCCAGAAATTCAAAAGCATATATGATATATGATATGATATGATGGTTTATTTGTATAGCGCCTATACACAATGTGTTTCAAAGCGCTTCAAGGCAAGGGAGGGAACAATCAAAAATACAATGACATTCTTACAGGCCATGAACAGTAAGGATCTGAAATTAAATATCGTACTCGGCCTGACGACATTTCCGATAGTGCAAGAGCTAAGACATAGATTAGGAAGGGAGGGGGAGAGTGGGAAGGAAATGGAAACAGACATGCGACTACCTTATTAGGCCTTACGACATTTCTGGTAGAGCCGGAGAAAAACAAAAGGTGAGGGAGAGGGGTGCAGAAATGGGGGGAGGAACAAAACAAGCAAGTATCGTACTAGGCCTGACGACATTTCAGATAGTGCTGGAGGGGGGAGAGGGAAACAAGTAGTCAAAAAGAGTGGAGAAGCAAGAGGGGAGCGTGAATACGATTGCAGAAGTTAGTAGTAACACATAATGTTGCAGGCCAGGATTCAAGATGAAGATGGGAACATGCCACTATGTGTACAAGATGCAAAGGAAGTCCAGCATGAGAGTTGAGAGAAGGTGAAGCACCGTGAATCAATTAAGTCCATAAAAGTAAAATCCAGTATTGGCCACAATATGGTGATGGTGAAACCAAAATGTATCAGGACAGACTCCTGCAGAAGTAGGCTGAAGGGGGCAGGGGGAGCAGCGTAGAAGAATCAAGCAAACAGGCAACACCTGTGTCTGAGAAGGGGGGCACAAGGGACCATCACGGGGGACAGGAGGGGGTGCGGATGGCCTGTGGGGACAGAGGGAGTAATATACTGCAGGTACAGCTAAACACTAAACACTCAGAATTGTTATGCACAACATGTTTATTATTTTGTCTTTTAATCAACCGAAACATGTTTCGTGGTAGTCTCTTTCTAAAACCATGTTGCAATGGCCCCTACCCCATGCTTTATGTTTTATGTCCATGAGAACGCAGTTGGAATTTAAGTGGAGAGAAGCCCAGACCCCAATGAGCATACCAGTTATGCTGAATTAATGAATAGCTAACATGCTACTATATTTAAATCAATTAAATATACACAGCCTTGAAAAATCAGCCGGTGGAATGAAACGTGTCGGCTTATTTAAAAATGTAAGCCTGGAAGGAGGAATGCTCAAATGATTACTGCACGGAGCCAGGTAGTGTTTTCTGACATTATGAACGTAATTCTGGTATTCTGTTTCTTCTCCTCTATGCCTGCCTGAGCCTGTTTATGGCTGATGTTGTCAGAGATGTGTGTGTCTTCACTGGATTGTGCCCACTGTTAAAGTTCCATGACTGTAAGCCGGAGTCCACCTACTTTGGGTGGAAGCTGGTGGGTCCTGTAGAAATGTCCACTGGATGAGTTTATATGTAGGTTCAGCTGGGGCAACATGACTGATTTAATGCCCCCTGATATACATTCCCATCCAATAATTCTGCACAAGAAAACAGTGTGTCTCACAAAACATTAAATGTATTTAAAAGAATGTGCTCAAATGTAGCCTCCAGCTTTGTCACAGAAACTACTAAAATGTTATGTATATCTGCACAATTTGTCAACAAAACAAATTTTCCCTACAGGCATGAATCTCTCTACTGGTTTACACCCAAGCATTCATTTCCAATATCAATCCAATACAAATTGTACTCTCACAGATAATAGGCATTTTAAATAAATCCATTCTATCTTTGCTTCTATCTAGAAAACACAATTGACTTTAATGATAACATTGCCACTTTTTGGCCAGTGTAGGCATTTGTCTCAAAACACTTGATTTTCTCCAGTGTGAAAACAAGTATGGTATCAGAGAAAACTTACTTGAGCAAATAACATCTACAACATGTATTCTTTCCCCTTTGCATTCTCTTCGCTCACCTGTATGAGTGTGGGGATGTGAATGTATTGTCTATGTGCAGATCATTTAAATTTAGGCAAAAACAGATTAAAACTGGCCCCTAAAGGTTTCAATTAGAAAAATAATGTTCACAGAATAGTACGCTCTTCTCTGAGCATGTGTGGGGGGGGGGGTGCATTGCTTTTCAGAATATGTTTGTGCAACTTTCTCTGAACATGCCTGGATCATTTTCAATGTATATGTGTGTGTGTTGTCAATTTAAATATACATGTGTGTGTGCAGCTTCAAATACATGTTTGTGTGCACTGCTTTCAGTCTATTCCTATTGTGTTTTCCTTCAGCTCAACATGTTTGGGACAGAGAGGTAACTTCCTCCAGTAAAATGGACAGTTTTACAGTACCCTTGTCCTCTCAAATTACCGATAGGTCACCTTGTTCATTTCAAGATAACACATTGTGGGGGTTTCAAGCATGGGATATTTTCTATGAATATAATGAATTCTCTGTGTTAATTTGACATGTGCATATATTTGATTCATGACTAGATTTACATTTGCTGGTTATCTCTTGATATCACATGAGACGATAGCAGAAATGCATTGAGCTTTAAGGAAATGACATCTCACTTTATGTTCAATAAAATTGGGATAATCAAGCACTATATTTCACTGCACCTGGGTTTTTGGCACATAACATTTCCCTTTTACTTTCAGCCCTGGGTATTCCTGGGACTTTACCATAGACAGTCTACAGGCTAATATGGAGTTATATTGTGGTTTTATTTACCTTTTTAAATGTGGCTTCTCATTTGGGTAACATCATCTTGGGACCTCTCTTTGGAGCTGCTGCACTCAGGAAGATCCTTTCTCTGCTGTTTGCTTGGAACCCAGGCATGTTCATCTTTTCAGTCTGCCTTCCAATCAGTCTCCAAATCTCAGTCCTCCCCAGCCATCTCCAGTTGTTTCCAAGATTCCTCAAGATTCATCTTCCAGTATTAATTCCTGATCCCTCTATTCTGGATGCATGCTATAATATATTTTTTGTCTCTTCTGAGCTTGTGACAGAGGTGTGGTTAAAAGATTTTGTTTTCAGGATGTAACTTTGGATGTGAATGTGCAAGATTATTAAAATCAGTATCATGTACTCTGTATGTCAGAGGGAACAATTCAAGAGGTTAACTTCTCATATGTGGGATATTGATAGAGATAATTGTTTTTCCTAATGATCTCCAAATGTTTCCATCCCACCCCATATGAATGTTATGTCCATCTGTTTTTCACTGCTGTGAAACTGCACGTTTGCATTTTAAATGTGTAGTTTACACCACAGTCATTTTTGCCATTTTATTTAATGGGGGAGTTTCCCCTAACCCCCACCATATATCCCACCACCTCACCCTGCCACTCACCACCCCGCAAATCCACAAACATCCAACACATATATGCTTCTCAAAGAAATCAACAGAAACAACTGCAGTAAAAACTGCACTTTTAAAATGCAAACTTTCAGTTTGAATCACAGAGATATGAATTCTTTAATGATTACATTTATGCTTCAAAAGTCACACAAAAAACCTTTCTTCAATTTGTAAATGAAGAAGATACTAACTTTGGCCTACAAATGGCACTGGCAATACAACCCATGTGCATTTTACTTCCTGAAATGAAAATATGTCAAGACAAGGATTATTTTGCTTTTGTCCACAGAGATCAGTAAACTGTTGCTCGTGCCCTGAGTTAATGGATTTTAGGAGGATGTCTGTGTCTCTTTGAAGCTCCCAGGCCTGACCATCTGGCAGTGTCTTTATTTGTGTAATCTTCAGAACCAGTTGGAACTTGTGAATTCAATAGTGCTGTATGTCTTCATAGCTTGTGATTGCATTCCTTACCTGGGGTAGGCTTTAGAAAAGCACATTTTCTAACAATTTCAAGTTACTACAAGTTACATCCAGCCATATGTTCAGGCATTTTCATTTTAAGTTTTAAATACAACATAATTCAAAAGACAATTAAATCTTCAGTTATATGTTGTTATGATCCATAGTACACTTTCTGCCAACAATATTGCAAAACTCTAAATATGTGTTCTTGAGGCCTGCTGAATTTCTTTGGATATTGCAAATACACTCTGTTCTTGTGGTACAGTTCCGTTTGCAGGTGCATTTTTCCACATGTCTTTAACAATGATCAGGCATTAGTTGAAGACATTTGTGATTTACATCTGTGTCTTTGAAGTACGAAAACAGGACTCTTGCATCGTTATGTAGACAGCTTCTGTAAATAATCACAATGTCGACGTGTCTTTAACACTGATGACAATAATATGCATTGAAAAGGACCTTTGAAATGGTCAGAGTCTCCACGAGTGGTTGTTTAAGATATGGCACATTCTAGCAATGGAGTGAATTAGATGCAACATTCAGGTGGACTACATGAAATTCAGGAAGTATTGGGGATTGTTGTTGATGTACCTGCGGGAGGACTAGCGACTTCATATGTGCCCGCAAAATCTATGGATTTTGGACATTGTCTGATGTCGCCACCATGGTCATGATGCTGGTGGCAAAGTTCTGTTCTCCCTGGGTTAAGGGAAATCAGCTTCAGGCGAGGGGGAGCGACAGGGTGTGTGGGATGTGGGGTGGGGAGTAGCGCACTCTGTCATTTATTGCAAAATGTTAATAAACAAATCCTTAAAAAAAGAAATGTTTGCAGTCTGTGAATGTTTCTGTTAATTTGTTGAAAAATTGTCTTGGCCTGGTGCACGCATATTCATCTCGTGTTTTTCAAGGGTCATGTTTTTCGTCATGGCAGCGGGCAAATTGCGCGCTGAAATTTGAAGCATACTTAAGTGAATGGCGCCTCTCTCGCTCTTTCAGAAAGGCTCCCTGTTCTCATTTCACTTTAGGGGAGTTGCACCCAGCTTCAAAATTCCCAACAGATCATTACTTATATAGCAGTTTACTTAATAAAGAGACTTACCCGATGGGTCCAGCATTTTAAATGTTAAGCAAGCAACATGCTTTAGTGATGCCAAATCTTCAAAAAGGGAAATATGTTTTCCAGTATAAAGGAGTTTAGTTCGGGTTAGTGATTTATGGTTCCACAGCTTATCAAGTGCTCAATTCCACATCTTCCCAACATATTTACTGATCTTAGGAGCAGTCCATAACAAGGTGTGTGATTTGTGTCTAAACGCGGAAAATGAACAGACGTTTGTTATCTGTTTTGCCCAGTAAAGATAGCCAGGTGGCACTTCTGATTTACACCTCCTAAAATGATGCACTCACAGCCAAGTACCAGTGAGAGGTTGTTGCTTCACCTATGCGTATACATTTCTTCCTGTCTTATGTGAATCCGTAATGCTCCTCTGTTTTCTTTCAGAGACTTTCAGAGACTACAGATTTTGGGAGGGATACATGAAAGTATTTGTTCTCTAAGATTGTGTCGGCTTGCCAGTGGAGTAGAAGTATGTATCTGATGGAGAGGAATTAATGGGTAGTTGTAAAACTGAAGTGTGGGTTTTCTTACACAGCAAAAACCTGAGGAGAAGGCTTTGCATCCTCATTAAGTTAACACTTGTACACTTGTCCCTTGTGTTGGACCTATTGAGACTGTGCCTGGAACTGAGAAGCAGGCACTATGAACAGCAAGTGTATTGAATTTGATAGGAACATAGCAGGAATTCCTGTCATACTTCTTTCATGATCGGGATTGTGTAAATTGGTGGAGTGAACCAGTACATGTGGGCAAATTACGCTCTTTCAATAAGGTGAAGTCACAAGTGGCCAGCAGTTTTGGCATGTGATCCCTTGACTTCCAAAAATGGGATGTGGGATGCTCTCATTCTCCAGGTACTCAAACCCCAGCCACACCACATCAGACATGTAGGTTTCTTTGATAAGGAGGAGGCACAGCATTGATGATTGTTGGAGTCATTGTTCTGAGAGCACTGCGTGGGTGAGCAGAGGTACACCATGCAGTTTAGAATCATCGCTGTACAGTAAGAACTGAACTTTGCACTCAATTTTGATGCAAGTCTTCATCTGGCACCTATAACATAGGCTGATCATCCTATTTCACGGCCAACTCCTTGTTAAAGAAAAGAACGCCATTTCTATTGTTGGAACGCCATAAATCGCCACGTTAGTGCCACCATAAGACCTAAACAATACCACAGAGGAGAGTGAAGAGAAAGGCTGTTGTGAAACAGGATATTAGATTGCCATGGAACATGGAAAATGCTCTTGGCTTGAATTAACTGCATTAGAGATTGTTCTTAGGTTTGGGTCTATTGATTTCATTATTTTTTGTCTAACTATTTTAGTTTGAACTTTTCTGCTTGTTTCTTGTCCAGAGAACTGTAGATGGTCTGTTGAGGTTAGGCAATATTGGTGGGGGGGGGCTATGGAGGTATGTAGGGGCAGTGGAGAGGTGCAGTGGGGTCACCCAAACTTTCTATAAAACAAAATCTAGCACAATAATTAAAACGAATAAAGTTAGACCACAAAAAGATCCTTAGAGACACATTCGTAATTGTTTGTGTTTTTATCATAGCCTCTCTTTCTTTTCATAGTGCCTAATCCCTCGGCCTCCTCCTGGTCCCTTGTCCTAGCCCTTCATCTCTCGTTCTTTTCCCTGATCCTCGTCCTAGTTCTTCTTCTTCCTAGTCCCTCATCCAAGCACCGCTTCCTCATCCTAGTCTCTCATCCTAGTGTTTATTCCTTGTAATAGTTGCCCTCCCTCTTCATTGTTAATCTGCCATGACCCTCTTACATGACCTAACACCTCATTCTATTCCCTCGTCCTAGTCCTTAACCTCAACCATTCATCCTAACACCTCATCCCTGTCCTTTGTACAATACCCTCACCTACGTCCACATCATAGTCCCTTGTCCTAGTTTTTAGTACTAGTCCCTCATTTTAGGTGATATCCTGAAACCTCTCTTAGTCTCTCATCCTTGTCCCAACCCCAATTTCCATCCTACCTCTACTTAGTCTCTCAGTCACAATGCAGTCTGGCAGTCAGTCACAGTGTCTCCTTCATCCCCACTCTATTGCATCATCTCCCTTTGGTCCTTTTCCCCACTCCATATGGCCCTCTATGTCTTTCTCTCTGTCTTGTTCTCTATTTCTCTCTTTCCTGTCCTCTCACTCTGGAGTGTGTGCTGGCTGGAGTGAAAAGGGTGCAGAAGAAAGTGAAACAAGAATTAAAGGTGGCATGGAGAGTTTGTAAGAGGGCTGAGTGCTGAAAGCACAAAATGCGATGTAATGCACAGGAATTTCCTTTTGTTATGCTGAAACAACAAATACCTTAGCCCGCATGGGGATGTCCGTATAGCTCTACATTTTGCAAACCGAGGGCTTGCTCGGTTGAAAGGATCCAGATATGTATGCATGGAACTTAAGCTCTGCTATTAAGTGTGAAACTCAAAGGCAAGCACTGAGTAGAATTCATGCTTCAGTTGTCTCAGAGGTAACTAGTAAAGAATGAATGCTGTTGAAATGTTTCTCAGACAGCAATGGGCATATGTCCTTCACACTGTTGGATCTTGCCTAACTATTTAATAACTAGCATGTTTACATTAATGTGTATTTCGTCTTTGCTTGGGTGTGGCTAGTAAGGTGGGTCTTGGTACATCACACTATTCTTATCTTGCTGCAATTTGTAGTTATCAAGGAGTACGAGCCCCAAGTTACATGTTTACTTATATCAGGTATACCCATCTTCTAATTTGGAGTGGTGGAGTGCTACATTTTGGACCCTATAGATACACCATTCTGTTGCACATTCTGTTGGACATTGTTTATGGAATTTGGTAAACGGGGCTTGACAAACAGTGCATTGTTACCTCTGCAGTGTAATTATTGAACAGATACGCAAAATACATCTTATATGCAAATGGTGTCATATGTGTGTGTGATGTACAATGGAGACCACTGCGGATTTGCACCTGGAGAAGTGCACTCAGCCAATCAGGTGCCTGGAAACGCGGGTAAGAACTAACAGAGACCCACCCTTGTTCCACCAGCCACCTGAGCCCCTTCTCCAGGGGCTGCCATCTTTGTTTTGGCACCCCAGATCTGTGCCTGCCAGGCTCTTCCCATCCCCCCATCACACCTCCTATCATCTTCAAGTCACCCCAATACCCTGCCCTCTGCCACTATCTAGACTTAACTACAGGGCAGTATTGGGTGCCCACTCTCCTTTCGGCATGCCTTGTCTGCCACAATGGAAATAGAAAAGGGTCTTAGTCTCATTTCTATTCACTATGGCAGTGGTCCTCTTTTTTTATTGCCACTTGGGCTTGTGCAATACATGCAAAGCCGGTCTCCCATGAAAGAAAAGGATATAGCCCCAGGATATGAACAGCTATCACTTCGGTGAGGAGGTGGGCATGCCTAGGCTCAGGATGGCATGGCATTACTGCCCCAGTATGCCCCCGGAAGCCGGGGAGATAAGTTATATTATTCACTTTGTGACACCATTACACGTACACAGTGACAGAGCATGCAATGTGTACATTTTAATGTTATACCATAATCAACAGATAAAGGCTATTTCATTTACCTATCTGATAAACACATTCTACTGCTATAGATTGTGCACTACAAGTACACAGCCGTAGGATGTGTCCACTATGCACTACAGTGGTACATAAACACTGCCATCAGCCAAAGGATGTATAACGTGTTTTTATGTTCTTCAGTCATTGAATAATGTGTCCTGTGTGTTTTGGACTGCCAAAATGGTGTAGAAAAGATGCACTGAAACTACAAATCAGAGATCCGAAAGGCCAAAACAAACCTATTACAATAGAAGAATCCTGAGCTGCCACAAAATCAGCGGGCTCCACCGGATCATCATGAAATTCGTGAAGCCTTCTTGCACCTCCATGCAAACGCTCTGGAAATCCCTCTCTGAACACTTCCACAATACAGCCCTAGAAAGAACGGTGACCCTTAATGCCATACTTTTCAACCTCACCCCTTGCCCAACACCCACTCTTCAAGAACCCACCATCCTCCCCTTCGAAAAAACAACTTCGTTCTGCTCTTTCAACCCTATCTCGAGTGAGAAATTCATCAAACTATTATCCAGCAGCCGACCCTCAGGTTCGCCCTTGACCCTTGTGCCACCTCTCTCCTCAAAGAAATCTTCACCTCCACTTGCGCTGGAGAACTGGTGAGGTCCCTACTTAATGACTCCCTCACTCTCACTTCCAGCATCTTCCCAGAACCCTTCAAAATCATGCATGTCAAACCCCTTCTAAAGACCCTCTCAAACCAATCAATTATGCCCCATCTCCAACAACCCATTCTTGGCAAAGCACATCGACCTGTCTGCATACTCTCAGCTCAACAAGTTTGTGGAATCCAACAACCTCCTGACCCTGCGCAATCATGTTTCCATCCCTGCCACAGAACAGGAACCACACTGATCTCGATCTGGGATGACCTCAAAGTCTTTGCATACTCTGAAGGATGCATATCACTTGTTCTTCTTGACCTCTGCAGCGTTTCACACCATTAACCACACAATCCTCCTTGACAGACTACACTCACTGGGAATCCGATTTCAGCACTCAACTGGATTGCTTCATTCCTTTATAAAAGGCTTCAAATCACTTTCCTCCCCCTTTCCTCTCCACCGCACGCCAAGTGAACACTGGAGTACCCCAAGGTGCTAGCCTCTCGCCTCTCCTCTTCAACCTTTACATGACGCCTCTGCCAGGCATCATCTGCTCTGACAACCTCACCTGCTATAACTACACCGAGGACGCAGAAAACATCCTGAGAATTCCAAAAAAAAGATCTGATCCTCGCCCCGACCTAGCAGCATGTCTCACAGATATTGACCTATGGATGACAAATAACCATCTTCTTCTGAACCAAGGGAAAACAGATATCATGGTGTGCGGCAATCGTTCTCTATTCCTGCAACCGTCCCCATGGCCACCCTCCCTCGGAATCCCCCCATACCTCCTCCACCGTCAAAAACCTTGGCTGCACATTGGACTCGGACCTAACCCTGTCTCACCACATCAATAATGTATCTGAATCCTTTCACTTCCTCTATAGCCTTCTGAAGCACATATTCCCTTACCTCACCTTCCCTAATAGACTGGCTACAATTATGTCCATTATGGTGTCCAGACTTGACTATGCGAACTCCATATACCTGGGTGCACCAGCCTACCAACTAAACAAACTGCAAAGAGTCCAAAAACGCATCTGCCAGACTGCTTCTTGCACTGGGATGAAGGGATCACATCTCACTTGCTCTCTTTGTACCCTACACTGACTCCCAATTGGACAAAGGGGCACCTTCAAATTCCTGTGCATTACTCACCGAGCGGTACACAAAGCCGACCCCATATACCTACAAGCAAAGATTATGCCTTACCTCCCACCCCGCACCATGAGGTCAATCACTGCCCTCCTCCTGGTGTTTCCCGCCTCCAATTCAGCCAAGATTGTAGGGTCCACCTACTCAACCCTGGCACCAGCACTGTGGAGCTCAATGCTCCCCACATTCAACAAAGCGAAGATTACATGGCTTTCTGGAAAGCAATCAAAATCTGGCTCTTTCCCTAAATCATGAAAGGGAAGACTTTGGGCCACCCTACCCACCACCAATGGCCAGAATTGTCTGGAACCGCATCAACATGTGGAGGTAAGAACAGTCGGGACATGCAAGCCAGCTCCAGTGATCAGTGTGTTTGGCTGTAAACAATTACCTGGGACCCGGACAATTGGCCCACTAGCGCTTATAACTGAGCTTCAGAAACTGACTTTCTCTGTTCCACCTTAAGGGAATACGTTCTTAAGCAGGTGAGGATTCTGGCAAAGCAGGCTCCTGCAAATGACGTTGAGGTGCGGCCACCTGTCATCCGCATTTTAACCGCACACCAGATCAGGAACACTCTAACCACTACGGCATAACAATGCCAGGCAGACACACTTCTAACATCATAGCCTGATCTGTTGCGTTTCCTTTGGGCTGAGTAGCAGTCTTCTTACCTAGGGCGTACTTGTTTGCCAGATAGAACAGAACTGAAGTAACTGCACACTGAGAATATGTAATCCTATAAGCAATCTGCACACCCAACAAGAGACAGGGATGACCATAGTAGCTGCTGCTGGTCCTTGAGTCCACTGAACACCAGTCATCGAATCTAGTTAGTATTCGTAAGTCTGATAGAATCAGAACTAGATGTAACTGCACAACAAGAAGGTATCATTCAATAAACAATGGCAGACTCAATGAGACACAGGGACAGCCATAGACCTGCACCTAGCTTAACCCAATAAAGATTAGGAATAGGGAAACTAAACGCTGAAGACACTGCCAAGCAGGGAAAGACAACCTCAAGCCTGGTAAATAGAACAAACAAACTCTGCACTAGACAGAGAGAACCAATGCACTGAACCATTAGAACAGATACGATCAGCAGCGGGCACTGCAAGATAATCAGGAATAAGGGTATCCCACCAATCTGCAAACTCACACAAACCAATATGCTCACTCTCTCCTCTGCACCAACAATCCATAGACATAGAATACAGCTACACCCCTCAATCAATTCGGTCTAGCTGCACACATAACTGCACACCTCCATGAACACCTCAACAGTCTTTAGAGCGCAGCGCACACAAAACTCATACACAAGCTCAACCACCACCAGAATGCAGACTCTGAGGCCAACAGCCTTGCTGCACACATTCTACTGATCTCACACAATCACTGCACCACGCCTAGCATTCGAATGCAGCTACTCACAGCCCAAACCGCACTGGGATCTGCCTAAGGCAGTGGACCTTACTCATCATACCTAGTAATCGGATCCAGCCTGGTACTGTGAACTGTATTCTGAGTCCTTGTGTCATCAGGCTACTGGATTGGAACTCTGACCTTGTATCATTTCCTCATTTTTAGTGACCCCCTGATTAGCGGGTCTCTTCCTCGTAGGTGTCCCACAGCTCTCTAATGCTTCACAGGCACAATAGCTTTCCACATTATCTTAACACACTTATCTGAGTAGTTATTCTTACACAGGATAACACATCTTTATTTCTCTGTTTTTCAGCTCAGGGCTATAGAACTTGAGTGTGGTTCATCCTGAGTTCTAGCAGTCAGGCCTGCAGTCATTACGTGCTCTGTGGAACAAGCAAAGAGTCTGAAAGTGAATGCAGTGTTTTCCCAGAAAGCATTAGATGGATGTAAGCACCTTCTGTGCCCTATGTATGAGGGGCAGTAAAACGTGAATATGACGTAGGTGGAAGAAGAACACCTTGGCAAAGGAATGCACATCTGGTACCAAGGAGGCATCAATGTAAAAGCTCGCCCATTAAGTGCAATTGGGTTTAGGAGCTGGGCTCCATTCAGAGGGCCATAAGAATGATGGAGGCCATGGTGCAACTGGGCCTCCACACAGAACATCAGTCTTGGAGGCGTTAAGACAGAAGTAGTTGACAATCACCCATGAATGTATGAGTCGAAGGAAATCAGCAGTGGCTCTTAGAGAACACAGCGTTTGAGATGCAGTTGAGAATGAACATGATATAATGGATGTGAGGTCGCATGGCCATGTTTACTTTCAAGAAGATCAGAGTATTGCAGTTCCTGGGGGAACAACACATGACATGTAAGTGAGAGAGGACACACACGAAGTGAGAGTATCTTTGATTCACATGTAGTCTTTCAGAAGGTCCAGCAACACATTGTGATTATGAAAAACAGATATGATTGTGGCGTGCATTTGAAAGGAAAGGAAAGGACAACAGTGACCACATTAAGCATGATCCAGTGCAAAACGGAGGGAATACCCTTATTAATATTAAAGTGTGTTTTGGTGTGAAGACATGAAAGGTAAATGTTTGTCCTGGGAAATCCACAGGTTTCAAATGATATGTCATCATTGTGAGAAGTGTTGAGATAGCATTCCTGTCTGCTGCAACGGAAATGTATTTCACACCTCTTGGAGATTCCCCTGTGCTACTCCTCCAGCCAGCATAAAGGCGGGATAACACTACATTAGGAGCTTTTAGGATGGGTATCTCTCCCACCTGTCGCTGTGCAGTATTCATACCTCCTCGTGAAAACTGCACTGAGCGCATATGACACATGAGTTTCACTAGAGCGGGACGAATGTAGAGGTACCTTATATGAATGTTTTCTCTCAGTGAAGTAGGGGATTGATTGAATGCCTTCCGTGTACGATGTACCTTTCTACATTTGAATTGGGTACCAACCCTGGCTGGTAATTGCTAAATCTTTGGGGATTGTTTGTGGCTGCTGGCCTCTTCTTTGCCAGAAGTTGGAAATGACCATTCTTCAAGTATTGGTCTTTCAGTCTCCTGACATAATGACATAAACATTTTCTCCCCGGGTTACCTGTCCCAAAGGAGCCCTCACTGTCTGCCCACTTACTTTCAGATCAGCTTCTCTGATACCTTGCCTAAAAGAAGCCTTGCTTTACCTGAGAGGTCTGTGCACCTGTTTTGGAAAGGTAAAGAAGCGTTGTCTGCTGGTACACCTTTGAGGTTTGTCGCTGTAGAGACAGTGCTAATTGCTCACTTACTAGAATGAGAAGAGTCTTCCCATTGATGGATGCCACGTGGGGGCTGGAAGAAAGAGCGTGCACCAGAACGCACGCAGCTCCACCATTAACTCTGGCAAAATCTTCCTGCCCACATTCTTAACAGACCCTGAAACGGCCACCAGAAAGCAAAGGCCCACCAAGGTCTGTGACACCAGCGCTCGGGGATGCAGACAACACAACTCCAGGGAGTGGGGCCTAATCATCTGCACAGAGCATAAGAAAGGGGATGGTGAGCGCAGCCAAGACAAGAGATATCGGGGGATGACAATCTCACAGTACCACTCACACCATCAGCAGCACTACCCACAAGAATGCAAGACAGCCTCAACACACAGTTGCCCACACACTTCGACCTGACTGAATCCAGCAGCCTAGGGACACGCTGGAAGAGATGGTTTAGAGACTGAGGTGTGCATCAAGGCGATTGGACCTGTAGATGAGGAAAAGAAGCACAGCCTCCTCACGCTGTCCATCAGGGATATCATCGATGAGCTCCCTGATGATGCAAAGGAGACGTACACAAACCTAAAATCACCACTAACAGACTCCTTCACTCCACACACGAACATGGACTATGAGAGGCACGTGTTCCACACAACCAAGCAAGTAAAGGGAGAGTCCATGGATGCCTTCGTCATGTGGCCAAGAGTGAAAATGAAACATTGCGACTTAAATAGCTACTCAAACAACAAAGCATTGAGGTCACAAATCAAAGTGGGTTGCGAGTGTACGGACTTTAGAAAAAGAGTACTACAAAAACAGGGCACGTTGGAGGAAATATTGCGTCTTGTCCGCTCGGACGCAGCTTTGGCTTCCCAAGTAGAGGGCCTGGGCGAAATAAAGATAACCCATGGCAAAAGCAAAAACATCAACAAACTAGACATGTCGCCCAGAGGCAACGGCAAACCGTTCTGTTACAGGAGCGGCTACAAGTTCGCACATGAGGGCCCGTGCCCCACCATCAGTCATTAGTGTTCAGCCTGCAGGGGAGACAATCACTTCAAAGCGGTATGCCGCATGTACTGAAGCCAGATGCGAGGCGAAGGAAAACAATCCTCTGGAAGGGACAGACCGGTGCAAAGCCCCCCAGGACACCCAACCAAACGTTCAAACCTTCCCCACGTAGACCCAAAGAAGAGAAATCAGAGAAAAGGTCACATGATAGAGCATTGAGTGAATGGCGGGATAGCAAACCAACACCAACATGATCGAGAAGACAACCCAGGAGATATGTACATTACCTAGTTGAGCACTCACAATCGGAGAGCAGGTCAAGTGCATCATCCGGAGAAGAAACACAGAGGAGCAAAAAGATTCGAGAAGAACCAAGGAGAAAAGGATACTTTGCGCACTAGGCAACTCGATAGCAAAGGAACACAGCCCAACCCTCATTCTTCAAGTAAAGCAGACACCCGCTGAGTTCCTAGTTGACACAGGAGCAACTGTCAATGTCTTTAGTGAAGAAGTGTACAACAGCATACCAAAAGCCCCGTGGCTCAAACCAGCAAAATTTCACATCTGCCAATACGGATCAAAGACACTGCTACCTTGCAAAGGGTACTTTATGGCGTCATGCACATACAAAGGTCAGTCAAAGAAAATCCCTGTGTACGTGCTTGAGGCCGCCACAGAGAGTGGTTGCACCCTAAGCTACAAGGCAGCCAAGAGTTCCCCCAGTGGCTCAGCACTATCGGGGAATCCCGTTCAACATAAAGAATGAAGTTGAAGAGGAACTCCTCAAAGTGGACATTATTGAACCAGCAGAGGGACCCACCCCATGGTTATCCCCCATCGTCCACGTGCCAAAGATGGACTCAACAAAGATATGTATATGCGTGGACATGCACAGGCCAAATGAAGCCATTCTGCCGGAACGACACCAAGCGTCACGCATCACTGACATGGTGCATTTTTCTTAAATGGTGCCACTACATTCTCCAAACTAGACCTCAACAAGGGATATCATCAACTGGAACTTAGTAAAAACTCTAGATACATCACCACATTTGTCAGTCATTTGGGGTTATATAAGTATAAAAGGCTCTGTTTCAGAGTCTAATCGGCAGCAGCAATTTTCCAATCCAAAATTCACAATGTAATAAAACATATACCTAACTGCTTGAATTATAGCGACGACATACTAGTGTTCAGACAAGACCAGGAGCAGCACGATAACACATTTGCGCAGGTCTGCTGGCCTTAGAGGAAGCCCACCTCACTTTAAAAAAGGACTAATGCGAGTTCAGGAAGCAAACCCTCCGATTTTTTTGGCACATATTCTCTTCAGATGGCATGACACCAGACCCTGAAAAGGTGTCGGCACCTAATGAGGCTGAACCGCACAAAAATGTGTCGGACCTTCGCTCATTCCTCAGGCTTGCCAGCTACTGCACTCGCTACATACAAGATTTCGCTTCCATCAGCGAGCCAATCAGAGCTCTCACAAAACAGAACACTAATTTCACATGTAAGGGGGAGTGTCAGCGAGCGTTTCAACTGATCAAACAATGCATATCGGACGCCAAGAACATGGCCTACTTCAATTCAAAAAGGCATATGGAGCTAGTGGTGGACACTAGTCCGGTTGGCCTAGGCGCCATCCTGATGCAGATTTTCACCAAGGACAGCACCGCAAGGCACATTGTATCCTATGCCAGCAGGAGCCTCTCAAAGACGGAACAGGCCTAATCGCAGGCGGAAAAGGACAGACTAGCAGTGGTGTGGGCCTTTGAGCACTTCCACCTTTTCTTGTATGGAAAACTATTTACAGTAATGATGGACCATCAGGCACTGTTATTCCTTTATGGGAATCCGCAGGCCAAGATGCCACCAAGAATAGCCAGATGGGTGCTAAGACTGCAGGACTACAGTTTCAACATTATGCACAGACCAGCGGACTTCCTGTTGCGTCATACTTGCAAAGAACCTCAAAGCCCTCGTTCCATAGCAGATCAATACATCCACTTCATAGTACGAGGCACCATGCCAAAAGGGTTGGACCCTCACCAAATTTCACAGGAAACCGAGAACAATCAGGGTTTGCAGGTTGTCCTTCTATGCATCGAAACAGGACACTGGAAACAGGCTAAACTGGCGGGGGAGAACACCTGCGAAGAAACTAAGCAAGACATCACCTGCCTGATGGCCCTTAAGGACGAACTAAGCAAGACAACCGAAGGACGCCTGCTAAAAGGAACCAAATTAGTAATTCCCTGAGCACTACGCCAAAGAGTGCTAGACCTAGCTCATGAAGGCCACAGAGGCATAGTATCGACAAAACAGATGCTCAGACAAAAGGTATGGTTTCCCCGTTTAGCCACCCTGGTGGAAGATCTCCTCCAGAGCTGCCCCACCTGTGGAGTTCTCAAACCACACACACGGCCAGAACCCCTCTGCATGACAGAACTACCGGAAAAAGCATTGGAAGAAGTCACTGTAGACTTTTTTGGACACCTGGAAGGGGTGAGCACATCCTCGTAGCCGTAGATGAATACTCTTGCTTACCTGATCTACAAATAGTGCCATCAACCTCCGCATACCACACAATCCCCGCTCTTGACAGGATGTTCACCGCATACGGCATACCACACATCCTAAAATCAGACAATGGTCCTCCATTTACAGGACAGGACTTCAAAGCATTTTCTGAGTATATGGGTTTCGTCCATTGCCGCACCACACCACTGTGGCCGCAAGCGAATGGCACAGTAGAGCGCTTCATGAGCAATGTGAAGAGGAGTGTACAAATCGGCAGACTGACTGGGGAACCGGTGGAGAAACTACTCTACCAGTTACTACAAGACTATTGAAATACCCTGCACAGCACCATGGGTAAGACATCCTCTGAAGTAATGTTCGGCCGGAACATAAGGACCCGACTGCCCTGCATGATCAGCCCTGATAAACGCTACAAAGGAGATGCCAAAATACGAGAGCAAGACTCAAAACGCAAAGAACAAAGGAAGAAGCAGGCAGATGGCGACAGGAGATCTCGACCGAGTACCGTGGAACCTGGAGATGTCGCCATATTGCGTCAACCACAAGGAAGAAAAGTGATGGCTGCATTTGATAAAGAGCCCCTGACGGTGACGCAAGTAAAAGGCTCCCTCATCACAGCTGAGGGTGCGACAAAAAGCATCACCCGAAACTCATTGCACTTTAGAAGCATACCAGGCATCATTCCGGGCATCACCCTCAGTTCAGATGGCACCACCGCAGGGTGGGACTCATTCTATGTAAGAGATGGGGAGGACTCTTGCGATGAGCGAACCTTTTCGTATCCAGAAGACAATGAAGACCCTGAGCCAGTGATACTTACGAGCAGACCTCAGCAAGCTCATAATCGACCTCAACGATTGATTGAGGAAATGAACTAGAGGCATCATTGTGTTTAGTACCGGCGGTGTGACGTTTACACACTGCAAGTGCTCCCTTGTCACGTATCAGGGGACAGGTAGTTGCTGGAAGGGTAGGGGTGGGAGAAAGTGGGAAGTTTATGTTGAGAGTTGATGCAATAAAGACGTGTTGTCTTATCCTCTCGTGTCCATCTCCTCACTAGAGTGACTGGTTGAGTGAGACAGTGTGGGCACCTCAGGCGAGGCAACGTTGGAAGACTTTACAATTGGGGTGGACTGTATTTGTGTGAGATCTCCTCAACTAACATTTATCATGATAATATGCATTGCCTGTGCTCTTTACAAACGGAAGTTGTCCATCTACAGTTCACATGTGGCACCCTCCCAACTAACTACACTCTGGGTATTAGCAGGATCGGACTGGGCCGTAAAATAGTCTCTGGCACCAACGAAGAAGTGTCCCTCAGTTGCAAATGGCCATTCATTCCTTTTGTGGCACTGTTTGAAGGTATCCAGTCATTATTTCGAAAACATATTTTCGAAATGCCATTTTCTCGAAAACAAAAGGCCAATTTTTTTTTCGAATGGTTATTTTTTTATTTTAGATGTTTTATTTTTGTTTGCTTACTAAAAAAAGTATCAATAAAAAAAATAACGGAGGGTTGGAGAGGGGACCCCCCATTTCAAAAATAAAATTTAAAAAAACATTTGAAAAAAAATGTTTTGGCCAAAATTGTGTCGAGAAAATGGCATTTCGAAAATATGGCGTTCTAAAAAGTCACTATAACCCCTGTTTTAATAGTACCCAAGTGGGAGTTTTTTTTATAACATTTGATGCAAATTGGTGCATTTTAAAGAATTTGTATTCAGCAACACTGGTCAAAACTACTAACCAAATAGTGAAGTAACTCATCAAACTGGCCCACATTGGCCAAAAAAGTGGCCCACTTTGCCCACAGCAGGATTTTGAGTTTTTGGTTTGGCCATGGGCCTATTGCCCTATAGGCCAGTCCGAGCCTGGGTATTAGCACAATTCTTCACATTCTTTTTTATAAAAAATACGATTTCAAATTGAAGAGGATGATACTGACAGGCGGTGGCATTGGCATTTCAGTGAAACATATGTGCCACTGACAAGCATTGACGCAATTGGTGGAGGGGTTCATACTTTAGATAATGAAACGACAGACAAAGACAAAATAAAAGCACCTGGAACACAATGGCAAGTGGTGCCTGGGTCGCTTGCTGGGTGGCAGAGAGTGAGTGCCACAGGGCACATCATAAGGGGCTGTCTCTTATTTTACTATGGGAGAAATGGTAAGGAACAGAAGCGAGAGCAATCACATCATTGAGAGAAGCTCCAGAAGAGACATCTGCCACCACAAAGCTTAGCTTCTGCTGTAGTTCAGAGGAGAGGCTGGGAGGCTGAGGGGCTGATCATTCTGAAACTGTCACCTGGATGCATGGGAGGATAGCTCAGGGGCAACGTGCTCGCCTTGGAAGCAAGTTCACACGGAGCAACACAGACGCGATCGTCGGGTCCGCGCTTAGAAACCTCTGGGTACTAAGCGCGTTATAAATAACCTATCATTACCTATCATATCATATCATGGAGCATAACAGGAGGCGGGAAGCGATACACAGCTCAAGTGCAAAGGAGTACCTCCTCTTGTTGTGTTCAGAAGCGTTAAATCCTATATTTATATATTTATTTCTCTAGGGGTGACTGCGCATTAAGGACTGAGCATACACCCACCCCGATATGCCCATGCCTCCTTACCCTGGGGCTGGGCTTCCCCTCTCAGCCCTGCCTCTTCAAAAATGTGGCAAGGCTCTCAGTCACAGCCATGTTATCCTCACATCCAGGTCTGGGGGCTGTCTGCAGGAATACATATGGTTCCTATTGCAATCACTTTAATGTCAGGCTGAGTGTTGTGAACAATGAGCCCTGTGTGCATTATGTACAACCCTTTTAGCCCAGACACATTTGTCAAATATAAAAGTCTGTGCTCATTCATTTATGTCCCCAAATTGCTCTTTGATTTTATACAAAGCAGTAAGTAATACTCAGTGGTGCAGTGTATCCTGTTCCCCTTTATCATATGGGTATTTTGAAAGACTACAGTAGGGGTTTGCAAGACTGTCAATCCTGGAATAATAACTTTCAATAAGAAAATAACTTATTTTGTTATTCTTGATTTTCATTATCGGTTTGTAATGTTCAGATTATGACTACAATACACATTCGAAGCGTTCATTGAAAATTCATATTGTACATTTTAAAAGGAACCAGTTTATAATATTAGTCAAATTAATGTCCTTCTTTAATGCTTTTTTGTTGTGCAAATACACAATTTCGTCCCTCAAAATGTCCTTTCTTCTAGGGAAGATTTGTACTGAGATTAAAACCAATGATCTATTCCTTCTGTGAGCACCAAGGAAATGTTACATTTTGCAGCAGGTCACCGATTAGTCGTTAGCCCTACTGAACCTGTCAATTTGTAACGGCATACATAAAAACTAATAAACACAAATCATTTACAAAAATATAATAAAGAAACACAGCGGTCGACCGTGCACCATGATTCTCTGGTTCCTTACAAGGTCTGTCACAAACCCATCACCACACACAGAAGAGTCTACCCAACTCTGCTCACCTCGCTCCATATGGACAATGTGCCCCCAGTGTGATGGCAGTGATCTCCAAAAACGAGGCTGCTCCACACTAAGGAGAGGACGCTGATCCTGCTACTCTCATTCCACATTTAATCATAAAAACAGCTCCCTAACCTTCCCTAAGCCCCCACCTTTATGATATCTGTAGCACTGCTCTCAGCAAAGACTGGGGGTGGGCGCTCTATCAACTTTTTCCCAATGGGAGAGACAGAGACAGGGGTGAGGAGTAAGATGGCGAGGAGAGAGAGGGGGAGAGAGAGAGAGAGAGAGGTAAAGAGTGCACAGACAGCGAGCGAGAGCTAGATTGCATATGAAACACCCGGTACAGCTGGTCGTTTTGGGGGTATAGAATGGATTTTTCATGTTGCAAGAATCTAAAATGCATTTCTACCTTAGCTATAGAAACTTCTTCCATGCATTTTCAGGATTTGGGAATTCCATTCAGATTACATACTTCATCACTTGTGAAACACCAACCCTTTCCCTTTGTAGGTTTGGAAGGCAGGTATTGTCTTCTGAGAGGAGATGGGCTGTGAGGAAGTATTATCAGTTCACAAGTATGCATTGACCTTTCCTCATGCTGCTGTCTGTTCCCCGCCCCCCTCCCGAGTCATTTAAAGTGGATGACTCTCCTTTTCTCTATTGCTCATGGCTTTATGTGGGCCAGAGTCTCTCAGGTCATGCCTCAGAATGTTTTTTTATTTGGTCCCATGACACAACCCTGCCGGGAATTCCTCCCCGCCCCCCCCCCCCAGGGATGTCATTTAGGGGTCACCAGGGGTCACAACTGCGACCCCTGATGTCTCCCTTGCTACCCCTGTGGTCTCCATAGCTACCTCTAAAGAAAATGTACAAAGAAAAAAAGTGTATTTTTTTTTTGTTTGTAATGCAAGCTCCTGCATTGTGGCCATCGCCATGTGGCTCTTTGCTTCTGGAGTGGCTGGCATTCTTGTTCAGGCCTCTTAAAAAAAATGAACAGGGGTTCCACAAGTCTAACACTTTCAGCAGTGACCCTAAATAAGAAAGAACAGGAATACTAAATAATGTGTCTTTCTGGAATTCTATTCAATAATTGCTAGACACATTAAAGGTTTATTTCAGGCACACTTCAGGGTGTGAGTCACTGATTTAGTCTGTTCTTAAACACCTCCACTCAGCCTTTTATCCTTCTGAGGTCGTTAAATGAGTGCCAACACAGCTTGGGTGATATTGTATGTATATTTTTTCTATATAAAGCACTTAAGCTTAAGTGCTATATAATAATACATCATTATCATTTGGCCATGCACGTCTGCTTGCATTCACAGTAATTTGGTAATAGGAGTCTATAGACACTGATCTTAATGATACATATGCTGATCCATTCTTGTTTGAAATGTCCATCACATTACAGTGATATCGTAACCATATTTTTCGTAGTGTACTTAGGGACAATGGTATGTGATGCCACCGCCTGTTTTGTCAAGGGGTGAAAGGTCGTGTTCCATCACTTCCTGCGATAACACTTTGGGGTGGGGTCAAATGACATCACTTCCTGTGAT
This sequence comes from Ambystoma mexicanum, assembly GCF_040938575.1. Classification (NCBI taxonomy): domain Eukaryota; kingdom Metazoa; phylum Chordata; class Amphibia; order Caudata; family Ambystomatidae; genus Ambystoma; species Ambystoma mexicanum. Next base: position 812,768,802 of record NC_090922.1, read on the forward strand.
GTCATCAGAGGTCAAGGGCCGTGTGATGTCACTTGCGCTACCCCAGGCATTTTGGTGAAATGACGTCCCTGCTCACCCCTCCCCCGATTACAGATTATCCTCCTCTCTCATCAGTTTGCAGCCTTTGCCCTGACACACTTAACCTTGAATAATGTCTCAAGTTATTGCAACACAAAAAAACTCAACAGGAGGGTAATCGATACATTATCAACTCACAAAGTGATTGATGTGGTGCTGCTAGAAGTAAACACTTAGTTTTGTTAAATAAGTTCTTTGCAAATGTTTTTTTCCAGTTTTTTTTCCTGAGCGCTAAATTGGAAAGCATATTTTTCAGTTTTGGGGGGTGGGATGGAATCGCGAGATTAGGCCCACAGCTCGTCTCTTGTTTTCGTGGCGGGATCTGTGCCATGCGCGCTAAACAGAGGCACTGCCCCTTGGACTATCTCACTGCAGTAAGACATTCTAATTTCCAGGGTAAAAGGCTAACTCTGCGGCCTGCGCGTTAATACCACGAGCTACTTTGCACGGATTGGAACCTGCATTCATCTATTTTAATTTGATTTCAGGTTTTTATTTGAATATTTGTATTTACATTTTTTTTTTACCACAGATGTTTTAATCAATGTTCTCCTTTGAAAAGCAGATTTGTTGTCTAATATATCGAAAATAGCACCGGATCTGCTAAGAGTTCTTCTATTGCACAGGCCGCACCTCTTTAAACGGGTTATTTGCTACGTATGTTTGTTAGGCCACAGAAAAACCTTCTCAGATCTCACTCTTAAATATTGTTTTATGGCCCATTAGGGCCCCCACCGCTCCTCAATTTGTAATCCTACTTAATTCACTCTTGTGTGCAAAGTGTAGGGCGGCACTACCGTACAATTGAGAACTTTCAAAATAACACATCAGCCCTTTCTCAGGTCCAATGACATTAAGGCGTGTTGAATGGCAGATGACTGAAACAGCTTCTATCAAACATTCACAGTGGCCAACTATTCACAAGCCAGTCACTGACCTTAAAGGATTCAACAGATACTCACGTTTGTTGTTAAGTGTGCATAGCTCTTTTGCAGTTGTCAAGAAGTTATGCAGCCTCGTCAAAAGGTCACATTTCTTTTCATCCCTCCCGAGGAGATGCAAAATACAATCTTTTAATCTCTCATTTTTAGGACAGGAGTTGAATTTCTCCTCCATAGAACAGCATGGGCGTCATTTGGGGATGGCCAGGAGGCGCAACTGCAACCCCCGAATTGCTGCTTGCTACCCCTGTTCTTTCCCTTTCGACCCCTAAAAAAATGTACAGATTTTTTAAAAAAAATTTTAAATGGAAGCTCCTGGACTGTGGCTCTTTGTTTCTGGAGCGGCTGGCTTTCTTGTTCAGGCCTCTTTAAAACAACAGGGGGTTCCACAAGTGTAACACTTTGAGCAGTGACCCTAAACAAGAAAGCATAGGAATAACAAATAGTCTTTCTGGAATTTCATACAATAATTGCTACTCGTTAAAGTTTTATTTTGGGAACGCTTCAGGGGGTGAGTCACTGATTTAGTCTGATTTAGTCTCTTTTGAAGCACCTCAAATTCACAATGCAGACAAAAACTATATGTATTTTGCTTTTCGCAAGTTGCAGTTATACAATGGTTTTTTTTCTGCCATTGTCTGTTACGATCATCACAACATATTCAATTTCTGTGTCCTTGGTCATTTGACAAAATCCTCGTGCCTAAAAGCTCGTGTACAGTGCAGACATTTTTGACCCTAGCACATAAAGTGGCCCTTGATTTCACTGTGCCACAGTTAATGCTTTGTTGTAATGTGTCTTTCCTATCTCTATGGCATGCTGTTCAGGATGTTTGGTTGCATGTATGAGGTAACGAGTGTCCAGAGTACAGGATGTCGTGTGAGTGCTCTGCTTTCCCTGTGCTACTCTAAATTCTTTAATACACAGTTATGAACCCTCCCAATGTATTTTGCCAACCTCTGAATCCTGAAAAGTAGATCCACGCAGGATTTACACGTGGTCAACTTTACACCAGACCTGCTGATGAATTGGCCTGTTGTTGAATCTCAGTTACCACTTAATTGGTATCCACTACAGAGCGTAACTTGCTTTCTCACTTTGAGAACATTCAGACATGTAATTGTTCATTTTAGTATAGCCGGTAAAATAGCTATTGTTGGTAAGATAGCTCAGTTGGTTGAGCACTCGCTGCTGAGGTGTGTGTGTGATCTGCAGGTTGCAGGTTTGAATCCCGGCAAGGCCAACTCAACCTTTCATCTTTCTGAGGTCTATAAATGAGTACCAGCACAGGTTGGATGATATTGTATGTATTTTTGTTCTATATAAAGCACTTAAGCGTAAGAGCTATGTAATAAGACATTATTAACATTTGGCCTTGGACGACTGCTTGCATTCACAGTAGTTTGGTAATATGGGCCTACATACACTGATATTAATGATAGATATGGTGATTCATTCTTGTATGAATTTATTTTAAAATGTTTTTATTGGCATTTGTGTATTAGCAGTGATACATTCTTGTATGAAATGTATATCACATTACAGTGATATCGTAACCATATTTATTATACTGCACTTAGAAACAATGGTATGTGATGCCACTTCCTGTTTTGTCAAGGTATGAAAGGTTGTTGTCATCACTTCCTGTGATGGCCCTTCGGGTGGGGTCAAATGGCATCACTTCCTGTGATGTCATCAGAGACCGTGGGTCGTGTGATGTCACTTCCACTACCCCAGGCATTTTGGTGAAATTACGTCCCTGTAGAACAGATACTAAGACCCTCATTCTGTGAGGGGCGGATGCAGCAGATAAACTCTTAAAACGTCCTTCTTCGGTTTTCACAGCGTCTGCCCCATTCTCAACAGATTCAAGAAACTGTGCGGGAACCCTGTTATGTTATGTAAAAAAGCAATTATACTTTGCCCGCCACCACCAGTGGTCTTACAGTGCTGAAACATATCTGAAAAGGTGGCACCTTGTGCCCCAGCCTGGGGTGACACGGATCGTGGTCTGTTCTAAGAAGGAACAGAGGTGCGAGAAAAGGATCAGCGGGAGTGCCAGCAACAGACAATGGGAAAGCGACAATGCGCTTGTGCCTGTGGCAATGCGCATATACTCACAGTGCTGAACAGAAGACAGTGCTAATTCCCACTCATACAGCTGAGCATTGTCAAGTGGTATTAGAGGCAGTCAGTTCATGATAGTGTGATTAGCTTCAGATGTGTTTAAGCGTGTCCTTGAAGTGTGGAGGCTTCTTCACCAGGTAATATTTATAAAACATCCACCATTTCACAGCCTGAATAATCTTGGATTATCAAAAGCACCAGCACCAAGATTTTGCTGCCCGTAGATGAGTGAAGCGGAACAACAATAGGCAAGAAGTGAAAATAAGAACATTGCAAATCTTCATGGGCGAAATTAAGCAGATCAGAATTGCAGAAATTAGGAGGGTGACCTCTGAAACGCCTGAAGAAGAGAAGATGTATACGAGGGCAGTGTTAGAGCGATACCTGGGTATTCTTAAAAGCGGTGTGCGGCTGTGTGACGGGATCAAGATGTGGTCAAGCAGACCCTAGAACCATGCCAGCTTTTAGTTCCTGGGAGTATGTTTACATTCTCGCACAAGACAAACTCCAGAAATGTATTTCTGGAGCTACCAATCAGAGCGGCCAAGTCAAGAACAGGCTGTTTGAGAGGCAAATGCTGTGAAAAATAGGCACCTTGAAAAAACAAGGTACAACCAAGGGCACACACAATAACTAACCAGTTATCAATTTCAATTGACCAAATATGTCATCAGTGTTAGAATATTTTGTTTATATTAATTTCACACATAAAACAAATTTCCACAGTATACAATGCTTGTCAACAAAGAGATAATTCCATAAAACTTCACATAAACCAATTCATGTGTCTCCTCAAAAAATTTCAAAAGCAGTAAAAGCAACATTTTCCAAAAAACGCTAAATAATTGCTTCACTGTTCCCTTTCACAGGTAAATATAAATGAATGGGTGCTGAACCTCTGCCCCCTATATTGTCCAAATAATCTGATAGGTTTATTATCTTGTGTACCTATCTTTTACTACGCGTTTCGGGCTTAAACTAGCCCTTCTTCAGGTAAGGATTATTTGGGATTTTTCTATAAAGTTCACAAATTGTTCAAAAATCTTATTATTAAATAATGAAGTTCCTCAGTTCAATCCAAACTTTCAAATTCTGAAAAACTTTCTGTCAGTGCATCAGCCGTGTCTGAGCGCAAAACTGTTGCTTGGTTAGGCCACTCTCTGTTCTTATGTGTTGCTCTGTTCTCTTCAGGGACCTGAAAAGAAACATATCTCAGTTACCACTCTACTCAATTTCTTTAGCTTATAGAAAATGGATTTGTGTGGGCACAAGCGCAAATCTTTGCGCTGGGTCCCACTACAAACTCCTCCATTAGAATGGTTCTGATTTTACACTTTTTGCGAATCTGTACTCGCTTGGAATTATGCCTGTATTCGCTCTAAGCTATCAATATGAGCAGGATCCCTGTATAACGCTGGAATCTGAAATGAGATACATAGTTCTCATTTAGTATGCAGTCGGGTGTTTAACTACTATACATTTGTGGTCACCTTATATTTGTTAAAGTCATACCTGAGAAATCCAATTGAATGTGGACCCCTCCCGGGCGACTTTTATGTTCGTAGTGCATCAGCTGTTGTACTCCCCCTGTCGTTTGACCTGGAAGTACTTTATGAAATCCTCCCCACTGTGGGACTCCATCTGGTAAGAAACAGTAAATGCGTGTGCTTAGCTTTTTAAGTTGAAGTGTGTAAATGTTTTTAGCTGAATAATGCGTTTGTCCATATTGCCTTACCTTACATTCACTGCGCTGTTCTCAATATCTCCGAACGAATTCCGATTCGAAATCTGCGTTGTATTAGCTCCATGTTAACCACTATGTCAGGTCGCCTCTAACCTCTGTACTCAGAGAGCTCCTCTCTCAAACACGATCCGCCTTTGCAATCGCGCGTAACTACCAATCTCCGCTGGGTGCATGTACGCTAAGTTTCATATTGAAGTAATGCGCCCGGAAAACCTGTCGAGCTAATTCAACTTACTTCCTGTTCATCTATCCTGCTACTGATTGTAGACCGCGGAACATTACGTCCGCCATCTTGGGTGAGTGTGCTCCATATGTTTGCAGCCCCATATAGTTTGGGAAACCCTCATTCCACGCTGATTTCACAAAAAGGTCGCCCTCATTCATATTACTTTCATTGAGGCATTGCTTGTTTCTTTTTACTAAACATAATCCAAATATCACTGGATCAGCCTATTCTATATTCAAAGTACCGTAATTACTCATAATGGGAGAACCTGATATACATATTTTTCAGAATACACTTTCATTCTTATCGTGTTTTAGATAAACATGATTTGCATTGTAAATGTATAAGAGACAACCAGTTACTCGTTAATTTTACAATTTCACTTCAACAATTGTTAACATACACAAAATTATCATTTCTATTCTTTAAATCCGAACGACTTTCGGTATGGTTGTGCATATCATAGATGCTTGGTATCTATATAGTTCTTCTACTGGACCACATTAATACATCAGGTACCTAACAGACCTATTCTGAATTCTTTTAACATTCCACGTGAATCACTGCACACTACTATGATGTGCTATAGTGTATATTTTTGTTATAGAAAACAAGTCAGATCCCCGTCTAAATTCATCCCCCTGGGGTGCATTGAATCGGGTTGATCTATCCAGTAAAGTTCTTTTTGTTGTAACAATTTAGTCAAGTCGCCACCTCGTCTGGGTAAATTCACATGTTCCAAGATAATGAACTTAATCTGTGCCACTGTATGATTATGCTCTCTGAAATGGGTTGCTACTGGGGATCTCCGTGAGGATAATCTGATATTTGATTTGTGCTCTCCCCATCTGATTTTTGCCTTTCTTCCAGTCAGTCCCACGTAGTACAAAACCACATGGGCATTTTATCCCATAAATTACATTAGTTGTATCGCAAGTGGACGTATGTTTGAGTGGTATCGGTGATCCTTTACAAGGATGATTAACATAGTTGCCTCTTATCACGTTGTGACAACAGCTAAAGTTACATGGCTAAAGTCCGATTTAATCAGAAAATCACGTATGCTTCTGCTTTTATTATATGCGAAGAGAGGTGTTTTCGGAAACAGTCTGGCCAATGTTGGATCAAGAGATAGTAATTCCCAGTTTTTCTTCACTATTTTTTTCAATTAACTACTTTGCTGTGAGTATGTAGTCACATATACTAGCTCTGTACCAGATGTTTTAGTACTTGGTTTAAGTGCCTCTTCTCTTGTCATTTTTCTGACATCTTCTGATTGCATTCCGACTTTCTGTGGGCTGTAACCTCTTGCTAGGAACTTCTTAGTAAGGTCCATTGATTTATTTTCAAATTCTTCTTCCTCTGAGATTATAACCTGTATCTGAGTAACTGACTCAATGGAATGCTTTCAATGGTATTCTTCGGGTGAAAGCTAAATGCAAGTAATATGCTATTCCTATCAGTACTCTTTGTGAAAACCGTAGTTTCCAATCTGTTATCTTTACAGTACACCAGTACATCTAGGAATTCCAAACATTCTTTGCTTGATTTATGTGTGAATTTGATTCTGGGTGATAGGGAATTCATACCCTCAAAAAAATTGTTTAGTTCATCATTGGTACCTCTCCATATCCCAAACAGATTGTCTATGTATCTTACAAAGAATTTCAATTTGTCACTCCACAATGCATTGTGAAGTATTGCAGTTTCTTCCATGTGTGCCATGTAGATATTGGCATAACTTGGTGTCATTGCGGCACCCATTGAGGTTCCTGACGTTTGTATAAAGAAACGGTCCACAAACTTGAAGAAGTTGTTACTCAAAATAATTTTTAGCAATTTCAAAATGAATAGTTGGTCAGATCTCACATTTGCCGCGTGTTTAGTAGTATCCATTCTACTGCTTCTAATCCACTTTGATGAGTGATGTTTGTATACAAACTCGCGACATCCATAGTGAACAAGATGTCTGTGTCCTTGTTGAATGGAGTAGTGCTTAACTTCCTCAGAAAGTCATTTGTGTCCTTAATGTAGGTTCTAATCATTGGCACCAATTGGTTGAAGGATCTTATCTACATAATGGGCCAGAGGTTCAAGCAGACTGTTAGTTGCTGCTATTATCGGTCTTCTGGGAAGATTATATAAATTCTTATGGATCTTTGGCAAGATGTACATTACTGGCATTATCGGATTTGAATTTGTAAAAAAAGCTTTTGTTTTATAGATAATGATTTCATCATTCTCTGCCTCATCCAAGGTAACCTTGATTACTTCTTTCACTTGTGCTGTAGGGTCGTTGTAGATTTCAAGGTATGTATCTTGATCGGAGAGTTGCCTCTCTACTTCTGTTCTGTATTTTTCTGTGTCCCGGATGACTAAGGCACCTCCCTTATCAGCCGGTTTTATAATTATTTCAGAGTTGTTCCATAATTTCTTCAACACTTGTTTTTCTCTGTTGGTCAGATTACCCAGAGATCTACTTTGGAATTTCAGTTTCTTCATATCATTCAATACTGATTTTTGAATGCATCCATTATATTATTTAGAATAAGTGGCATAAACATGCTTTTTGGTTTCATCTCAAGGTATTCTGGTTCCTGTCTGCTATCGGTTGTTTCTATTGTGTCAAAGAGCAGCTTCAATTTCATTTTTCTTGTTAACTTAAAGAAAGAGATTTTCTCTTTTAAAAGGGAGCTTTTGTAGTGCGGAACAAAAGAGATTCCTTTCTGCAGAGTGGCTTTCTCAAATCTACTCAGGTTATAGTTAGAAATATTGACTACTAGGTCTTCTTTATTGGCTGACTTACTTTCCTTGGTGGATTTTTTCTTTTTCCCTCGTCTGCACGGACCCGGTCTAAAAAAGAATAGCTTGTTTGTTCATATGTAGGTGTTTGTTTCGATGTACTTGGTCTTTGGTCTGTATTCTTGGTCTGTTACTCTACTGGGAGCAGAAGCTCCCAGTGGAGAAACTTTGCTGAAAATGTTGGGGGGTGGGACAGGGGTGGGGTGGAGGGAGGGCGGGTGCTGACTCTTAGGGATCGTTTTGGCCAAATTGTTTGATAAAATTTGGTTGAATCATAGATTTGACTAAATTCGGTCACCACGATTAGTTTGAAGCCGAAGATACCGAACATGAAGAGCTGGGGTTGCGGGGGTGTTCCCCGCCCTCATGTTCGGTATTTGTTACTTAGGGAGTTACAGGGGTGTCCCCCGCTTCCTCAGCATTGATGGCAAGGGACCCAACAAAAAAAAGAAGAAAAAGGGACCCTGCAACGTCAGAACCAACCCACGTTAGATGGATGGACCGGACACTGCAGGGTACAGGAGTGCGGTAGATGAAGAAAAGGTAAGTAGGGGGGTTTATGGGTGTACTGGCGGTTTGGGGGGACATGGGTTTGTTTTTTTGTACCGAGGTAAAAACGTATTTGCAGCAAAAATGACTACGGTCAATTTTGCCTTGATTTTGTACCTCAGTCAAACAACCTAAATCCCTGAGGGATAACACTAGACTACTACACCACAATAGTCCATTGCTGATGCTCTGTTATAACTTTCATAAGACTGGTGGCCTATCTTTAAAAATCAATTGTGCCCTCACACTTCTCCAGCCGGCCTGCTATGCACCCAGTGACACCACATAACATTCACAAACTTAATTCCAATAGAACATACAAACAATGAATTATTTATCATTCATTCAGACACAAAATTCAACACACATATGCTTGCATACACTCTCACTCACACACAAATGCACCCAGCACCTCCACTGACATACACTGTGTGCACACAACCTTTATATGTACATATGCAATAACATATGGCAACAGTGGCGCAAGGTTCATTGAGCAGACCAGACTTTATCACCCCCTGATCCCTGAAATTTAGGGCTACGTTGACTTGTCCTAGCTGAACTATAAAGCCATGGCCGAAAGGAACAGATTCACTGGAATGTCAGCAATTCCCACGATTTTTCCTTTCATTCAAAGGCAGAAGCCATCGGTTAATGCAGTGCAGTGGGTGACCAAGTATACTTGGTATCAATTTTTAAATGCCATATATCTCCAAACTTGGGATCTGTACAGCACATTACATGTATATGTGCTGATAGATTTTGTTCTACAAGATTCTGACAGATTAAAATTAAGGTATGCTTTCCTGTGTTCAAATGGCTCCAAGCAGTGGAGTACCAAGCGGGAGAGGCGGGGGAAGGGTGAGGGAGAATCTGCCACTGTGGATCTTTTAAGAGACAGACTGGGACATTTGTCATTGAGACACCTCTCTCACGTTCGGCACATCAAAGAGGGTGACCAACGGCAAAGGTGTCGCTGGCAGGACAATGCGTGCTGAGCAATTCCTGCTCAGCACGCTCATTGTCCTGGCAGCAAGACACCTTACCCGTTCCGAATGTTAGAGGTGTCCTGCTGCCAGGACACTGTCCCAAGCAGCTCCGGGCAGCAGAGGTTCCTCACATTTGCTCTATATCAACAGAACATTACAATGTGAGCGATTAGGCACTGATGGGAGGCAGGCTGGTACTATTAGCAGGGACTTTTGTCCCATTAATCTACATGATGCTATTGTGACTTTGCATGCAGTATGGGGAAAATCAAACTAAAGTCATACTCCCGTTGCTCAACATATTTCTATGACAATGTATATAGTGTATGGTTAGTTTACTATGAAAGGCTAGTTTATTATGTAATGTGGTTTGCTTCCAAGTCATTGCTATAAATAATTATTTAAGCACATGAAATGTAAAGCAAAACCTTAATAAATATCTATATCAAATAAACCTGTAAAGATGTGCACGACGAATTGTTCACATCCCAGTATCACCATTTAACCAAGTGTGTGATCCTGAACAAATCATTTAATCACATTGTGCCTTATCTGCAGCTCTGAAAGTGACTTTGAATCACTTCAAAGCTTATGTTAAAGTATCATGGTATTATAATGGAGAAGCCTAATGACTATAGAGTTGCTCCACATATAACACAACTGCAATTTAGGTAGTTTGCACCAAAAAGTTATTTGTCACTTGGATTATTCATGGCCACTTATTCTAAAGTCACTTCTATGGTGCCTCCAAGTATCAAAGACTGATGATGTTCCTTGCAATGTCCGTTTCTGTGAAGTCACTTCTGTTGGTGCAATCCATATAATAATTAGGAAGTTTGCATGTATTTTGCCTCAGAGGGCTTGGACAGAGCTCTAATAGATGAATTTCCTGCATCTGGTATGATCCTGCGGTTTTACTTTTGTTAAAATTTCATCTTCCACTAATGTTACCAAAAAAGTAGATTGGGGCAGGGGTGGGTGGTTTGGGGGTGTCAATGAGACCACATGGAATTCCACACACTGCATTTTGTTGCTCAATCACCACCCCCCCACACACACACACACTTTTACAATTCTATATACTCCCCTGCTTAGTTTGGTAAGTGAAGCAGTTTTTGGTGGCCTGTAACCTGAATCTTGACACCCATTTACTAGTTTGCACCAAACCGTCCTGAAAAAGTGTCTGCAAAACTTGAAATACTTTTGCTAGTTTGGTGAAGGTTATTTTTGACGGCAGGGGGGAAAGTTATAGAGGGCTCCTAAAAGTGTGCTTTTAACATAAAATTCCATACGGTTCCTTCTGCGCACCTAGAGCAAAAACTGCTTAACAAAAGTTCACCATGTTTGAAAGGCGTATAGCACTCAAATATCATTTCACAGAATTTGTAGATTATGACAGTTTTGGGTCACAGGTTTTCTCAGCTTGACTGTTTACACTCTACTTGGGGAGGGCGCACCTTCCCCCAACTTATTTTTTAAATTAGGATGGTGGTGCTTTTTTAGCATCTGAAAAGTGGCAAGACTAATTGTAGAGGCGTTGCAGAGCCTTGGCTTGCACCAGAGAATATGTTTGTTATTGTTAGTGTGTCTTCATACCTGGGGACTTAATGTGTACTGTGAGCTCTGCTCACATTATCCAAATGTGACACGTCCCTCACTAGGGTCAGCCGCATCCCAGCCACCATACACAAACACAATTAAAAATTATTTTTTTAAAAAAATACCTCTGCTCTGCTTTCAAATGCCACCCAGGCTACGTCTCATGTTACAGCGACCTAACCTCTTCGCACTCACGCACCTCCAGACAGAAACCAGCAAGCTGAATGAGCTTCCTAGTTCCTGTCTGTGTGTCGTACGAATACAAAGCCGGAAAGCGATTCTCTGCGCTGCATCCCCTGCAAGTGCTGCTGCTAGCGTGGCAGCACAGGCGCCAGGTCCTGCAACACACAGTTCAGCACCTTGGCTGCTGACTTTGAGTCAGGCCAGCCAGGGTGAGGGACTGAGCCATGCAGGGCATTCCAGCCGTGAATGTGTTGCAGCGCAGCTGCCAGGCATCTCAGCATTATGTAATGAGACAGCGCAAGCCTTGCTGGGCACCCCAGCCGGCCTTGCGCTGTCAATTACATAATTGATGATCGCAGCCCCCCTGCCCTCCCTCCAAAAGTTGCGGGGGGGGACAAAAAGACATGCCACAGAAGTTGGGTGGGGGGGATTACGCCCATGAATGCTGCCTGGCTATGACTGTTGCCGTGGCTTTGCTGAAGCAATGCACAAAGCAACAGGAGAGCAAATGCCCTTCTACTCAATCGCTCAGCCCCCAGAGCACCCATGAGCAGCCAGGTTGAAAACTGGAAGGAACTAAATGTACTCTTATCCGAGGCTGGCTTTGAAGGGTGACTCCTGTAGGAGACATGCTCTAGCCTGGACTGCCTGGAAATGTATGACGCCTGCTCAGATCTTCATGGGGATGGTTATGGTGGAGACTGGAATCCACTTGAGCTGAGGCTGGGCTGGGCTTTTCTGGTAGTTGATCTGTGTACTAAAGCCCTCTGTATCTTGCGGTAACTGGGCCACAGTGACCCTGTCCTTTTAAAAAATGGGCAGCAGGGAAGTATGAGGTCGAAACAGAGGCGTAGAAGCTGCTTCAGAGTTTACATTTGCAGATCTCCTTTGTATGTTACAGCCCTTCTCATGACCTGAGCGCTCCTTTGGGTTCTTTTATTTTTATTTGTGTTTTTTTGGCGTACTACATGTCAACATCCAGCGGCGTCAAAGTTCTTGTCAGACTTGTACCAAGCAACATGACTTCAAGGCGTAAAAACATATTCTTCTGTGACATAACATGACATAGGCCGCCAGTATAACACAGATGGCTTTTGTCCCAAAAAACCTAAGAGGTGGGGGGAGAGGAATACATTATTAGACCACGAATTATAAACTATAAAAAAAAACTCAAAACTTACTTATAACCGAGAAATGTAATTTGGTTACCAGATCGAAATTGTCGAAGGAGAATTAAAAATGTAAATCTTCTGGGTTGAACTGATTTAGGTGTAAATGCGGTACTGGAGGTAGTGCATATCCAAGAGGGGTGGGTGAGGAGGAACAAAAAAAAGTAAGTGCACTTTAAGTACAACTTAATCATAACATTTCTTGCATGAATGCATTTGGATACAAAACACATACATCCTAACAAACCAACATTGCATAACATTCCCCAGCAACCGAAATGACATGGCATAGAATAACATAACCATACCAAACCCAAGAAAGCAAAGCATTGCAAAGCCGGCAGAGCATAGCACAGATAGCATAGGGCAGCACAGCAACGCCACATAGCAAAGACATGACAAAGTGTTGAATTCTAGAGAAACAAAAATGTAACCCTGCATAAGAGCACTGCAAATGTAGAAGATCACAAATAAAGTATTAGTGTGGTGCTGTTGGGGGAGGGTATAATGGAACACAGACAGTTTAATGCTGCCGGCACGCGTGCGCGCAATCGACACACACTGTACAGCAAAGCAATCTGAAAGCCTGTCTGTGGAGATCTATGTCCTAATCCGCTGCTGAGAGAGTTCATTTCTGCAAATTGTCCCCTTGTTTCCTAGAAACATCAGGCACAGACTACAGATATCCATTGGCAATGACAGGTCACTTCTCCGGTCTCTATAGAGTGAGGCTGAATGCGCATATTTTCTTCACCCCATATTTTGAGGCCTACCTGCCAGGATCATGTCCCTTCGTTTATGGCACCTCGGCTTAACAGCACAGGGATTATGCCCTGGCAATATCAAGAGGCGTGCAGTGTGCTCTGCATTCTCATCTGTGCTTATCCTTCAGCTTCTTTTCTCCAGGTCCAGCTCAGACCAATCCTCCAGGCATTAACTCTTTCACGCACACTCTCAGCACAGCACTTATCACACAGCTGTACACTGTTGTCCACTGCTGGCTGGATCCTGTGCTCTTTGTCGCCTACACTCACACCCTTTGATTGGCAAAGCCTCTGAGTTAGGAGGCACGTGACTCATGGGAGAACTGGTACCCTTTGGCCTAAGGGAAGCAAGCGTAATTTCCAGATCCTAGGAAACTCCCCCCTACCAAACATAGTAAAAATGATTTCACCAGGATAATATAATTGGAAAAATGGGTAAGCTGGGATTTGAGCCTTGTTTTCCTTGAGTGCCAATTTGCAGTTTGAGAGCAGGACTCCTCTACTGCCATCCAATCCCATCCTTAGTTTTAGACCTATGTAAAGAGGTGGCAACATGAGCCCCATTCCTTGCTTCCTGCCTCCTTTGCACAAAGCGTTTTGTTGATTCTAATATTGAAGATGGAATAGGAGATTATAAAGTCTCCCCTGCTCTATAAATTCGAAACGGTGCAAACAGGAAGACAGGCCTCGCATCCCCACCTTAAACACACCTTACATTATGTGATTCTAAGCTTGCACGTCTTACATTATGTGATTCTCTGCTTGCATAGTAGCAAAGTGTATAATAATGCAGTCGTGTTTTTACAATAGAGATTGTGTATTATGCTTCAGAGTAAAAAAACGAAATATTCATCAAATATGAAAAGATGACAAAACAAGCATTTCATGATTAGTCAAAAAAAGAGACGAGTAGTTGATGGTCTTTCTGTGTATGTTCACACCCCTAGTAATCTCCCCTTGATGGTGATGAAGAGACCTGCCCACTGTTCCGCATCAGCCTGATGAGCCACACCAGCTCTGCTGTTTTCATTAATTCATTTTCCTATATAATAATGAGTCAGAAGGTGATAGAGCCCACACACTTCCCCAGGCCACCAGCACGACATTGGTGCCACTTTGCTACTGTAATAACCAGCTGCAGTGCCACAGAAGAGTGGGGGGCTCAGGTAGCAACCAAGCAGCTGAGGTATTGTGGGCAGCTAACTGGTTATGCAGGCAGGCCGCCCAGAGCCAGTTGCCATTGTTAGTAATACAGACTCTTCTTTTTCCCCACTCCATTGGTAAGTATGTCATCAAGTAATGCTTTTATTGTTTGCATTCTAGTAGCGTTGATTGTTCCCTTTTATATTCAGGACTGCAAGTCCCAGAATTCAAATGAGAAAACAGGAGTGAATAACCTACTCATTGATAGAAGGTCTGTTTGTATGGCTGGCGTGTGGCACACATGTCTCTGATGTTGCTGTGTCTCTGCAGGCAGGAGGCCCATGTAGGACCTTGTTCATCTGGGCACTGCATCTTTCTCTTCTGATATGCTGCCAGCATGTGGTGCCCTGATGTGCAGGCATGGTCAAGGCCGAAGACTCTCCGAGTCTTAAAAACGTTCTGGCACATGACTGATATTGACTCCACACAACAACAAGCCACTCATTCACCATCTGGTAGAACCACTACATGGGTGAGGCCAGAGGAATTGCCTGTCTCTAGTGCCGACCTACTAGATGTGATATGAGATGATAAGTCATTCATAACGCACTTGTAAACAAGTGTTTCTAGGCACGACAAGGCAAGGGAGGGAAGACAGAGTGAGGACAAGACAACCAATCTTACTAGGCCTTGTGTCATTCAGATTGTGCAAGTACGAGAACGAGAAGTGCAAGGGTAAAGGGAGGGTTGCAAGGGAGCGGGGAGGGGGAAAAAGCCGAGCCAGGCCAGCGCAGCTCTGGGTAGTGCAAGGAGAACAACGGACTGTAGGGTTACAGTTACAGCCCCTAAGTGTGTGGTAGGCCCGGAGGCAGTGCAAGGGTGACTGATCGAGAAAGAGCCTGGTCCCCAGTGACACTCTGAGGGTAGCCAAGCAACCAGTCGGTACAGCAGACAGGTAGGTCAGGTAGGTCAACAAGGGAGGGAGAGAGAGAAAAGAGAGGAGAAGTGTAAAATTTTGAGCTGCTTCCGGAACTTCAGGTGGTCCGGCTCAAATTTAAAAGCAGCAGAGAGGCCATTCCAGGGGGAGGCACCCGAAGAGGAGAGAGATCTTCCTCCCACTCTCTGCCTGGAGAAGCATCTAACCCTTAGAGAGTATGAGGTAGCTGGGGCAAGGGCTCCAGAAGGAAGGTATTTTGGAAGAGAGCGTTGAATGTAGTGCGGGTCCTGGCTCCAGAAAGCCTTGTGGACAAAGCAAAGGGTCTTGGACTTGATTCTTGCAGCCACCGGGAGCCAGTGGAGAGATTTCAGGGCTGGAGAGATAAAGTCCGTGGGTTTGTGGCCAAGGATAAGTCTTGCAGCGCTGTTCTGGATTAGTTGCAGAGGGCGGCAAGTAGAGGAAGGCAGATTGAGAAAGAGGCTGCTGCAGGAGTCCAGCCTAGAGAGAACCAGTGCTCTGGAGACAGTGAGCTTCTGGGGAAAGTGAGAAAGGGAAGAGTTCCTTTGATGAGGTGCAGCTGGTTGTGTGACTTCTTGGCGACGTCCGAGATGTGAGGAGTGAAAGAGAGAGTGGAGTAGAAGATGACACCAAGGTTTTTGCCTCGCAGGAAAGCAAAGGGAGGGGGCCCAAGGAGGGTAGCCAGAGTGGGAGAGGGAAATCAGGGGCAGAGGTACAAATTAGATGGAACTCTATGTTACTGGCATAAAGGCAGAGATTGTTGGAGGCGCACCAATCCTGAATCGCAGATAGACAGTCAGGAATGAGCGAGAGAGGAGAGGAAGCTGAGCGGAGCCTGAAGGAAAGCTGAGTGTCGTCCGCATAACACTGAAAGTTATATGAGAAGGTAGAGATCAGGTGGGCCAAAGGGGCCAAGTAGAGGTTTAAAAACCAGGGTGAGAGGATAGAACCCTGGGGAATGCCAAAGGTAGAGAGAGAGGTGGCAGAGAGAAAGGGATCAAGTTGGACCTGGAAGTGGCAGTCCAATCGGAAGGAGGTCAGCCACTCTAGGGCCTGATCCGTGATGCCCAGGTTCTCACGGAGTTGATTGATCAGGATGGCGTGGTTGACTGTGTTGAGGCAGAGGAAAGATCAAGGAGGATGAGGACAGAGGGAATGCTGGAATTATGGTTAGAGAGCAGATCTTCACAGGTGTTCAGCAGAACAGTTTCCATGCCTCTGGCAGCTCTGAAGCTAGACTGATGTTCATGGAGACAACCAACAGATTCATTGTGGAGAGTATGCTGGGATATCGCCAGCTTTTCCAAGGCTTTCCCGGAAAGGGCTGATGGAGATTGGGTGATAGTTTGCCGGGCAGTTAGGATGAGCAGATGGTTTATTGATGAGGGGGTGCACAAGGCAGTGCTTAAGGGGAAAGTGGAAGGTTCCAGTGGTGAAAGCTAGAGCAAGAGTGTCAATATGGTCCTTGATGGTTCTGGAGGAGCAAGAGAGCACCTCTGTGGATGACCCTTTCATAGATCAGACTTGTCTAGAAACCTTGTCAGGTGTTGTCAAAGAGAAAGAGGAGAAAGCAGGAGGAGAGGGAGGGATGGCCAAAGGGAGGCTGAGAGAGGAAGAGGAGAGGTGGAGGAGATAGAGGACATGATGTCCTGAGGTTTAGAGAAGTGAGAGGCCAGAGCCTTACAAAGTGCCTGCGAGGGAACAGCAGAGGTAGAGACTACAACAGGATTGACCAGTTTCTTGCAGATTTTAAAGTGCTTGGCTGTGTTGTTAGAGGCCGCAGAGATGCGGGCTTGAATGCGTGCTATCTTCTCGGACAGGACAGAGGTTCTGTTTGTTTGTTTGTTTATTTATTTGTTAATGCGCGCCAAACCCATGGGTAGCCGGGTGCAACAGTTCCATGAAGACTTAAGCTTGTTACAGTATTTTGCATGAATATATACAACACAGCGACAAGAAGAGCAAATATATGTGAGACTATATACAAACATATACATATGAAACACAACAGCAAAAAGCAAATATATACAAGAATATGTACAGACATGTACCCCGAGCAGGGCATGTCTTGGGGTGTCCGGTCAACGGGTAGGTCGTGGCTAGGTCGGAGGCAGATGTAAGTTATGTGGCATTGGCGCGCAGCCAATTGATTATCTTATGCCTGAATTTCAGGTACGGTTGTTCTGTTCTGAGGTCAAGTGGTAATTTGTTCCCTCAGTGAGCAGCTTTGTCAGGAAAGCTAGTTCCTCCCGGAGTGGAGCGTTTAAACCTTGGAATTTCTAGTTTGGAGGTGTTAGCAGACCTTGTGGGTCGTGTGGGGATTTTCCTGTTTATTTTTTCCATAAGATACGGGGGGGCTAGGTTGTTTAGACACTTAGATGTGAGGGAAGCTGTTTTAAGTAAGATTCTATCCGTTATTTTTAACCAGTTAACCTCTTTCCTGAAGTTAGTGATGTGTTCTCTGTAAGGGATATTTAGTGCTGCTCTAAGGGCGTTGTTCTGTAGTCTTTTGAGTTTATCAGTGATATATTTATTGGTTCCAGAATACAGGGCATTGCAGTAATCTAGCCTGGACATAATAAGGGCGTTAGCTAATGTAATGCAGCTGGTACTGGAGAGGTAAGGTCTAGCTGCGCGGATGAGTTTGCAGGTGTAAGTAGTGGAGGAGGCGAGGGAGATGACCTGCTTCTTGAGAGTAAAGGAGGAGTCCAGATAGAATCCCAGGGTTTTAACCACAGGCATCACCTCGATAGGGTTGTTATCAATGCTGAAGGATGTGTAGTTTGGGCATAGCTTTTGGATGTTGGCTTCAGAACCAAGGATTAGTAGTTCTGTTTTATCGTCATTCAGGCAGAGGCCATGTGTGGCCATCCATGCCTGAATGAGAGTGTATATCTTGTTCACCAAGGCTGAGTCTGTCTCGTAGTCGCCCGAAAGGGGTATGAGGATCTGGGTGTCATCTGCATAATTCGTGTAGATGACACCCGATCTGTCCAATTTGTCAAACAAAGGCTTGGTGAAGATATCATACATGGTGGGGCAGATACAGGATCCTTGTGGGACGCCGCAGGTTATTTTGATGGGGTCAGCTGAGTTGGTGGTGGAGAAGACTTGCATAGTGCGATTTGCTAAGAAGGATTGGACCCAGGTTATAGCATCTCCGGTGAAGTTGGCGGCATATTCGAGGTGGTTGCATAAGATTGCATGGTCTTCCAAGTCAAACGCAGCCGACAAGTCCAGTAGGAGAAGCAAAGCTGTTTTACGTTATCCTTAAATTCCTCAATTTGTGTCTTGAGGTCTAGCAGAGCTGTTTCCGTGCCATGGAGTGGGCGGAAGCCAGATTGCCGAGAGCCAAGCATGTGGTTGGCCTCCAGGTAATCCTGGATTTGTATGTAGGCAGCTCTGTCTAGGATTTTTAGTAGAAAGGGCACTGTGGTAATTGGTCTGTAGTAGGTGGGGATGGCGGGGTCCAGAGTTTGTTTTTTCAATAATGGGAGGACCCATGATTCTTTGAGGTAGGTAGGTACCGTGTTAGATTTAAAGGAAGAGTTTATGAGCTTGGAAATGAAGGGAGCTAGATCTCTAGCTGCGTCCTTTATTAATTGTGCTGGGCAGGAATCGCACTATTGCCTTTGGAGCAGGCAACAGGCCAGTTTGTCAGAGGATGTGCCCGAAGCCCTCCACTTCCTCTCAGCCACCCTGCACTTACGTTTTAGGATGGCAAAGTTGGAATCATACCAAGAGTTGCACTTGGAGGTAGGCTTCACCCATATTCTCATAACAGCGGAAAGGATGTCCAGGGTGTTTGAAATAGAAATATGCAGATTAGAAATGGCTGTGACAGGGTGTGAGTCAGCTGAATGGAGTAGGAGGGGCAGAGAAAGTAGATGCAAAGGTATCCACTGACACATGCTTCATGGGCTGAATGACCGAGAAGGTGGGTGAGAGTGCTGGAGCAGGGGGGTTGCCTGAGGGATAGAGAGTTTCAGATGAGAGGAGAGTAGAAAGAGATCAGTCCAAGAGAGGATTGGTGAGAGGGTTAGAGAGGGGGATGTCTGAGGTGATGAGAACATCCAAAGTATGTCTGGCAGAGTGTGTCGGGCCAGAGGGCAGAATGGAAAGAGAGAGAGTGTCACAGAAGTTGCGTAAAAGCCTAGATGAGGGATTAGAAGCATCTAGGTGGATGTTGAGATCTCTGAGGAGGAGAAGTTGAGAAATAGAGGCAAGGAGAGAAGAGGAGAGGTCGGCTCATTCAGAGAGGAAGAGGGTGACCTTGCCAGGTGGCCTGTAGATGGTGGCCACAGTTCGAGAGAGGCCAGGAGAGACAGAGAGCCTGCAGACCATACATTCACAGGAGGAGTAGGACTGCGTAGAGATGACAGAAGCAGGAACCCACTCTGGAAAAATCAGGGCTACTCCACCTCCAGGACAGCTGGATCTGGGTTTGGAGAGGATCTTGTAGACCCACAGGGAGGAGAGTGTCAACACTCATGACAGAACTGGCCATAAACCATGTCTCGGTGGGAGCAAGGATAATCTAGGTTGAGTTCTTCGAGGAGGTGTCAGATGTCAGAGGAGTGGTTGACAGCAGAATCAGAGTTGAGAGTAACAACATGGTGCAGGTTGCCATATTTGAAAGACATCTGTGGAGGGGTACAGGCTTGGTGTACACCCTGCAGAGGTGGTAGAGGGGCTCGAGGGTGGGCAGAGGAGGAAGATGAGGGTGCCAGAGTTGTGGTGGAAGGAGTAGCAGCAGAAGGGAGGACATTGATAAGATGCAAGAAACACCTATCAAAAAAGGAGGGAATTGGCTGAGGGCCCTGAACCTAGACAATGCCGTTCAGATAGATATTAATGATGATCTTGGAGGAGTGGAATGGGGCCAAGAGGACCTCCCACCTAGTGCCACCATTGTTTGTTTGTTTGTTTGTTTCTTTATTTGTAGCACGCGCCAGACACGAGGTTGTCAGGGCGCGAGAACAAGAATACTTTAGGCTTACATGTTACAGGTTACACAGTCACCAAAATACAGATTAATGCGAATACAACAGGTAGTACATAGGCATTACAGGTAAGGAGTCATGCAGCAGGTGGTGCCTGTGCAATACAAGTAAAGAGTCACAATAGAAGGTCAAAGTCCAGTATGGTTGCTACGTCACATAACTAATAGAGCTAGATTAATGGGAGAGGAGGAGAAAGGAGAGAGAACAGAGACCATATGAAGGGTCTATAGGTCTGGAGAGGGGATGACAAAGAGGATGTCAGTGAGAGTCTGTCCAGAAGAAGCACTGGTGTAGGTATCAGCGATAGGGAGGCCTGGGTTGGAGACCAGGATGTCCCTCTTGAGCTTCTTCCTTCTAGACTTAGTGAGAGGGTAAGCGATAGAGTAGCAGTTAGAGAACATGGGAGAGAAAGAGAGCACCATATCGGGTGCGAAGGAGGTAGGTGGAGGAGAAGGGGTGAGAGAAGAGAGAGAGACGCACAGCCCTGTGACACACAACTCAGAATGCGCAGTGGGAGGAGGAGGAGGGGGTGTGGGGTCACAACAAAGGAAGACACAGGAGGGGAACAAGTAACTCACAACAATGAATGGCAAACCTTCTGGGGGTGGGGAGTCTAGTTGGGAGCCTAGAGAGAACCAGCAACAATGCCACAGTTACCTGAATGCGAAAACACCCAGATTCGACTTTCCTAGAAGGGAAACAAGGCATGTTTTTGAGCACTGCACAATACAACACACCCTGATCTTGCGGCAGTGTTTGACATGCAACTTCATGACTTCAGTGAATATTCTATTTGCATTTGCCCATCACTTCCCACTGGTATGGGAATTAAAAACGTTTGCTCTATTTTCTGCAGATACACAGTTAAAATGTTCCACTTTCCAACTACAGTAGCAGAGGAAAATGATAATGAAGATGGTGTCCTTAAAAAAACAGTTTGGTGTCTAATGTCAAGACATAAATAGTATGTTATGTTGTTTTCTTTTATGTTGACTGGTATTTGTAAATATCACATCTGCCATGGGTAGGGCATCCATTATCCACAATATGAGTGTTGTAACTGCAACGCCATATTTTAATTTAATTTAATTGCTTATAACGCGAACCTAGGCTGAAAGCATTGGAGTGCTTTTCAATGAGAGGGAGCCAGCACTGGGCTTAGCATTTTATGCAGTCGAGGAGTACTGTTGGTGAAAAGAGGGTGGGATTTTTATTTGTCCGGCAGCTATTGTTGAAATAGCCATGATGACATGTCCCCAGGGGCTAGCCAGGGAGACACTGTCAGGGTTCTCACATATCCTTCCCCTATGCGAGGTGGATATCCCTGTTTTTTGGTTAGAATTCCTGTCGTTATGACTGGCCAAAGAACAGGGGTGAGAGATGTCAAGGCACTCCCACATATTCCACTGATCGGTTTTAATAGATAGAGGTGAAGTGATCTTATCGGAGTCTCTACAATAACCTACAAATTGGGTTTCAAAGGCTGTCTTGGGATTCAGAGGTTTTGAGTTTTCCCAATCCCATACTGGAGAGTTTTGGGAGTTGTAACTTTCCTGCCAGGACATCTCGGGCAGAAAGTCTCCGAAGGGGGGGTGGTGACTCTATACCATCCTTCTTGTTTATCTATTCACTGGGATGTAGGGCGATGGATGGGTTTATGATCTTTGCGATCTTCCCATCGATGGGCTTGCTGGAAGTATTTAGCCGCATCTGCATGTTTCTTTTTTAATGTATTTTATTTTATTTAATGAACCAGCAACAAACAAACCAAGAGGAAAGGTACAGTCATGACCCTCCAGCTCTGCCCCTTTCTGCATGTTGTCCGTCCCAATTGTGTGCATCATGCTGTAACCTAACCCTACCCTCGCGTCCTCCCAATGTCCTGTGACACCATTTTTGTCTTAACCTAACAATTCCCCTCCATGTGTCCCTTTACCTACACCCCTCCTTGCCCTCCTCCTCCCTCACCATTCCAACAGTTCCCACAGCAACCCAAAAAAAGAGTAACAAACCAAACCATGTCCCAGCTGTATAGTCCCCACTCAAGCCCGGTCAATACTCTTGGCCCGTGGCTGCTGTCGGGGTGTCCTGTTGTTCGTACCCCCGCATTTCATCCACTATGTAGTCTCGCTCGCACATTCCAGTCAATTGTGGTGCAAAAACTCCCTAAGGGCAGGTCGGTATTAAAGATGTTATCCTCTCGCTAAGGCCCTTCAATGTTTCCCCATGGAAGTTGTGGTATTCCCTGTGCATCCATCCAGGCTTGTGCTTCCCTTGTGCTGTCGAAGAAGTGCAATCTGCTATTGTGCAGTATCTTAAGTTTGGCTGGGTGGATCAGCATATATCGTAGATTCGCTCTTCTCAGTCACTCCTTAGTTGGGCCAAACATTGCCCTCCGTTTCTGGTCCAGAGCTGTGTAGTCGGGGTAAATTGCCAATTTAGAGGATCCTCTTGTGATGGTCCCACCTTTTCTGGAGAAGGCAAGTACCGTTTCTCGGTCCTTATAGTTCAGGATCTTGGCTATGATCGCCATTGGGGGAGCGCCCACCGGTGGCCACCTCACCAATGATCTGTCCGCTCTTTCAACTGTGAAACCCTGTGTTAGGGTGCCTGGGACCACCTCCTGCGATAGAATATTCTTGAAATATTCCGTAGGGTTTCTGCCTTCCTCTTCTTCAGGGAGTCTGAGTATCCTAATGTTGTTTCGTTTGTCTCTCCCTTCTGCGTCTTCCACTCGGTGCCCCAGAACTCTCAGTTTGTCCGCCAGGTCTGCCATTTGTGTCTGGGAGCTGGTGATGTTTGCAGTGTTGTCCCGTACCTGCTGTTCTGCTGAGCTCATTCGGTCCGCAAGCGCCCTGACGTCTTGTCAATCAAGCCCACGTCCACTATCACTGCTTTGATTTTGTATTCCAGCGCAGTTTTAAGTGCTGCAATGGGTGCCCAAAGGGAGCCCTCCGCGTCGACCTGCGGAACTGATGATGTTTCCGCCTGTTTTCGCAGCTGTCTCAGGATACTGTCATCTCTTTGTGTATAGGCCTCCATCAATGTTTGGCGGCCTTTCCCCTTCTGGCCGTTCTCTGTCATTTGGGTGTCTTCCAATGCTCCACTGGCCAAATGTTCAAAAGCTCTTCCAAACCTATTGCCATATCACTGATGGGATTACAAGGTAGCAAGCCCTAACAGGTGGAATCCTGTAATTGTGTATTAGCTTCCCATATGTAGTCCTTTCTATTCATAAGGACCACATTTCTACCTTTGCCCGAAGGTTTGATAACACATGAGGGAAGGTCTTTCAATACTTGTAGTGTCATTCTCTGTTTAATATTCAAATTGTTGTGATGAAATATTTTTTCTTTTTCATAGTATTTCCAGATCATTGATGACCAAGGTCTGAAATGCAATGAGACCCCCTGGAAGTGCCATAGGATTGAATTTCGATTTGTATTTGAGTTTTTTTCCCACCAATCTGGACTGATCCCCAACTCTTTCCAATCAAGAGGTATACTTGTTTCCTTTGGTTCCAATTCATTCTGTAAATGTATGAGGCTGGTATAGCAATGTCAGTCCAACCAAATTGAGTAGATGTCTTCTTTTTATTGGAATAAGGATTGTTAAGAAAAAAGCTTTTCCAGGCGAATTTTGCGCAGGAAATGAAAAAAGTCTACACGGGTTGCACATAGTCAGATATAGAGATGGGGCAGAAGTTAACACCCAGATTTAATACACATTCATGTTCTTTAGTGAGTGTGTGTTTCAAAAAATGAATGATCTTGGTCTGTGAACCTTCTTTTTCTTGTTGATCCGTCTTCCATAACGTGACAAATGCTCTGAGATGTTATTGACTTCGATTCTGTCCTCTTTTCCCTCTTCTGTTTTTTTTTCTTTTCGCTCCCCCTCTCATGACTCGTCTTCCTCTTGTTGTTTTCTTTGTTCTGTTTTCCCTGCATAATAGGTGCATCTTATCTAAAAATGTATTGAATTTTACTCCTCCTTTCTCACTTTCACTGTTGTTGAAGAAAGATTGCCTTCCAATCCTGAGATGTCTGCACTTAACAAGTATAGTTAGGAATATTTTAGAATAGAAATTTGTGGCATCTCTCCATTCTTCTAGGGATCGTGTTCCTCGAATGATGGGGAGATTAGGATGCGTAAACCTCTTGGAATGGACCGCACATCAACATAAATCTACAGAGAAGGCTCCTCCCACCATTTGCTTACTTTCTTCTTCAGGCAACTTTCAAATCAGTCACATTATTTAGTTCTATCTCCATTATTGATAGCAGGACGTGTTTTGAGATATGGCTGTGATTCAGAAAATAAACTGGAAGTCTGCTCCTTTCTTACTGCTTCTTTATCTCCCCGGGTAGTCATTTATAATGGTGTGTCTCTGACCTTGTGTAAATTCAACCGTAAACAGAAAGGAGCGGTGGATGCGCTTACAATATATCTGTAAGCTCCTACTACTCGCAAGCGTCCTGTTTTGTCTGCTGTGTGTTGTTGCCGTGTATATATTTTTGTACCTTCCATTAAACTCGTTTTCTCCTACTTGGATTCGAGTTTTCACTCATTTTTTCTGGGACTTAAAGAACTCGTGCATGGAGTGCTGGTTTTTTCCATCCTCCATGTGTTTACATATGTATATATATATATATATATATAATGACATATAGCTAGTTGGAGCTGTAGAAAATCATTTTTCTCATAAACATTTGAATCCTTGCATTAAGAAGTCTGAAAGTCTGAAATTATTCCACTGTAATATTGCGAGGCAACCGTCTGTGCATGCAAAATTCTATGCTCAAATATTACAGTTTTTAGATGTAATTAATGTGCACAATCTGTACAATGAGACACTGAGTTTTACAGATCCTAAATTGTTAGGGAGATTTCTCACACAAGTGCTAATTCCCTCTACCTTAGAGCCCTCCACCTCTTTTGCTATATTTTGGGGGCTTTGAACTTTTCATTTTCAATGTGTTTTACTTTTGTGTTCTTTGGTTATGGAGTTTTAAAACAACTCCATATGCATCATCTTTTTCTGTGTGTCACACAGCACCTTCAGTCCAGTGGCACAGGGATGTCTTTCAGACTTCCCAAGGTTTAAATACCTTCTCTGGAACTGACATCTGTCTCCCCGAGCATGTAAAGGTAAATTGACTTTACTAGTCTCTTTAAATGTACTGACCCAGCACACAATATCTTACTATAGATTGCTGGAGGGGTTGCCTAGCTTCACCTGAGTCAAACCACTCATGTAACAGTCAAATGTTACCCTTTCCTACTTTAAATGGCTGGTGGCAGTGGTTTAGATCAAACTAACATGATTTTTCCCGACCGCTAACACTGGTAGCTAAAACTCGGGTCAGCCATGTTTTTCAATATTGTGCCCAAGACCTATCTGTAAAAACAGACTCTGGTCAACCTTTTTTGCCATTTCTTCTAGGAAAGGTCCTTCTTGTGTTTGTCTCTGCGCACCAAACGAGTTTTGTTCCCTTTGTCAGTTGGCCTTTGGCAGGCTTCTGTGCTGAAGCCCTCCTCTCTCTTGTGGCGCCAGGGTGTCTGGGGTGGACAGGATGTGAGGGAGGTGCCCGAAACTCCCTGTGCTTAGTCTCCTAGGAGACCTAAATTCACTCTGGTGTGATTGGCCAGCTGGCTGTGCAGCAAGGACAGCCACCATGATGTGTGAGTGACAGCCAGGCTGGAATGAATGGGGGAAAACTGTTTAAAAGCAGGTCTCTGGGACTTGGAGAGCAGAGTCGACCACTGGAACGAAAGAACCAAAGACGAGCTGAAGGAAGAGGACTGCTGCAACTCCTGGTGAATCCCTGCTGCATGTCCGAATTGCCTGAAACTCCATCTACAGGGAAGCCCTTCAAGGTTAACTTCTTCCCTTGAGTTTGGTGGGAACAACCAACTCGCAAGCCACTTGGACACCATCCCCATCTGGTCGAATTTTCATCAGAGTGCTGTTGAAAACCGAAAACCGGATAGACAGAGGGAAGGAAACCAGCTTGTGGACTTTAAGGCACTCACACTTTAAACCGATGTCTTGCTAAAGCTTTTGGCCTCATCCCTGGGCGGTCGGTGCAGGAAGCTCCCGACGTCCTCCTTCTTGTCCCCACGACTGAAGCTTTGGAACAGCAAGATCTGCTCGAACTGCCAGGAACAACTGCCTCAGCTACAGCTCTTCTTCATTAGCAAGGTACTGTGCAAACGCGTTCCGGAAATCTTTTCGGCCATCGAGAAAGTGCGTGAAACTTTCCTCAACTTCGAAGGCTTGTCCTTCCCTTAACATTTGTCAAACTTTTCGCCTAGTCAAATTCTTGCAAAGACTTAACCATTATCTACCAGAACTGTGCTATCCTATACAAAGACTCTGAACCATTGACCTTGGCTCAGGCCTATTGAGAGGAATTGCTGGTTGTAGTTAACTGAAACCCTTTGCCCTGCCTATGAATGTATTTGGGCTGTCTATTCTTATAACCTTGTCTTTTTACCCCTTTATTAAGTATCTGAAGTGCCATTTTAATCCCACTTCAGGGGAGCTAAACTTGTTCATTTACTTACCGGGTGTGTAATTTTGGTTTATTAGTGTGTGATATTGAGCTGCTCTTGCTAGTGCAATGTTTTGAAACTGACTGAGTAAATAAATGCATATTCTTTTACCAAGAAACCTTAAGTAAGTGTATATTTGAATGACTGTATTTGTTGGTCCTTTGTGTGGCTGCCTAGCCATCGCTACCACTTTACTGTGTAGTACAGGCGTGTACCAAAGGTGAAATTGTGCTTACACTTGTAGTCTTAATTGCATGTAGTGTTCCCAAAGGGTACTGCATGTGATTCTGCCTAACATACATTATGCAATTTAAACCTCCTGAAAACTCACATGAAAGTCAAGGCCTGCATTCAGGATATTTAGACTGCATACACACTGTATCTAGTGGTGTATGTATGTACATTGCACTCTTTACATCAGAAAATTCCCATCAAAGCCAGGGATCACTCTGATGTCAGTTTTCACCAGATGTAAAGAATGGGCCTTTTTAATACAAACTGTTCCTACATCACGCGCTGCTACTACACACGCTCATATGGCACGCTCTCCTACTGCACGCTCTCCTATGACATGCTGTCCTATGACACACACTCCTATGACACACGCTCCTACAACACATGCTCTTAAGACACCCGGACCTAGGAAACGTGCACCTAAAACACACTCTTATGGCACAAATTGTTACCACACACCCTCTTAAGACACATGCTCCAACAACACATGAGGTTACTATGAACACTACTACGGTACGGCTTCCTACAAAATGTGCTTCTACGATATGCACAACTACTAGATGCGCACCCATGAGGCATATGAGTTTCACAGTTCATATATTACGCTATCGCATCTCCTGAAAATTCACCTCAAGGCTGACTTTCATGTCCGTTTTCATGCAGGGTATGTACATTATGCACACTCAGAATAAATATACACATTCTATCCAAAATGTACACGGATATGTATTGTATGTACATTATACATATTCAAAATCAATGTACAGTTTCTATACAAAATGTGCATGTACATAATAAGCATGCAACATTTTGCACACTTATTATGAATGTAGAGCTTCTATACACAATGCACACAGACATGTAAAGTATGTACGTTACATGTGCTCAAAATAAATGTACAGCTTCATTCCAAATTATACATGGCAATATATTGTTTCTATCCAAAATGAACACAGACATGTGAGTATGTACATTTTGCACAGAGTATGTACATTAAGCACATTAACAATGAACGTATAGCTTCTATAACAAATGTACATGTACATGTAGTGTATGTACACTACACACACTCAAAATGAATATTTATTTATTTATTTTAGTTCTTATAGTGCGCCAACATGCCTGCGGGCCTCAGGGCGCACACAGAACAAGACACAGGACACACTAGAACATAAAGCAGCAGAGAGGGTGACAATCAAAGGAGCTTAGTCAAGGTTGAAAAGGTGGGTTTTTACAGCCTTTTTGAAGAGAGAGTAGTTTTGGATTTGACGTATGGGTGCTTGTAGTAGGTTCCAGAGCATAGGGGCCTGAGAGTCAAAACTACAACCTCCAAACCTGGTAAGCCTGGACCTTGGTTGGCTGAGCATAGTGGCTGAAGTAGAGCGAAGATTTATATTCTTAGGCTTGATTTCAATGCGCTCTGATAGATATGTGGGACTTGTAAGAGCTACGCATTTGTGCACTAGTGTGAGCATTGTGTGTGTTATTCTCTGTTTTACTGGAAGCCAGTGTCGTTTTTTCCTGAAAGAGGAAATGTGGGTACTGTGCGATTGTTCAACGACAGTTTGTACAGTATTGTTTTGTGTGACCTGAAGAGCCTGTGTATTTGCAGAGATGGTGCTGGTCAACAGGCTGTTGCAATAGTCTAGTCTAGAGTTAATCAATGCTGTAGACAGGAGGGCACAGTTGTCAGTTGTGATGAAAGGTCGAATATATTGTATTCGTTTGTTGAAAAGTCTGCAGCATTGAAACATGAGGCTTCATGGAGAGTTCATCATCCAGAATGACACCCAGAGTTTTTACCTTTTTTAGGACAGTTATGACATTGTCTGCAATCAGAAAGTTGGAGTAACCTGAAGTCAGCTTACTTCTGGTGTTTTTGGTTGAGACAATCATCAACTCGGTTTTATTATTGTTAAGGGCCAGAGAGTTACAGGCCATCCACTTCTGGATAGCTCTGTAGATGTTATTGAGGGTGTTAATGTCCTTCTTGTATTGGCCACTGAGCTGAATGACAACCTGAGTGTCGTCTGCGTAGTTTGTGTACAGGACACCCAGGCTGCTCAGAAGATCTAATAGAGGTCGGATATACAGAATTGAAAAGTAACGGTGACAGGCAGGAGCCTTGTGGAATGCCGCAAGTCTGAGAGATGGGAGTGGAGTGGTGGTTGCCCACACAAACCCTTACCATGCGTGGTCCCAAGAAAGAGGCAATCCATTTGGATGCCAGCATGGAACAGTTTGCGACCTCTCCGAGCCTTGTCACTAGTAAGGTGTGATCAACAAGATCGAAGGCTGCAGAGAGGTCTAGTAGCATCAACAAAGCATCTCGGTTTTTGTCTGCTATGCCAGCCAAGTTGGACTTCAGATCAAGCATGGCAGTTTCAGTGCCATGACGGGCCCTATAGCCGGATTGACGAGTGCCCAAGATATTGTGCTTTTCAACATGATATTGAAATTGATTGTAAGCTAGCTTATCTAAGATTTTCAGAATAAACGGGACATTAGTGATGGGTCAATAATTATCATTATTATTGGGGTCAAGGTTTTATTTTTTCTGCAAGGGAGTTATCCATGCTGATTTCAAGACGTCTGGAACCATGCCTTCATCAAAAGATAAATTGATCACCTTGGTAATCCATGGAACGAGGAGATCAGTTGATTCTTTGAAGATGCTGGTGGGGAAGTTGTCCCCAGGGCAGGATGTGGCTTTAAGATCCTGAATCACTTTAAGCACCTCTTTCTCTGAGTAGTGGGAAAATGAGAATTGTTGGATATTATATTGATGATTAATGGGAGACTTTGCGCTATGAGGCAAGAGTAAAGGGTCTTGGTTTCTGAGAGAATTATTGATGTTTTCCTTGTGAACTGAGATTTTTGATAGAAACCCATTGTGGATATCTTGGCACCATGCTGAGTCCTTGATGAGATTGTTAGAAGGCGTGGGCCGGTCTTGGAATTCTGCTAGGATTTTAAACAGTTCACCTACATTGGACTGGGCATTTATAATTCTTTTATTGTAGTAAGTTGCTTCAGGTGAGATAATGAGTGCTTTAAACTCTTGTATAGATTTTTTGTAGGCAGACAGAGTATCTGCATTTGGGTTTTTCCGTCAGGCTCTTCCAAGGGCCCTTTTATATTGTCTGGCTGAAATGATGGTCAATTAGTGTAGAGGAGCTGGAAAAAGTAGCCAAAGCTGTAGGTTAGATGATAACATACTAGAGAATTTGGAGGCGGTAATATTTTTTAAGTTCCTTGTCAGTTGACGACTACGTGGGCAAGAATTGAGTTTGGGAGGTGGATTAGGAAGAGTAACCCATGCCTGGATCAAAGAATGGTCAGACCAAATACATGGGACCACTGTCAGTTGGGAAATGTCTGCATTTTGTGAAATTAGCCAGTCGAGTATATGACCGCTTTTCTGTTGTATGTCTTCCCTCCAATGCTAGTTTCAATGGGTTTTTGTGATAGCCCTGGATGCTAAACTGATTCAAAAGCTTTTTGAAAGTCTTTGTCCCTAGCAAATATTTGTCCTTGTCTGAGTTCTTTGGACACATGTGCTTATCAGATTGTGTTGGATGCATTTATGGTGTGTTGTTCTGTGTAAGGGAGATCTACTATCTGGCTTCTCAGCTTAATATCTTTTTCCAGAAGAAATGTCTCACCATACAGATACTTTGATAATCATTTCTGTCGAGGCGGTTACTGTTAGCATGTAATGGGATGATCATGAAGCTGGTACATCAAGTGGGAGAGTGGGCACTAAATAGGATATGATTGAATAGTTTGATAAGGCCCCTTGTAGTATTGATGTGCTCAGCTTTCACTTCTTGCTAACATAAAATCTATACGGTAGCATTTACCAAATTTCAGCTTTTGCCTATGGGCTTTGGTCATGTATGGCATGTTCTACCTTGTCCAGTATGCTATTTGTTTTAGGTCCAGTTGTTCTCTTGTTTTGCATCTAAATAGGTTCTGGAAGTGTATTTTGTTGGATGGTGTTTTTGTAAGGGTTCAGGTGGATGGTACTATCTTCGACTAGGGTCTAATAAATATGTGACATCTAGTAATATCTTAAAATATACTCTATCCTCTAATATTTTATGATATGTGGGCATCTCCTTCTGGTGGGATTAGGTCTATTTCCCTGGCTGCTCGTGTGTTTAATTTACACATATCAGAATATTTCTCTTGGCTTGGAAGGCCAGAGTTTCTGATTCTATAGCATTGAATATCACCTCATAATAGTATGGGTATTCCACAGGTGGTATGTACATTGCAGATGAATAAACGTCTGTCTGTGGTAGATTGAACCCACAGGTAGTTTGTCCCTCTTTTAACTGGTGTCATGTATTTATGTAATCTCGGGCTCCGATGTAGGCAGTATAGATGGAGGACAGCATGGATTGTCATCAGAATAAATACAATAGTCACCATGTGCGTAATTATAGCGGGGACAGAGGGTTTTGTCCCCCCCAACTTCTATGGCATGCCTTTTTGTTCCCCCCATCATTTGGAGGGAGGGCAGGGGGCGCAATCATCAATTATGTAATTGGACAGCACAAGCCAGACTGGGGTGCCCAGCAAGGCTTGCGCTGTCTCATTACATAATGTTGAGATGCCTGGCAGCTGTGCTGCAACACATTCGGGGCTGGGATGCCCTGCATGGCTCAGTCCCTCACCCTGGCTGGCCTGACTAAAAGTCAGCAGCCAGGGTGCTGAACTGGGTGTTGCAGGGCCTGGCTCCTGTGCTTACATGCTAGCAGCAGTATTTCCAGGGGCTGCGGGGCAGAGAACCGCTTTCCTGCTTTATGTTCATGCGACACACAGACAGAAACTAGGAAGCCCATTCAGCTTGCTGGTTTCTGTCTGGAGGTGCATGAGTGCAAAGAGGTTAGGTCGGTGTAACATGAGACCGGCATTTGAAAGCAGAGTGGAGGTACTTTTTAAAAAAAATATTTTTTTAAATATAATTTTAAATTGTGTTTGTGTATGTTTGTTGTGGGGCTGGGATGCGGGCTGCCCGTAGTGAGGGCTTGTGTCACATTTGGACCCAGGTATGAAGACACACTAACAATAACAAATGATGCATTCTCTGTGGCAAGCCACAGCTCTGCCACACCTCTAAAATTAGTCTTGCCACTTTTCAGATGCTACTAAAGCACCACCATCCTAATTTCAAAATGAAGTTGGCGGAAGGTGCGCCCTACCCAAGTAGAGTGGAATGTGTCAAGCTGAGAAAACATGTGACCCAAAACTGTCATACTCTGCAAATTCTGTCAAATGAATTTGAGTGCTATACGCCTTCCAAACATGGTGAACCTTTGTTAAGCAGTTTTTGCTCTAGGGGCGCAGAAGGAACTGTATGGGAGTTTGTGTTAAAAGCACACTTTTAGGAGCCCTGTTTTACTTTTCCCCCTGCCGCCTAAATAATCTTAACCAAACTGGCAAAAAGTATTTTGAGTTTTGCAGACACTTTTTCAGGACGGTTTGGTGCAAATTAGTAAATGGGTGTCATGGTTCTGGTTACATGCCACCAAAAACTGCTTCACTTACCAAACTAAGCAGAGGAGTATCCAGTATTGTAAGAGTGGGGAGGGGGTTAGCAATGAAATGCAGTGTGTGGAATTCCACATGGTCTCATTGGCACCCCCAAACAGCCCACCCCTGCCCCAATCTACTTTTTTGGTAACATTAGTGGAAGATGGCATTTTAACACACAACAACAAAAATACATGAAAACCTCCTAATTATTTTATGGATTGCACCGACAGAAGTGACTTACAGAAAAGGACATTGCAAGGCGCATCATCAGTCCTTGATACTTGGAGGCACCATCGAAGTGACTTTAGAATAAGTTGCCATAAATGAGCCAAGTGACAAATAACTTTGTGGTGCAAAATGCCTAAATTGCACTTTTGTTATATGTGGAGCAACTCTATAGTCATTAGGCTTTTCCATTATAATACTATGATACATTAACATACGCTTTGAAGTGAATCAGAGTCACTTGCAGAGCTGCAGATAAGGCACAATGTGATTAAATGATTTGCTCAGGATCACACTGCGTGTGATTAGGCACTGATGGGAGGGAGGGGGGTACTATCAGCAGGAACATATGTCCCTTTAGAAATGGATCACACACTTGGTTAAATGGTGAAACTGGGATGTGAACAATTTAAGAGACCGCGCACATCTTTCCAGGTTTAGTTGACATAGGTGTTGCTTTACATTTCATGTGCTTAAATAATTATTTATAGCAATGCCTTGGAAGCAAACCAAATTACATAATAAACTAGTCATTCATAGTAAGCTAACCATACATTATATACATTGTCATAGAAATATGTTGAGCAATGGGAGAATGGCTTTAGTTTTATTCTCCCCATTCTGCATGCAAAGTCACAATAGCATCATGTAGATTAATGTGAGCCTAACAAATCCCCTTGTGTTTTAAAGCCATAGTCATTATTTCATAAAGCATGCAACATTATGCACCCTTCTCACTTCTGCTCACTGCCTCCCATTCACATTTCTAAAGGGGCATATGTTCCTGCTGATAGTACCCCCCTCCCTCCCATCAGTGCCTAATCACACACATTGTAATGCTCTGTTGATACAGAGCAACGTGAGTACCCTCTGCTGCCCGGAGCTCATTGTGACATTGTCCTGGCAGCGGAAAACCTCTACCATTCAGAACGGGTAAGGTGTCCTTCTGCCAGGATAATGAGCATGCTGAGCAGGAATTGCTCAGCACACATTGTCCTGCCAGCGGGACACCTTTGCCGTTGGGTGCCCTCTTTGATGTGCCGAACGGGAGAGGTGTCCCAATGACAAATGTCCCGGTCTGGCTCTTAAAAGAGCCACAGGAGGCAGTTTGCCCCCCGCCCCCGCCTCTCCTGCTTGGTACTCCACTGCTTGGAGCCATTTGAACACAGGAAAACATTTAATTTTTATCAGTCAGAATCTTGTAGAAAGAATCTATCAGCACGTACACATATAAGGTGCTGTGCACAACCAAGGTTTGGAGCTATACAGCATTTAAAAATTGATACCAAGTATACTTGGTCATCCACTGCACTGCATTAACCGATGGCTTCTGCCTTTGAATGAAAGGAAAAATCAAGGGAATTGTTGACATTCCAGAGAATTTGTTCCTTTGGGCCATGGCTTTATAGTTCAGCTAGGTCAAGTCAACTTAGCCCAAAATTTCAGGGATCAGGGTGTGATAAAGTCTGGTCTGCTCACTGGATGTTGTGCCACTGTTTCCATTTGTTATTGTATATGTAGATATAAGTGTTGTGTGCACACAGTGTATGTCAATGGAGGTGCTGCATGCATTTGTGTGTGAGTGATAGTGTATGCAAGCATATGTGTGTTGACTTTTGTGTCTGAATGAATGATAAATAATGCATTGTTTGTATGTTCTATTGGAATTAAGTTTGTGAATGTTATGTTGTGTCACTGGGTGCATGGCAGGCCGGTTAGAGATGTGTGGGGGCAAAATTGAATTTTAAAGATAGGCCACCAGTCTTATGAGAGTTATAACAAGAGTTATAATGGACGCTTGTGGTGTAGTAGTCTAGTGTTATCCCTCAGGGATTTAGATTGTGTGACCTTGGTACAAAATCACGGCAAAATTGACCGTAGTCATTTTCGTTGCGAATACATTTTTACCTCGGTATAAAAAACCAAACCCATGTCCCCCAAACCGTGAGTACACCCATAAACTCCCCCTGCTTACCTTTTCTCCATTCGCCGCCTCTCCTGTACCTTGCAGCGTCAGATCCATCCATCTAACGCGGGTTGGATCTGACGCTTCAGGGTCCCTTTTTCTTCTTTGTTGGGTCCCGTGAAACCAATGCTGAGGGAGCGGGGGACACTCCTGCAACCGCCAAAGTCAAAAATACTCAACATGGGGAGCGGGGGACAACCCCAGCTCTTCATGTTCAGTATCTTCGGCTTTGAACTAATGGTGGTGACCAAATTCAGTCAAATCTACCATTCCACCAAATTTTATCAAACAATTTGGCCGAAACGATCCCTAAGAGCCATGTACCCCACAACATTTTCAGCAAAGTTACTCCACTGATAGTCACCGAATCATGACTCTTGGTTAATTATATTTTTTACTAGGAGCCTGGATATTTTACTGCATGCTTAATACCAGTGGAAAGTTCATGCCTGATATTTACTTTAACATTGTCATGTGGTCATTGTCCATCTATTGTACCATGTGGTGGTGCTTCCTCTTGTGGTGAGGAAGAATGGACCTGACCTGCTGGGGATGGTTGGGAAGGAAAACAATTGGTTAAACAGGAAAAGAGGGGAGCTGAGGAAGGAGTCGTCCCAGCGGCCCAACAAACAAATTTCAGCAGCCTGAGTGGCCATTGTCTCAGGAGGTCCCTGTCAGCGGACCCACAGACCTATGTCAATCCATGCACAATTAATACACAGGCATGTGAGCACAGATGCTAAGCCGGGTCATGACAGGTGGGACCCAGTCAGCCAGATGAGGAGCTACCCAGTTTTAGGGACTGTGCCGCGCAAAGTGTAGAAAAGTGGGACATCAAATGCACCTGCTCCACTGACAGCAGTGGTGGAGGGCAGCAGAGTGGATGCAGTGGTAGGCCCCACCTGAAGTGGGAGGGAGGACTGGGTGGAGCCTGATTCAACCTTATCATGTAAAGCAAGATTAGCACTTTGGACAGTGGACATTGTCAATGAGATTTGGTTAGTTACTAGGCAGGGGATTATAGTTAAGATTGTCGACTCTTTGAACATCAGATGAATGTTTTTTTGCATTTAATCGGATCATCTTAACTCTCTCATAACTAAAGTTTCTTTAATGAATGTCAAGGTTTTTTATTATGCTATATTTTCTGCAGGATCCACTGGCCATGGCCGAATGTAGTACCAATTATTCTAAAAAGACTAATGGCCACTCCCCACTTCACAACAATTATGCAAAGGAGACTGTGGGACACTGGCGCTGGCCAGTGGACTGGGCAACATACTAAGGACTGTATTCCCCCTCACTGTAAAACTATAAGATCCTACCAGAAATTGGCCTTGTCCTTGTCCTTGTGTATGAACTATTTGCTAATGCCTCCTTTTCCCCCCTAATTTAACTATGGTGGTGGTCTTCCCCGGGAATATCCTGTGTTAACAGATCAAGGTCACATTGATGCCACCTTCTATTACTGTGCTAAGCATTCTCAGTTATCATTCCCATGGTAATGTATTCATATATTTTATTTTTATTAATTTATTTGCATGGCGCCGGTATCCCGCAAGCAACGGGGTGCTGTAACAAGGACACAAGAAGCCACACAAAAAGACGGGAAAGGAGAGAGATACAGTATGGGCCTAGCGAGACGCAAAGTGGTGTCTCAGTGAAACAACAGGGTTTTCAGTTGGCGACAGAATTTTTTAGGTTCTTTAAGTAGCCTTAGGTCAAGTGGAGTTGAGTTCCAGATTTTGTCAGCTTGCAAAGGGAATTTTCTTACAAGGTTGTTTGCCCGTTTGACTGTGGTGTTTCTGACCAGGGCGAGTGCAGAATAATGTATGTTCCTTAGGGGTTCGTAGATGGGTACCAGGTCTTTAATGTAGACTTTGATGTTATCATATATTGATCTTTGTGGACGAGAGTTGCTGTCTTGAATTGCACACGGGCAATGACAGGGAGCCAGTGGAGGTCTTGTCGACAGTGCGAGATATGGTCTCGTCTGGATTTTATTTTAATGATGCAGACTGCATTGTTTGTATTACCTCTAGAGTCTGTATGTTCTTTGCCCTTTAAGACAAGGTAGCCATACTTTGAGACGGATGGAGATGCTGAATATACTCAAAAGATTATAATCAAACTGACTCAGGAAGTTGGCAAAGTGCGTCTGTTTTATTCTCAATTATCTAAAACAGGGAGTTATAACGAACATCAACGAACTTGCTCGATGTTCACACTCAATGTAATTAAAAAAATACCCAGCTTTTATGCTAAAAACTCGCCATCATTGACGTCATTATACGTTGCAAACTACAAAAACCTACTTGGGAATGTGATTGGAAAACAGGGAACATCTAGGTATACGTTCCATACTTGTTGGGAAGATGATTGGGTCTCTAACATCAGGTGGGGCAACTAAGCCCTCCTCTAGTGCAGGTTTCTACGAACATCATCAAATACAGGATGTCCCATTGGTTATACAAACTATGGGGCTCTTTACTACTACGTGGTCCTCTATAATTGGTTGGCACCCTTGTACCCCTCTGTAATATTCCACACACGCAAGCAGCACATAGGCTGCCATCCAGGTGCTGGTGGGCTGGTCATAACCATAGCTTCCAACCAATTAGCCTGTCATCTATCATCACCCTTGCAGCCTAATAGTCAATTAAGGCTTTGAACTTGGCCTTGGAAATTTTCGCTGTGTTTGAGAATAAAAGGGAGTATAGGCATACTCTGTCTTCTTGGTTTCAA
Organism: Ambystoma mexicanum; assembly: GCF_040938575.1. Taxonomy (NCBI): domain Eukaryota; kingdom Metazoa; phylum Chordata; class Amphibia; order Caudata; family Ambystomatidae; genus Ambystoma; species Ambystoma mexicanum. The sequence continues at coordinate 812,806,343 of NC_090922.1, forward strand.
TACCGCTCGTTCCAGTGTCTATTTTCATCCAGATACGTGACTGCAGACCATGTTTTAGAGTCTTTCTGCATTTAAAATACTAATAAATGATGAACCTCTGACGTCTTCACTGTTCTCGCTCCTCCCCTAGGACAGGAGTTTTGTTCTTTTCACACGTTCTGTAACCACTGCTCGAACATTCAGGCCCACAGTGGCCTTGACATCCTGGTCTTGGGCCAACCAAGCCTTTCTTTGATTCACCTCCATGGTTCAGTTTTCAATTTCTTAGTGCAACACACTGAAAAATCCTTTCTGTTCACGGGATCCAGCTCTGCTAAAGTGCATTGTTGAATCATCGATAGTCCATACATTTCCTATGCCTATACGTTGGCGCATCGCTACAGAGCCAGCCTTTAAGAATACTTTGTCTACTTGCGTTACTGCATCTGTACAATTGTAAAATGACTTGATAGCTTCCTTATTTCTTATAGCATGAACATCTTCATGTCAAGCCTGAAATGTTGCTAATCTTTAACACCTTTTCTTTAGTGTCTATAGAATGTTTATGTTCTTTCCTCTCCGCATCTCTTCTGGGTGTGTCAGCTCCGCCCTTTATGACGTCACCAATCTTCTCTTTTGCTCAGTTTTCACGCTTCCTCCGGGATTTCATTCAAATGGCCATCACATTGTGGCAAATGCATGAATGACTTCCTTAATGGGAACCTCACTTCCGAGATTCTCTTTGTTATAGGTATTTTCACTGGTACTGCTTGTGTCTCACACTCTGGTTCCCAACATATAGGCATCATGGGGAGGAGGTTTGGTTGGGGGTACTTGGCTTCACCTCTACACTCCCCCCTCTGGGCGATTCATCAACCACTCTCTCATCAATCTTCACATCTAGACATCCTCGTCTGAAGAAATACATCTTTGGTTCCCATATCTTTATGACTCCTTTCAGTCATCCTGCTGATTTCACATGCTCATCAGTACTCCAGGACATACGCATGGATTGTCAAGTTGGACTGCAATAGATCCACTTCCCCACATATTTCTTGTGGTTCTTTGGGTACAGGTACTTCATTCCCTCAGGTGCGTAAATGCTGGCCTTCACGTAGTCTTTGATTTCATTATCTGTCAGCTCTTTAGTTTTCCACCCTGATTCAACATCGATCATGATCTTCATTCCTACAGCTTTCTTTGCAGTCTTCTTGCATTGTGAGATTATTATCCTGATCACACAAAACTAAGCAATACCATCACTATCAGGGCTCCAAGGAACTTGAATATATCTGCCATCCATTGTGGGACCCACAAGAAGATTGATCCAAACCAACTGTCATCAGAAATGTCTTCCACTTTGTCTATCATCTGGAAGTGTAACTTTGTCAGCATCGATATTGCCTCTGTCAAGGTGCCATTCTCGTCATCATCAGAAGGTATGAATGTCCAACATAATTCTCCAATTTTGGCACAAATACCTCCATCCATAGCTGTAATCATGTACAGGATATATCTATTCTGAAGAGTCATCAGTTGTATGGCTCTCAGCTCTTCCTTGATAGCATTAAATCCCTTTATGGTAGTGTTGATCGTCTGCAATAATGCCCATCTGATTATCTGTAACCACTTAGTATTTGCATCCGACTGGATCCAGGGCATGAAGATTATTGTGAATATCGATGAATTCTTACAATCTGCGTTTATATGGGATAGAATCAAAGGCTTGTATTGACTTAGCTGAGAAATAGTTCTCTGTCTTCATTTGATTCAGGAGTTCAGCAGATCGCTTCTTCCTCAGGGGAGCTTCTGCTTTCGGGAACTCGCCAATGTTCAGGTCAATTTTAGGAATTACCAATGCTGGAGCATGGACATTTACTATAGAACATAGTCCTCTCAAGTCTTTGAGCAGCTTCATGTAAGGTATGGATCCATAAGCCCAGTAGTGATTCATTATCACTGCTGTTCCAATACTCATTCCTGGCACATCAAAGATTCAACCACAATTCTGATTCTCTCCAAGTTTTAATGTGCCATTATTTCTGAAACACAGCTTTGCACTATTGAGTGGCACTATCTGCAAGGGCCCTCCTCTGTCTTTGACCCATGTCGGTAGTTTAGCAAGTCTCGGCCATAGAGGTTTGCATGCATTGTCCACTAAGTCAATGGTCGGTTTGTAGCATCCAATTACTACCCACGCTCTGCAGATGACCACTCCTTCTTCCCATCCATCTGGAGAAAGTACTGATCCCCAAATCTGCATTTGGCCTCTGTTTTTCCATCTTTTTATGTCTTTTGTTGATTTTCCTGGACTCTCAAGCCTTCTGTTCCCCTCCCATTTGATTCCAGACCCTTTCACTCCAGGCTGTTCGTATCTTATCACATGATTTCTGGTGTGGGTTCTTGCTCTTGTCTTCGTGTCTTGAACATAATAATCTTTGCCTGGATCTGTCCATTCTGTTGCCCATACTAAAGAGGCTGTCCGGCCCATGAACTGACCTCTTGCTCGGCAGAGTGCAATGTGACATAGACAGTGTGCAGTCTGAACATCTATTTCAATGGCTATGAATATCTTAGACTTCCCCATACTATAAGGCAGGAGTGCACATACATAGCATTCCTTCTCTGGGGTTCGTTTGTCTACCTCTTTCATATGCTGATACCATATGTTGTTCCCCAAATATGCTGTGTTGTCTAGATAATCATTTAAATCATGATCACCTTCCCTTGTGCCTCTCTTAGGTCTCCTTCTTCCCTCATGAGCTTCTATGATCATCTCATGAAGTATATCAGCAATATTCCTTCTCACTGGGGGAATCATAAGGACTTTTGTCAGTAAAATCGGTGTCTTTACATGTGCTAGAGGTGTAGAAACAGTTACATAAATTCTTTTCCTATTGGCATAATACAAAGGTAACCAGGAATCATGAAAAACCTGCAAAGCTGACCTCCCACCAAAGGGAAGCCTCGACCTATCTGTCACAGAACTAGGCACTTTCATATGTACCCCTGGAGTAGGAACAATCACATACGGCCTCGGCTGCTGTGTAATTGTCACATCTCTACCCTCCTGCTGCATAAGAAGATACACAGGAACTACTGCTTTGTTTGGATCTACATAATAGACAGTGCGTATTGTGAGAGAAAGAAGAATGACAATGAAGATGATGCATGTATATATTATATACCAGTATGTCCATTATATAGAGCAATAACCACTTGCACGTTGTGATACACTCACGCTGTTTGCCACATTGATGTTGCTATCAATGTTGCCCATAGTGCTTATGATAACTTTTAAGGAAGGAAAAAACAAAACTGTTGGATCTGTTCCACAAGTTCCACAAGCAACTGGCTGATTGCAGGACAATTGATAGGATTCTGTATGAACACAAAAGAGTTGTCTTTTCACCAAACCAAATGAGGATGAAACTTCAGCAAATAGTAAAAGACCAAGGCCAGTAGGTTGTGAATGTCATCACTCATTAGACCCATCCATGCATTCAAGATGTATCAGGCAATAAACAGATCTGCCTCTGAATTTCATGTATCAGCCAATTTATCACAGGTCGATTCCTGGGATCCCTCAGAAATACACAAGTATTGGTTTGCCGTCCAACAAGATAAGGATACTCTTCAATCAAGAAATAAAAGATCATTCCAAGCAGTTTGTGTGTGTCTTCATCAGACAGAACCATCTGTGCTTGTTGTACTATACTCAGGTAACTGGCGGATTTGCTCTGTGATACCTGTGATTAGTCTCCTTACGATTGGACCATTTTTAGGATCTTGGAAAAACACATAAATGTCAACAGTTCTCCCAACCAGTGAAGGATATGCATGAAGAATAAAGAAGAAAACATCAAGAATGATCCGATGAACGTTGCCATTAGGCACCACCACAGGCACCTCCAAAGAGAAACTCAGTAAGAAAGGAATCAGGGAACTGCTCCCTTTTCCAATCATCAAAGATGAAATCTAGGTCTGGTATTTCTTTTCCCTTCAAGACTTCAATATGTCTCAGTCCAACGTTAACAAGCTCCTGTGGCTCAAGAACAATAGTTTTTTCACTCCTTGCTTAGCAGCTACAAAGAGTGTCTCGAATGAACCACGGTCCAATAAACTCTGTATCTGTCTACTGGACAGTCTCTGCATCCTTCTTCCTCGTCCTTGATCTAGTCTGCAAGTGCTGAACTTCTCCGTGGCTTGCTTCCAAATGGGGTGGGAGTGCGGGGGTCTCACCGGTGTAGATCTTCACGTCGCTGAGGAATATCCAAGCACATGTCCCTAAGACTTTCACTGCCGATGGAGTGACGTCCTCTACAATGAAAGGACCTTTAAATCTGGGTTGATGGCATTTATGGACAAAGTTCCTGATCAGAATCTGATCCCCGGGGAAATATTTTGGCAATAATAGTTTATTTGATCCAGTTGCTGTATGGTCTTCATCTGTGTTCTGAGACCGACAACCTGTCCGCTTGAGTTGATCTGAAATGACAGAGATGCTTGTAGTCATATATGTAAAGTACACACGTAACTCATCTCCTAACAATTCTGCTGTTGTATGGGCATCACTTCTAGTCCTCGATGTAGGAGTGAGAGGCGCTGTTATTCGCCTCCCTGTTACTAGTTCATGGGGCATGAGGTGATGGTCAGGGCCTGGTTGATTCCTCAGTGCATATAATGCAAGAGGCAGGCAGTGCAGTCATCCTTTTTTCAAAGTTAACATTAGCTTGGCTATTGTTTCTGTGAACAGACCATTGAGTCTCTCACATATTCCATTTGCATGCGGGTGATAAGCTGAAGAAAACATATGCTTTATACTAAGCAATAAGCTAATTTGTTCGAACACTTAATTCACAAAATGTGGGCCATTATCTGATGTCAATACCTCATATATTACCCATCTAGGAAATACTTCTCGGACTAAAGATTTTGCAGCGCAAGTGGCATCTGGATGTGTGTATGGGCCAGCCTCAACCCACCTAGAAAAGGGGAACACCACCACTATCAGATATCTATAACCATTACAAACTTGCAGCATGTCAACATAGTCAATATGTAAATGCTGAAAAGGACCATTTGGTCGAGGTATAACTCCTCTGACTGTTCGCAGCATGTGTCCAGCAGTAAACATTTGACATATGATGCAATTTACTACATAAAAAGCAACGTGTTGTAACAAATTTGTTACAAACCAGTCCTCCACAATAGTTGCTGCAAGGCTATCCCTAGTGACATGCGCAGGGTAGTGTAGCTGTTCCAACGCCACTCTTAATAAGGCTACAGGCATCACTGGTTTACCAGTGCTTTCCTGTCACCACAATACTTTGTAAGGGGATAAAGAACACCCCCTCCTTGTCCACAAATCTTTCTCATCTTGTGGGGATCCACCTTGAACTTCCATCAATTGTGTCATTGATAAGTTATTAAAGCTTCAATTACAAATCATCATCACCACCATTCTTTCATTCACATTAGGCATATCAAAGCTCATTATGTCTGCTGAATATGCAACTCATTTTGCTTCTTCATCTGCAGCTTGGTTTCCGCATGAGATAAAGTCTGTTCTCTTAGTGTGCACTGCGCACTTAACTATCGTGATGGCTACTGGAAGTTGTAGTGCTTTAATTAGTCTGTTCAATAAGGCGGATGCAATGCCCAGGTCTCAGACAAGTTCCAATCTGTTTTCTACAACATTCGCCTTTTGCACCAAGCAAGCACGTTCCTTCTGCTGATCGTGCTGCCGTGGTTGGGGCGTTGGTTAATTCCAACCTTGATTATTGCAATGGACATTTGGCTGGAGCACAGAGTAAACAGATTTATCGCCTTCAAAAAGCACAATATGTGGAAGTAAGGTTGGTTTTTGATGTAGACAAGAACTGCAAATCACTACATTGGTTGGCTGCGGAAGATTGGATTACATTTAAGATCACTGTCTGGTCTATAAATGCTTGTCTGGGTTGGCACCAGTCTACCTGATAGACCTACCCAGGCCCTTCGGTTTGAGGACCATCTTCTTCTTGTCATCCCTAGTATGAATTGTAGATCAAGAGGAGACCACTGTCTTTCTATGGAACAGTCTTGCATTGAGTCTGAGACAGGCTAACTCTTTGATGAGCTTTAGAGCAGGTTTAAGAACATATATTTTTAAGTAAACAGGGTGATTTTGGCTTTCTGTCCAGTTTGTCTGCCCTGACGCTATTCTTTGGGCTGTTTCTCTTTGTTTTTTTCCCTCTTGACTTGGTACCATCTGCACCAGGACAAGATTCAGTTTGTTGTGTGTGCATTACAAATGCTTCAAAATTCGAAATTCAAGACAACGTGCTGTACTGGAGTGTCGTCCGCTTGGAGGTAGCCACTCCTTTTCCAACATGCTAGCTCTGCGTGTAATGTCAATGTCACATAGGCAGAGCCACTATACACGGTTACTACCTGGTCTGCGTTGCTCTCGAGCGCAACAAACAGCAGGACTAATTCTGCAACCTGTGCTGAAAAGTGAGATGGTAGTCGTGCACTTATCATTACTTCTAATTCCTTCTTAGCTGTGTGCTTTATCACAGCGGCACCTGAATATCTTTGCCCATCAGTTTGATCGATTTTTGAAGACCCATCAATAAAGAGAATCTCCCCAGCTGTCAAAGCATTTTCTTTCACTCTCCGGATTTCATCATAGAATTCCTCATAGTTTGAGCAATCATGTTCCTGCTTGTCCTCTGCCAGTGGTTCAGCTACAAACATGGCAGGGTTCACTGTCTTACATCTGACTATTTTAATCACTGGATTCTATATAACCATCTCATAAGCAGAAGCTATTTGAGACGTCAGTGTACATTTAGGTTTTTCCAAAACAGCAAATAATGCATGCTCAACAAACAACATCATGGAACACCCCATTACTATGTTAGCTGATGTCTCAATAGTGAACGTGGCAGCTGCCAAAGATTGTTCACAAGGGAAGTGAGCGCTCATTACTGGGTCCAAAATCCCACTGTAATATGCTAAAGGCTTGTACCCCAACATAATTCTCTGCGTGAGTACTGCATCATGACTGTTCCATTTGTGTGAGAATAAAAAGAATTCCTCAGAATAATTAGGAATCCCTAAAACTGGAGCTGTACACATTTCTTTAACTCATCAAACCCTTCCCCCATTTCCTCAGTATATACAATCTTTTTCTGATTAACTTGAGCCCTTTTCAGGCCTTGTGTATGAATTATAATCAAATACCCATGCTCTTACATAATTGCATAGTCCCAAAAATTGCTGAATATGCTTTATTGTGTGCGGTTTTGCTGTTTTCAAAATGTTCTCAGCCCTTTCAGGTGTGACTTTCTTTTAACACCTCTTCTTGACAATACTGTAATTTTTCCTTATCCACCTTATATCCTTTCTCGGCTAAAACAATCATTAGCTGAACCGAGCCACGTCTGCACTCTTCTTCTGACATGCTGCAGACCAAAATATCATCTACGTATTTACTGTGCTCCATGATCTGCCTTTATTATCAAATCCTATGAGCATAGCCAAGACCCCTCTCACCACAGCTGCTTGTAATTCTAGGGGATAAATGTGTCCCCTCTCTTCATCCATGGGAATCTTTGGTCTAAAGAGAAAGAGAAATTCATCAGTGTGGGGTATATTTCTCAGCCCAGCACATCCCCTACATCTCCAAACTGCATTTTCAACAGTTACCAGCAGAATGGCTGCACTGGCCCTGTTGAGAACCATTGCCTTGCATCAAAAATGCATTTTTCAGTCACCAAAATAATGGCTGCGCGGTTTTTATGAAGCACATAGGGGGTGAGATGGAACCTGGAACACCCCGAGAATGGCTGCAGTGTTTTCTTTAGGTACACCAAAGGGAATAATTCAAAGGCAGTGCTGCTATGCTGCCAGCTCAAAACTTACCACTCAAAAAAAAATGTTCTTCATCCCAGAAAATGAATGTGCACTGATGCTCTTTTCATCTTTTCAACATTATCCAGTTTGGTTCCAGTAATATACATTCATGTACACCCTTGTTCAGGGTGTACAGCAGCAAATGGGGGAATTCCTCACTGAATGGCATGTTGTGTCAGACAAAATCTGTAAAATAGCAGAGAGATACACTCCAGCCGCACGTCAAATGTTTTCCCTTTGCAACAAACTAACACTGTCCAAACTCTTCAGAAAAGCTTTCTCTCTACTTTTGTTTGATGTCAGTTTCAGAGAACTCTTGTGTTTGACAGATTTCTGTGTATGAGAAATTGTCTAGGGCTATAAATAATGTTCAGAATATGGATGCAAGGAAAAATTGCATCTGTAAAAGTGACATCCAAGAAGAATTAAACCACGTGTGAAATGGTGCTTTTGCCAAGCAAGAAAAGGTCTTTTAAAATTAAATGTTAAAATGATGCCCTGTGCTTGTACCTAAATGTGATTGCAGATGGGGGTGGCTCTAAAAGGTACATGATATTAGTCCCAAAAAGACTTGGCTTTTGTGAAAGAAAACAAAATAAGTTTTTAACGCTGTTTAAATACTCCAGAACTTGCTGTCAAACCGGTTTTTGCAAGGCAGGCACTTCAAAAATGCCCTGCCTCTCCTGGGAACAGAATTACTTCCCCCAGCCCCGTGGGCACATGAAAAGGGCCAAGGTGAGGGATTTCACAATCTCATCAGACTGCTTGGCATTCTGCAGCCAAAAGACAATGGACTGCCAGGACAAATAGGTGTGAATTCCTGGTGACACCTCTCCTCAGCTGCAACTGCCAGGATCTAAGAAGTCATCATGACAACCTCTGGGTCAGTGGGCCAGAGAGAGACATTTGGCTTGGGGGGTAGAAAGACTGCCCCTCTTTGGGGTCAAAGCCGACCCACATGGGTCAAAATACTTTTCTTCTTAAAACTTTTATATGGAATCTGCCTATGTGATTTTCCAAAGCGCAACAACTGTAAAAAGGTGCATTTTTATGGCATAACCGATTTTGGCAAAAGTAACTGTGGGATGGCCATGTACATCATAAAAGCACATAACATAAAACTGAGTCACCTCATTCAGTCCAATCTGCTTCCAGGGAGGAGGTGACAGTATAGCTTGACCTTTCTGATTTAGAGGTAGACCTAGCTTGGTTCAGCCGACATAGTAAAACATACTCTGATGTCATGCTCCTTATATAAAGGGGAGGCATAGGGAGCACTACACAAACTCTTCTGATTTTCCTGCTCCAGCACCTCCAGAGATCCAGACATTCCATAATCACCCTGAAAGATTCCAGATTCCACTTCCAGGGCATGGGTAGTTGATCCAGACCCTCCTATCCAGGCAGAACCACGCTGCAGAACTCAAACCCTACAAATATCCCCATAATCCAGGGAGAAAGGGGGAAAGGTGGCTGACTCCTCATTGGGATTCTCCAGTGCTATCTGCTCTGCCCCGCTACCAGCTGTATCCAGCTGATGTCCCGCTGTCCACTGAGACCAGACCCCGGGGCCTCGCTGTGTCCCTAAAGGAAAGCCGCCACTGTGCTATGACCAGATCCTTGTCCCGCTGTCCAGATACCCGGTTGGCTGTCCAAAATACCCAATTTAAGTGCTTATTGTAAGTATAACCCCTCCCCCATAGCAAAACATAGCATATCCCATTCTGATACCTTGCCATTTGTTCAACCCTGTAAGTAATACCATAAGTACACTAGTAACTGCTTAAAATTGTCAGAACCCTCTGTGTATCCTGTTCTTTAAGTTCCATTTGTTAGCGCCATTCGTTCCCATACTTTGTATAAGTCCTTAGTGATATTTGGAATAAACAATTGAATTCTCACCTAAAGAGACACACAGTGTGCAAGGGGGGGTTAAGACTGCAGCTTAACCCTTTTCACAGGCAGCGTTTCTCTTCTTGATAATCTAGCCACGAGAATATAGTTGTAGTAGCACTTGTCATTTTCCTTTTTAAATCGATTTTCCCTGTGTACTACTAGTATCCTAAAATCCGATTTTATTTCCTTCTCAACAATCTTATCCTACCACCCATCAAAAGTTACCCTTCACTGTAGTCTCATACCTGCTATGTGCCTTGGTATGTTAGCATAAAAAACGAAATTTGATTATCTCTGCTCATTTCATTTTTCAAGCTGTTTTGTCAATTTTAAACCTGTGAAACGAAGCAACTGCAAATTTTGCCACGTGTGATTCTGGCCGCACTGTCTTTTCCTTCCCAACTCGACTTTCCAAATTGTATGCATATGCTCAGTACTCTATCCAACCGCACATGTAAAATGACTGTTTAGAAATTGTGCATGCTATTTTGCTCAGTTTTCAAGGGAGCTTAATCTGCTGCACAGTATTCCTGACTCATTGCTACACCCCCTCATTCATGCAAAGGTTGGTTAAGAGGGGCTGGAGGGAGTGCTGCAGGGGGAATGCTTAAATGTAATGCCATTTAACATTCTACTCAAAAAGTAATCTTGCTTTCTTTCAATTGTGCATTTTGTATCGGATGTGAAAAGGTCAAACTAAGTGTATTCCATAATTTTCCCGTGTAATTATCACCCCACTGGTGATTGCTGCCCTCTTTTATTCAAAATTAAAATAAATAAATATTTCGTTTTACACACCAGTCTGGTTTATGGTCCATTGTGACACAGGGTGTACGTAAAGGGGGGTGTGAGATGGATTGGCTGCCTTCTTAAAGAAATTAAACCGGTATATCATAAAAATAAAAGCTTTTTCATTGTGCGCTGCATCCCGGCATTCTCATTGTCTTACCCACTAAACCAGGCAACCATGTTAACAAAATGTGTACCCCATAATGAAATACTTCTGGTTATAACAGTACTCCTTGTATGGCTATTTGTCCTGTAAATGCCATGCTGAATTCGCTCACATTTAAATAATGTATTCCTGCCATTGAACACACTATGCCTTCATCAGTAAAAGAGATCATCATGTTCAATTTCGTCATTAGATCTCGACCCAGTATATTGACTGGTGTCTGTTTTGAATACAACAATGGAACAGACATATCAGATTCTCCTATAGAGACTGGCAATTCTTCAGTAAAAGGAAATCTACTTTTAGCTCCTGTGAAACCTTGAGCATTCATGGCATTACCTGATGATGCACATTTTTCCTCTTGTATACAAGAGTGAGTTGCACCTGTGTCTACCAAAAAAGAAAAGGATCTGCCTCCTATCGTGACGTCAATCCTCTGTTCCTCTCAAGGATTCAGCGTTACTGATAGTACTGAAAACATCAAATCACCCAGTGAGCTGTCCTATTGTGGGTACATACTTAGTCCTGTGCCTGTGAAAGTATTTCCACCCTCGATAGTGACACCCCCTATCCTAGGAGTCAATAACTGTCCTGTGTGTGTGCTCTGCTGTATCTGCATGGGTGCGTGCTGTGACTGCCCTTGTGGCGGATTCAATGGTGCTTGCTGTGGTTGCAAAGCTTGTTGCATTCTCGCTGCTTGTGCTTGATATACTGTTTCATCTTGGGCAAACCCATCCCTGTTTTGTGAGCTATAACCAGGCGGATAAGTGGTCCCCCCTCTGGAGAACTGCCCATTCTGTACATACACTTGGCTCCCACAAGTTCGTACTATATGCCCTGTCATTCCACTTGACCAACATACAGGTCGAAGTCTTCTAATTTGCCCTCCCTGCATGCCTTGATTATCATTCTGTATAGGCTGAAACCCACCTTGGTTACTCTGGAAATTCCTTTGATTATTTTGAAAGCCTCTTTTTTCTAGGATGTTTCCCCTTCCTCATGGTACAAATCCATTCCCTCCTTGATTGAACTGCTGTGGGTTATTCACTTGTGGCATACCTGCTGCTTGTTCTCATCCTGGCTCTTCTCCACTAATTAACATTGCCCCTTCTATAGCATACTTAGATAGTTTTTTCTGTACCAACATAGCCTCTTCAAGCTTCCTACCATCTTCTTTCTTTTGATTTTTCTCCTGCAACAGTCAGCAATGATGTGCTATAGTTAGCTGTATTTCTGGCCATGGTTTTGCCTGCATACCCACCAGCTTCTTGAACACCTTGTCTGGTAGCCCTTGACATAATATATGATAGAATACAGGTATAGATTTCCCCCACGGCTTGCCCGTTTCCAAGCTCCACTGTTCTTGGAATTTCTGAATGTAAACAAGCGGATCCTCCCCTTCCTGCATCCTATGTGCCATTATAGCTCCCATATCTGATGCTTCCGGATACTTTACTCAAAGCGCTTTCCAAACTGCTGCTCTACAATTATTAAAAAGGGCTCCATCATGAGCTGTGTTCTGAGCAGTGACACCTGCGTATCCTGCTCTCAACCAAATATCATCAGCTATTTCCCCAAATATAGCTGCTAAAAGCCCCTTAATGTCCCCAATAGCCAGCATATATCCTCCTGTCATTTTCTATAATTCATAGATCCATTTTCCGGCACCTGATATCAGACTCAGGAGTTTACACCTTAAATTATCCTTATCCATTTGAGGCCACGGTATATACTGTGGTCTCACCTCTCCTTTTTCTAACGAACTGTGAGATCCCAAAATCACATTCATCCCCCATCGTCTGCCTGTCGATAGCTGGGACAATGGATCCACACTGTCTTCTTCCCAGTAATTACCTTAACCTACTCACATAAGTTGGCGAGTACCCTCTGACACTCTCGGATCGCCCTCTAGGTCGATCATGCCGTGCCAGTGGCTCTGGCGTCCTTGATTTAGGTAGGTCCAAACCTGACCGCCTCACTTCCCTGTCTGTCAGAGAACACCCCTCAGGATTACATAACCTAGCTCCCTCCTCCCCACCGAAGGTTTCTCTGTCTACGTCTGACATATCCTGTCCCCAACTAGTGTGACTTCCCTCTTTCTCATCTCTATTCAGAGTCTGTTTGTCCAACGACAAGGCTCTATGCTCGAGGCTAAACAAACCTCCCTCTTTGCCTTGCGATTGTGCACCCTCAAATCGATTGGTTTTTACCTTATTTTTTATTCCCTTTTGGTCCTCATTTCATGATAAACATTATCCATTTTTTATACAATGCTTCTTATATCAGAAGAATTATCCTCTAGATCTTCTCTAGACATCCCTGGCATTGGTTCATGTGTTGGGAAGAATTCTTCTTTATCCCCCCATGCTACTAGTGGATTAGGTTCCATTAACTCTTTCTCTATGCGATCAAAGTCACATGCCCTTTGCCTTCTTTTGAGTTCCAGTTCCTCTTCAAACTCTCTACGTTTCCTTGCTTCCTCCCTTACCCTTTTCTCTTCCTGTCTCTTTTCCTCTCTTCTCTCATTTGCTCCACGCACTTCTTCATCTCTGTGTCTTTGCATTCTTTTATCTCTTCATTTCTCTTCTTCTTCTTGCTCTCTTTTGTTTTCTAGCCTATCTCGTTCTTCGATTGCTCTTTGCCTATTATCTTACTTCCTTTGCTCCTCTGCTCTTTCCTGTTTTTTCAACTGTTCATCTTGATACAGCTATTCTCGCCTCTGTCTACTTTTTCTTTTGTTTTGTCTTCATTCAATCGTTTCTCTCATTCTTTATCTTTTTTATGTTGCTTGTCCTGATCTTCCTTTTGTCTTACTTCCTTGATGCTCTTCCCATCAAGTTTGAGCAATATCTGACCGTCCATCCATTTGTTCGGTATGAGCACTACCTAGTCAGCTTTACCTTTCTCTCCTTTCCATCTTTTAATTTCTCTCTCTATATCTAGAGACATACCTGGTCGATCACTTCTCTCCTTGTCCCGTGGGACTGTGACATCTCTTACTGGAGTTTTTTGGACTCTCGTCACTCCTAACATGCAGGCAATTTATACATTGGGTTGCTATACCCCGTCACTGCCTCAAGCTCTCTTACAGGATATAATCCTTCATCTTTCGTACTATCAACCATTTACTTCAGGCGCGTTAGGGGGAGCAGAAGGCTCTTCACTCCCTCTTTACACTGGTTAAGCATCCACTCTTCAGGAGGCGGGTCTTCCTGTTCCTCCTGGTACATCTTCCAAAGCTCTAACCTAGCTAACCTCTTTTCTAATTGTTTTCCTGTATATGCTGCATGCAAATATGTCATCATATGTTGCAAAACTGCTTTAGACAGTGATCCCCCTTGTAGTCATGGCATGAACATTTTATCTGCCGTACTCTTAACCCATTCTGCACTGTACTGCTTGAGCTTGGGTGCGGTTCTTGGCAGCTGTCTGCACAAGTGTATAAGCAGAGTAATATCCTTCATCATCACAATCGACTGTCACAACTTTTTGATTTGTTATTTCACACAAAGAAATGCATTCCAGAAAAATAATAATCCAATCGTCGCAGCTCCAAGCCTCTATATCATGTTTACTTCAATCTACTTATTCACTGATCATTATCAATCAACTATATATAAATAAATAATTACATTTCAAATCTCAGTGTTTCCACCACAGTTTATTTCTTTCTTATTTTCAATATTTAATTTCTTTGCCACATACAACATATACAATATACAGACAAACAGACAGACTGACAGGACTGGCTGGCTCACATATAGCTCTGTCAATGCTCCTTGTGACTCTTCCTGCCCCTAAAAATGACTCTGATCGGAGTATGAACTGTCCTCTTTAACGATCCTTGATCGTTTGTAGCCTATATACGCCCACTTGGACTTTAAGACAAGTTCTTTGACGTAGGATTCCGGGGTTATCATATAGATCGCTCCTCGTCTATATTCCTTAAACTATGACCCTCTTTGTCTTACACTATGACGCTCTTAGTCTTAAACCAAAGAAACAACCCACACTAACCCTCCGTCCACCCTATCCCTGTTATCACTCTGACCCCTTCAGTGCTCATTCAGTTTGCCACCTCACTCAGCCTACTCAAAATTTGCATTTTCGACTCCTGACCCTTGGCATCGTCTCCTCCTCAACCAGCCTCTTCAGCCTTCGGTTCGCTCAGCTTCCTGTAGAAGTTGGGAGGGGATTCCGCTTGAAAACGAGGGACCCGTCCCACCTGTAATTGCAAGTTTTATTTTAAACTAATGGCCGCAATCTACAAGGAGCTTCACGTTCCTCCTTCTAAATGGCGGAGGATGTCTGATATTTCCAGGACCCCAAAGCTTACTAGGTCGATGGATTTTTAACCATATTCGCTCTGCTACCATGTGAAGATGAGGTAGTAAAACTTTGAGATGTATGGAGATGCAGAATATACTCAAACATCAATAATCAAAATGACTCAGGAAGTTGGCAAAGTACGTCTGTTTTATTCTCAATTATCTAAAACAGGGAGTTATAACGAACATCAACGAACTCGCTCGATCTTCACACTCAATGTATTTTTTTAAAAACACAGCATTTATACTAAAAACTCATCATCATTGACATTATCCTACTTTGCAAACTAAAAGCTACTTGGGAAGGTGATTGGATTACAGGGAACATCTAGGTATATGTTCGATACTTGTTGAGAAGGTGATTGGGTCTCTAACACCAGATGGGGCAACTAAGCCCTCCTCTAGTGCAGGTTTCTATGAACATCATCAAATACACAATGTCCCATTGGTTATACAAACTATAGGGCTCTCTACTACATGGCCCTCTATAATTGATTGGCACCCTTGTACCTGTAGGAGGTTTTGTCTTTTGGGGCAAATTCTGGATTTGGCGGTATTTTCTTACCATGGTATTTTGACAGTATTTTGGCGGTAAACTGGCCTAACCATTATAGGTAGTTCAGTATTACCTTATGTTGGTGATAATATAGTGCTAGCTTATATTGGCAGTAATTTTTAGTGATATCTTATTTTTGTGGTATAGTGGTGAGCATGTCTTTTATACTACTACCCCATTATAGAACAAACTCTCCCTCATTACAATTGTGACCCACCTTTGGCTGACTATGGGTACTCTGTGAACCTAGCACACCTTTAGGGAACCCAGTGAGTGTATTCAGAATGATCTTATTGCATGTAACTCAGGTTACTGACTTATTTACATTCAGTAACCTATGTGCCTTGGAGCACCACTTTCTCTTCAACATGCAGAGAACGTGCATCCACACACACACCACCCATATATATATATATATATATATATATATATATATATATATATATATATATATATATATATATATATATGTTTCTCCTTATTTACTAACTTTACGTTGGTGGTAAAATATCAGATGCTTTACCGCTTTGGTGTAAACATCAAACCCTCATGATTGCTCCTTTCCCTTGAAACAGACACCAACATACGCATGAAATGAAACACATAATCCCAGTCTTATTTCGGTACGCTATGTATTACACAACTATCACAAACAAAGTTACATTATAGGATGTTACAATTATTTGCTCTTACCACATTGGTCACAGCTTCGAGCCTTTAAACGATAAAAAGAGAAAAGAAAACAAACACAGGCACATCGCAAAAAATTAACTTGGCGTCCAACACTTTCTTACCCAGTGTAGAAATGCAGAGAGAAACATGAAACATGAAATATATTTCTTTTTATGACCCTAGCTCACTACACTGTTTGCCAACAATTACATCATCTCCCATTCATTTTATTTTATGCACCCCTCACTTAGTAACTAACTCACCAAGGCAGGTGAAGTTTAAATCTCTTAAGCTTTATCTGCACAACCTCACAGCACACGGACACAGCCTTTCGAATTCCTTCTACTTCGATGCCAGCAATCCAACCCCTTTCTGCATGGCTTGCCAGCTGTCTTCAAAGCTGCATTCCCGGAGCCCCATCCAGGAAGACACTGACAGCCTCCAAATCTCTGGACACCTTACTTCCTCCAGCTCAGCTGATTAAAAATACTCTGGCTGTCTGTCAAACTCAGATCAGCCTTCTCTGACATCAGCTTTGCCACCTCTTGATTCCTACCAATCATATTACAAGAATGTCCTGTAACAGCTCTTTCCCCACCAGAACAATGGACACTTCAGTTAACAAGGAACTGTTTCCCATTTATTTCATACCGAGCAAATATTTCTCCTCTCCATGGAAGAATACTAAATGGAATGAATCTCACTGTGTTTAACGAACTGAATTATATGTTAGAGGAACAGTTAATGGGTTAATGGGGCAAATTATTATAGGATTAGTTAATTATATATTTCTAATGCAGTTCCACACAGATAAAAACACCCAAGTTATACCTATGCACATTTCTGCACTTTAAAATGACAGCACACTGTGCTGCATGCTTTTGAAACTAAACACCATTTTGCTGACATGCTGCTAAAAACATTTTGCTAACTAATTTTAAAAAATAATGCTTTTCCAAAACTAATGCTTACTGGCCTGTTGCTGAGAAGCTGTCCCTGGCACCCATTTCAAAAAAGCTGCATCTACATACTAAACAAAGAAACTCCCACTTTTGCTTCAATTTGAACCTGTACACATGTTCTGTTGTTTGCACAACTATTTCAGGCATGAATATATATCCCTACATACCCCTCCTTTTACTGTCAATTATGATCAATAAACACAGGCTCCACTCCCAGAACTACTCAGTGCGGTGGTGCAGAGTAACACGTCCACAACCATAGAACTAAATATATATGTGTCCCAGAAAGTGTACAAAACAGTACCAGCACAAGAGACATCTAAGCACGGTGGGCCCGAAAGGAATAGAACGCAAAGGCCATTATAGATACTCCAGCAGCTTGGAATATCTCAAAGCAGGAATGGTGCATAACAATGCAGGATGAAGGTGCAGTGTGCCAAGGACTCAATTACTGTCACAGAGCTTTGTTTCTATGAAAACTATTCCCATTTAAACCAGCTCCCACTGTGTACAGTGGATCAAGATGGACTGAATGGCTGGAAGACTTTCAAGACTACAATAATGCAGTAGGGACAATAACGCTGATGACATGACACATATATTCATGGATCTTGCAGGAAAAGAAATAAGGACAGAATCAAAACATTACAGCTTGCAGAAAGAAGAGTTGTATAAAACACTGATAACAGCCTTAAACAGTAGATTTGTGGCACAACACAACCGAGACTACGAATGATTCACGTTCAACAAATGCAGCCAACAATCTCAGGAAACAATGGAACGAGTGTGTTCTCAGACTCAAGAAGCAAATAAGACACTGTCAGTTTGATGCACTTTCAGACGAAGAAGTTATACGGCTCATAATAATTGAAAGGTGCACGTCACCCATCTTTCTGAAATATCTACTGAAATTCCCACTAACAGAAATACTTGAACTGGTGAGAATCTATAAGCGGGTAGACAGCCAGGAGGCAGTAATGGAAGGATCAAGGTCTGGAGCAGCTATGGCCACCAAGATGCCAAAACAATACAATACGAGACCGCAAGACAGATGAACATCAGCCCCCAAACAGCTCACGGGTCGACAAATACTAGGAATGGAGAGGCCCGGCCCTGCTACCATGTGGGTTGCTGTTCCTGTATAAAGAACAGTGTCCTGCCCTGACGCAGGCATGCAGCCAATTTAAACAAATAGAACATTTTCAGTCTGTGTGCAGAATAGGCACAAGAAAACAGGTGGTGCATTGTATGACAGCATATTAACACCCCCAGACACCACAGGAAGAAATAGAGAAGGAAGAAATGCCCCAAGAGCCACATGATGAATACGTAAGGTTAATGACAAAAGCCACAGATGGAGAATCCGCCCCGAAAATAACCCTCAACATACAATGGCTGCCAGTCATGTTCATAATGGACTCTGGGGCAACAGTGAATATAATGGACTAATGCCAATTTCGCAAAAAGTCAACATTCCACACATCCTGAAACCATCATTGGCCTGCATTTTCCAGCATCAGAACCTTTCCCATCTGTAGGACAATTTTCCAGTCGCGCCCAACACCAGCAGAACTCTGTAGAGGCCATCTTTCACGTACTAAGGATACCCGCACTCAGCCGATGCCTGCTCTGTTTGTTGACAGTGAAAAAGTTAGGTCTTATAGAGATTGCATACAGCATGGACAAAAGACCTGCAAAAGGACCAGATGCTGCACCAATAACGAAAGAAACAATACTAGTCATGTTCCCACATCTGGCCTCAAAACTAGGGGCCCTCAAGAGCCCCAGATAAAATTACACATTAATGAATCGTTCATCCAATACCTCAACATCCAAGGAGAGTTGTGTTTCACCTCCAGCATAAAGTAACAGAAGAGCTGTAACACCTCCTACAAGATGATATCGCTGAGCAAGCTACAGGCCGGACACCGTGGATTTCCCCAGTAGAAGGGCCTAAAGAAGGAGGACGCATTTGTTTGTGTGTCGCCATGTCGCTCCCGAACACTACCATTGAAAGAGAACACCATACTGGCCAAAAAATAGGACATGATCGTGAGATTGAACAGAGCAGTCAAGTGTATCACCTTGAATATTTTGACCCTGAAAAAGAAACATATGTAACTTCGGATGCCAGCCTTGTAAGAATAGGAGTCATCCTAGTGCAGGTAGACTACCAGCAGCCTCAAGCCAAAATCATTGTGGCGTATGCCTTTTGAGGATAGAGAAAGCCTAGTCACAGGCAGAGAAAGTAAGCTTAGCCACAGTATGGGCTTGTGAACATTTTCACCACTTCCTCACAGGCAAGCGATTCACATAGATAACTGACCATCAAGCTCTCCTGTCATTCATAAACCCCCATACACGCAAGCCCCCACACATTGAAAGATGGGCCATGTGATTACAAGAATATGACTATGCCATTATCCATCAGCCAGGCAAGGATCAGAATCCAGCAGATTACATCTCCAGAAATCCATTGGCAATCATCGACAGTGTTGAAGGGTCAGAGGGTGAGGAGTACATCAACTACATAGCTGCCAATGCATTACCATCCACTCTAACAGGGGAACAAATTGTGGAGGCAACCATTGAAGATCCCACTTTACAGGAGGCTATCGCACTCACTACGCAAGGGTGTTGGAATGACTATCAGTGTCATCTGGTCCCACTAAGTGATATTCACATGGACAAACTGTGCTATCTGCCCACTGTACACATGGAATTAGCAGTATCACCAAACTCACTTCTCCTGAGAGGCACACACATTGTAATCCCGCAAAAGCTGAGGAAAAGGTGATTGACCTGTCTCATGACGGACACCAGGGGGTGTGGGGGGTTTAATACGAAGAGATTGCTTTGCCACCACGCATGGTTTCCCCAAATGGATGCAGCAGTACAAAACTATGTTGGGCACTGTGAAGCCTGCCAGCTCACAGCAAAGGAAAATAAACCAACACTGTTAGCAGTCACTGACCTTCCCAAACCAATCTGGCACATGGTAGCAGTTGATTTCTATGGACATTTGCAGAACGGATCAGACACCTTAGTAGTGATTGAGGAATACTCCAGATTCCCTATAACAAGGATGGTACAGTGCACCAACTTTCCAAGCACAGTCCAAGCCCTTGATGAGTTTTTTAGTGAGTGGGGAATTCCTCTAATCGGTCAATCAGACAATGGCCCACCATTTAACAGCCATGATTCCAACAGTTTTATTGCACATCTTGGGTTCAAGCATTAAAGAATCACCCCTCTGTGACTGCAAGCCAATTGAATAGTCGAGAGGTCGATGGCTACCTCTAAACGCACCATTCCGAAAGCAGAGCTAGAACGAGTATCAATACCGCAGGCCATTTGCCACGTCCTGAGACAATATTACATGACCCAACATGAAGCAACATGAAAAACACCAGCGGAGTTGAGGAGGGCCAGAGTGATAAGAGCGAGGATGCCATCGTGTGATGGAGCCCCACACTCAGAGGATGAACAAATCCGGTGACTGTGGTTGGCAGGAAAGGATCGATGAATATGGCCTCTGATGGAGACAGAGAAGTAACAAGAAATGCATTCCAGTTCCGTCACTTCCGAAGAGCCGATGATGGAGCACAAATAAAGTGTCACCAAGAAGTGTCGAGCGAAGAGGAAATGGTGCCACTGGAAGGTACCACACAAGAGCAAGAAACCCCTGGCAGTGACTCAGCGGTGGGTCACGGAAGGTTTGGCAGGGTGATCCGGGAGCCCCGTCGGTGGATAGATGAGATATAGACATAGACATTTGAGAAGGGTAAGGTGTTGTGTCCTTGAAGGGTTTCTGTAGTTGTAGGGTTAGGGGCAAAGGAAAATCATGTGCAAAGAATGGTAAGAGGAGGAGTGAAAGGAAAAGGGAGGCACTTCTTGGAGGAAGAGCAATAAAGAAGGTTGATGTTTCTCCCATATCCGTACTTTCATTTGAATGTCCCTGCTTTACTCAGTCCGTTACGACACCAGGGTCACAACAGTTGTCATTTTTAGTTTTATATCACAAGGCCACCTAATGTGTGTGTGTGTGAAGGGAAGGATGGCGTTGGTGAATGGCATGCATCCACCCGTGCATTGACAATGTGTCTGCTATCACCACCCTCATAGCACTGGCATAACTGGGGCCCTCCAACCCCGACGGTGCGAGGGCCCTGCCACCTCTTGTCCTGAGAGGGCCCCCCTTGGACTAAAAAAGATTATTGTTATTTTTTTTGGTCACTCTGCCTTCAGAAAGAAATTATTTCTGTTAACAGAAATAATTTCTTTCTGAATTCCCCCACCCCATGACATGGAAGCCTCTAGGCTGGAGGCCTCCATGTCATGGGGTGGGGAAGCTTTATTACTTCAAAATGAAATTGTTTCTTTTTAAAGTCACTATGCTTTCATAAAGAAATTATTTCCATTAGGGTTTGGTCCTTAACAGAAATAATTTCTTCATGAAGTCGGAGTGACTTCAAAAAGAAACCTTTTCTTTTTGAAGCAATAGGGCTCCCCTCAACCCCATGCCGTGTGCGTGTGTAAGTCTATGGTGAAAGGGTGCACACTTAAATGTATGAGTGGCTGGGCGTGCGTGTCGAGTGTATGGTGAAAGGGTGCACACTTAAATGTATGGGTGGCTGCCTGTGTGAGTGTATGGTGAAAGGGTTCTCACTTAAATGTATAGGTGGCTGCCGGTGTGAGTTTATGGTGAAATCGTGCACACTTACATGTATGGATGGCTGCCTGGCTGTGTGTGCCTGTATGGTGAAAGGGTGCACATGTAAATGTATATGTGGCGGCCTGGGTGTACCTGTATGGTGAAAGGGTGCACACTTAAATGTATGGGTGGCTGCCTATGTGTGCCTCTATGGTGAAAGGATACACACTTAAATCTATGTGTGGTTGGGTGTGCGTGTGTGTATGTTCAATGCCGTGTGTGCTTGTGTTCCTGGAGGGTGCTAACCCTTCAAATGTTGGGAGAGATGCTAACTTCATGGACAGGGGGAGAGGGGCAAACTTTATTGTGGTGGGCATCTAACTTCTTTATGCATTCTAATGTGGCAATTCTAGTGCAGCTTCAATCTTACAAGCAGTCAACTCTCTCCTTTAAGTCTGAAAACACCCAGTTATGGACTGCTGTTAGAATAAACAGTCTCCTGTCCCCTCTCTACCCTTCCAGTGGGATGGGGATCGTCTGATAAATCATAATTGTAATCCATGTCCAGGCTAAGCTGGCTTGCTCCGTGGTTTTAGAGGCTATAGATGCATTTTGTTGCAGCTAGTTTAGTAATTTCTTAATTTGGCATGACATTTTTTAACTGGGCATCTCTGATAAAGCAGTCCTGCTAAGTGTAATTACCTGGGTAGACTGGCATTTGTGTGCTGCAAGTCTAACCGTTTCTTAATGCCGCATTGTATATTTTTCTGGGCATCTGTGATAAAATAACCATGATAAGTGTTATTGCTTTGACTAGCATTTTGGTGCAACCAGTCTAGGTATGTTTAAATGTGGCCTGTCATGCTTTACTGTAATATGTTATTACGTGTCTAGACTGGTGTACATTGTGCAGCCAGTTTCACATGTTTTCATTGTGGCATGACATTTGTAATAGCAGAGCATTGTATTAATTAAAGCATTAATGTTCCTGTGCACTGTTGGTGACTTGCATGTATTGGATTTTTAGATAGGTGTTACCCTACAAAACAATTGCAAACGCTCTGGCCTTTTTGCCAATTTTTCTTAGAAAGTGTACTGTTTTAATGCATTAAAACACATATTTATATCTTTCTCCTAGTGCAGTGTGTGGCGTACCACTGTAGCAGCAAGTCTGTGTGTATTGCGCAACCGTGGTAATCTAGGCCAGCTCAAAGAGTGGCGTGACCCGGGATTTGTTGCTGAGTTGGGGCGGGGCTCAATATGGCTCGCAGGGAGGCCCCCAAATGTTGTGTTACGCCACTGCCTCATAGTGCACAGGCATTGATGGTCTGCCACTCACAGGATGTGTCCATCACCTGCTATGGTCCTAAACTGCTGTCTTACATATTATGCCACAGGGAGAGATCTGAATGCAGAGTGTGGCTGGCACGAGGCACTATTCAAATCACCTATGCGTTTGACATTTCTGGAAAGCTACATCTGCTTCACAACTCACAGGAGTGCATCACTAAATGATCACAAGAGAAAGAGTGGGGAGCAACATTTCCTCACCTCCCATCAATGTGCAGGGATGAGCAAGCTGATGACACATCCGGTATCACACACACGGGCCCAAGGTAGAAAACACAACTCTACAAAAGTATTCATCCATACTTTCCGACACACTGGAAGCATACTAATATGGAAGAAATAGGCAGCTATGACTTCTAGAAAGGCAAAGGAGGAACTTTGCAGTACCTATGAGTACCTATGAGTACCTAGCAAAACAACGCTTTAAGACCAGCCTATGCATTCCTAAGTAAGCCCATATTTCTGACCATAGAAGATTTAATAACTGGCTATCTACGAATTATAAAATCTTTCTCAAAACAGTATCCCTCACACACAAATGCCTTCACCAAGCTGCCCCAAAATATCTCACAGACAGATTTACTAGACAACTCGCCAACCGACCTACAAGAACTATGAATGCCATAGTTCTTATTGTGCCCAGGTATAAACGCACGAAGACTGGCGGGAGTAGTTTCCCGGTTAAAGCTGCCCAATCCTGGAACTCCCTCCCCCCACACCTGAGGGCTGACCTACCATACTCAAGCTTTAGATCTCATGTCACCCGCTGGATCAAGGAGAATGACCACTAACATCCTAGTATATATTCACTGGAACCTTCGCTCCTACTGGTACTCATTGTTTATACTACCTATTGAGCCTTTATTATGTACTTTGCGTTTGTATTGTGTAACACTTTTCATGCCTTTCCTGTACATACTGTCCTTATTACCTCTGACTGTATATAAATGTATGATATTGCGCAGCACTGTAACCTAAGCTGAACAATCCTCTTCATGTCTATTGCGTCCTGATACCCCCGGGTCTGACGCGCATTACAAATAATAAAACAAACAAAACAAACAAACAAACTATGAGGCCTATACCGTACCTATATGTATGGCCAGGCATATGATGGTAATATTGGGACATGTAATGCTCCCTGTAGCATATCAAAGCAGAACCTGCCCTGCATACATGTATACAAAACTATTGCCTTTGTCAATGCCGAGTAAGCTTTTTTTGTTTCTATCTTAACTGAAGGAATAAGAAGGTTGGTTGGGTCACTGGACCTGAATTTGAAATTAAATAAAAGGATAACCTTTCAGTGGAAAATGACAAACGACATAATCTCTTACTGACTTTCACTCCGGTGTCATAGCTTTTTAACTGCTGAGGGAAAGAGCTACATGTTTGGAGAGGGAATATTGAATATTATAACTTTAGCATTTTTTAAAGTTTTCCTTATTTTCAATGTCCAACAGATAAAGGTGGCCATAGCCACCTCTACGAGAAAAGAACTGATGGTACAGGTAGTATGTGGCTTTGGCACTTTCTTCTTAGATTTGTGGTGGGATAATTGTGGAAATTAACAATGGGGGTCCTGGGAGTCCCTCTGCCATACATTAGTACTAGTTACGAGAGCCTTACTCAGATTCTTTAGGTCACTATCTTTTACAGAAGAGAAATATCCTAAACATATCAGTCTTTGTCCTGCTAGGCAATTCTCCTCTGAACAAGAGTACCAACAGCAACCTCAGACACGTTTTTCAGTGTGTTTGGACCTCATCAGTAGGAAGGAGCTGTGCCTCTCTAAGAATAGTGAGAAAGGGGTCCACGTCTGGATTCCCCTGGTAATGTAGGGTGAGACCCAAAACTACTTAAATTATGCAAATGAACAAGGGGTGTTCTGGGAGTCCCTCTGCCAGACATTAGTCCAGGCTACAGAACCTTACCCAGATTCTTTAGCTCACTATCTTTCACAGAGAAGAAATATCCAAAACATATCAGTCTTTGTCCCTCCCTGGGGCAGTCCAGCACCGAAATGCTAGGCAATTCTCCTCTGAACAAGAGTACCATAATTGTGGGCCAGCAGAAGCAGGGAGCAGTGACCCATTCTCTGTGTTGTCTAAATCCCTGTCATATTAATGCTATTTAGAGCAGCTACGTCTGCCTGCAAAGCCACTTCTGGAAGGGTTATGGACTAATGAGGTTAGGAAGCCGCTCTGAGTGTACTTAGAAATTCTCAACCCAGTGTGCTTTTCAGCTGCTTGATTAATTGTAAGAGAGCAAGGAAGAAAGCTGGTGAGCTCGCAGGTTTACTCTGCTGGATCAGCTGTTAAACTGCAGCATCGACCCCTCCAATCAGTGCTTCATTTGTGGGGGTGTTTGCCAGGGTTCAGCACTGCACTTATTTATGAGCCCTGGCACGTATTGTCGCAAACTCAGATTGATTTTGTAGTAATGGTAGCCAGTGCATCCACCAATAGGGGGTGGGGAGATTGCCCACCAACAGTGTCACAAGCGCGCTACAAATTATTTGGGCCCTAGCACTTATTTCTTACAAATTAAGCACTGCATAGCCAGATGTGCTGACCTGTATTAGCCAAAGCTAAATATTTAAAACATGCATTTAAATTTCAAGTATGTATTTTTCTCAGAATACATTTCCCCACACTTGGCAGTCTACTGCTTCTGACTACTGTAAACAATAACATACATGGTATTGCATATAGTTTTCAGAAGGTAATACTATTTGTTGTCTTTTCTAAAGAAAATGTAAACATTAGTGCTAACATGTTATTAATTTCATTGGGTTGAATTGTTCAAAAATTGCAATATATAGAAGTTTTATGAAATATGAATGAAGAACCATGTCTGCCTATCAAAAAACATTTGGCTTTGCCCATGTTTGTTTTAAAAGAGGTTGGAGGGTCTCCAGGGCTGTGATGAAAGCCAAGAGAGTAACGTTGTTCACTAAACTCTTAAAAGCCAGTGCCATGCAGGCCAACCTTTTCAGATTTTGTTGGTTAGGTTCTCATCTAGTCCTAGCTTTTTCTTTGCTTTCTGAGATTTTCATTGGATTCATAAAAGGAAAGCAAAACTACAAGTCCCAGAATGCAAAGAAAAGCATACAGGACTGAATGAACATATGCTGAATGAAGTGGACCACTTCATGGCACAGGTTTTTCAGGAGAAAAAAAATGCCTGAAGGACGGATCATGTTATCGTGGTTATGTGTGTTGTCCTCACCGAAATCCACATTCGTGAAATTGGGGCTATGTCCCCAGGGTCATAGTGGGAAAATATGTCATGTGACAAAGTAGAGAATTATATATTCTCAATGTAATGCATGATAGATGTTGTTATTTGACACAATTACATCCGGGACAGCTCCCACCCACAGCTTGCCCCTTCACCTATGGGAGGCCCCATCCAGACACCGAAACCAGACCGACAACAAAGGTCAGGTAAGACGCAACGCCCTAACTCTCACGGTCAGTGATTACCTGCAGCACCGTGACCACTAATATTCTGACACCGGATTCTTTCAAACTGATTGTCATAGTGCAACCGGTGTATCTATACAGTATTAATACAGATTGCAGCCAGTGACTCCCAGATCTTTGCGGATTGCAGAATGTATACAAGCCCAAATCAGGTGAGTGAAGAACACAGCCCATGTACTGTTACTCGATCCCATGTACAGTCGCCATCACTTCATTCCGAACCTTGTAAAAGGTATCCACACTATTTCTCCCAGGTGAACTCAGAATGTAGCCATTGCACTGTTCTAGGGGTATGTAGAATAATCCGTCTGGAATCTAAGCTAATCGAGCTCGGATACGGAAACCGGGTGAAATGAAGAAAGTTAGCGAAGCCAGGAATCCGGAAGCATGCAGAATATAGCCAGATGTTTAACCTAGAAGAAAGTTGATGGCACCATTTACACCGATCCCAGGAACACGTAGAATGTAGCACTACATTACAGCTGGCAGATTGGAGTATAGCCAGCAGTCTCATTCTAGGTCACTGCTTAGAATGTAAATTATGGATTTAACCTCTTTCTCTCCATGCACAATGTTATCAGCCGAGGGGGCACGGCCGCAACCCTCACACACCCGCCTTCATACACCACTGGAAGACACTTCGCTCAGCACCTCTGCCATAAGAATGCAGCTACTGTTTACAACACACAGTTGATACATAGTTGCATGCCTCTTGGATATGGGTGGATAACAGGGACTTGGCCACCCCTCATATCTTAAGCATTGGCCAATATGCACACACGCATGCTAGCACCTTCTTAAATTTGTTCCCAAACTGGACTCCGGTCCCCCGAGGACGTTCAACCTATAGCGCGTTGGGAACATATTAATGGTGAATGGTGCTATACAAGTGATGCACTACTAATATTACAAAGATCAATAATGAATAATGCTTTGTATCTAACCTCTGACTGATAACTAAAATACTTGACTACAAAAAAGCTTGTTCAGCGCAAAAAGGACCATTGTGGTACAGTGGGAAGACCCCAAAAAACATACAATTGAAAACTGTACCCAGGACTGGATTACTCAGGCAAACCTGGAAAAATATGCAGCAAACTTAGGGACAATATGAGGCTCTTTAACTTAAGTGCTGGAGTGGGCGGAGTCTACAATGATTCCTTATGGGAATTCAGGATGAACATATACACGCCCTTAGAACTTATGTTATGCAACTCTGCTACAGATAGTTGCTTGTTGCTGCTAGTCCCCTCCTCCCCCTTGATCTCGCCTTGGCAAACTTGTAGTGTGTTAATGCTCTAGTGTGCTAGGACTGTTTCTATGTTTTCAACTTTTATCTGGAAAAAATGGCAGAAAAAATGCCAGAAAAATGCTGGTAATTCCGGCAGCAGCATTTTTCAGGACCGGGGAAACACTTTTCCGGACCGGGGAAACACAAGTTTGCCGGTGGGGGCAGTGATCTACCAGCAGGCCTGACTTGCCGGTAGGTCAGGCCACTACTGGCAAATGAATGCCGAAATCACTGGCACCGGCACTTCTGGTGCCGGTAATTCCGGCAATCCCATCCATGGAGTCCTCTGTGACTCCACGGAATAGGAACTTTCCGGCATCTCCGCCACCCGTATTTTTCCGGTAATACCAGGCCATCGGGCAGCAGAAATGGTAAGGCAGTTTTGCCGATATCCTACCAGAATTACCAGCGGCATACCAGCAAAACTGTAATGACGTCCTATGCCTCTCTACACCTATTATTCCTTTTAATTAATCATTATTATTATTTGACCCCGCAAAGAAAGCACTAGCCCATGTTTTGTCCTGATGGACCATTAAAGTCAACACTTTGCTAAGCACTCACTCTTCTGGTACTTCATTGTTCTTCAATAAACCACTTATTCCGAAGAAGGGAGTTGTGTAGTGTTTCCTGATTTGGGGAAGAGATTTTCTTTTGTGCGCAACAATGCTCTCGTAGGAGGGCAGTATAGATATTGGGCTGCACTTCTGTGACCTTGATCAGGTCTGCATTCCAACGTTTCCTTCAGCATCCTTGCATTTTAGAGATCCGCCAGTTGATAAAGCTATGTATCAAATACACTGCTATATGTCCTCATATGAGCCAAAAAGCAAGCCTTTCAGCTAATTTGCATACCCACAGTGCATTGCTGTGTAGCTATGAACTGCTGGTGAACTTCAAGCCATGACTGCTAGGTGGTGCTGTGCATCGGTGTCTTTTGAGCTAAACTGCTCTATTCTACTGCTTTCAACATCCATGTAAAGGGACTTATTTCTTGCTCTTTTTTTCCAATCCACCATCATACCGATGATGAATGGTAAATTCTATGACATACATTGGCACTGGTGGGTGTCTAGCCCCTTTCAAGAGTTTGCCCTCCAAAGTGCTTGCTATATGGAATATACTTGCTCTTTCAGATTTCTGCAGCCCTAAGGGTCTTTCAGTGTGAGTGGATTATCAGCTCGTGGTCTGATTTCTTGACAGGCCAGTTCATTGCTGGTGGTTTATGAATGCCTGTGGCAATTCTGTAATGATGATAGGCCTCTCTCCCACTATACAGGTCTCTCAAATTTAGCAGGGGTTCTGCTCCCAAATTGCATTGTATGATATTCAGATTGCATTGATTGGTCTCTCTCCCATACATGCCTCGCAAATGTAGCAGGGGTTCTGTTCCCAAATTGCATTGTATGATATCCAGATTTCATTGATAGGTCTCTCTCCCACTATACAGGTCTCTCAAATTTAGCGGGGGCTCTGTTCCCAAATTGCATTGTATGATATTCAGATTGCATTGATAGGTCTCTCTCCCATACAGGGAGAGAGACCTATCAATTTAGCAGGGGTTCTGTTCCAATATTGCATTGTATGATAGGTCTCTCTCCCATACAGGCCCCTCAAATTTAGCAGGGGTCCTGTTCCCAAATTGCATTGCATGATATTCAGATTGTATTGATAGGTCTCTCTCCCACTATACAGGGCTCTCACATTTAGCAGGGGTTATGTTCCCAAATTGCATTGTATGATATTCAGATTGCATTGATAGGTCTCTCTCCCATACAGGCCCCTCAAATTTAGCAGGGGTTCTGCTCCAATATTGCATTGTATGATATTCAGATTGCATTGAAAGGCCTCTCTCCCACTATGCAAGTCTCTCAATTTTCTCAGGGGTTCTGTTCCCAAATTGCATCGTATGATATTCAGATTGCATTCGTAGGTCTCTCTTCCATACAGGCCTCTCGAATTTAGCAGGGGTTCTGTTCCCAAATTGCACTGTATGATATTCAGATTGCATTGATAAACCTCTCTTCCACTGTACAGGTCTCCCAAATTTAGCAGGGGGTCCTATGCCCTGATTACATTGCATGATATTCAGATTGCATTGATAGGCCTCTCTCCCACTATACAGGTCCCTCAAATCTGGCAGAGGTTCTGCTCCCAAATTTGCATTGTAAGGATTACAATACTCCTTAGAGTCACCCCTACCATACGGGACTCTAGAACATAGTTAGATGTAGTCTCAAGCACAAACCTAGCCTTAACAACCTTAAAATACTCCTAGTGAGGACCAGACAGTGATAGTATAGTTTCAACCGCCCTCACCTTTCCGAGATACCTACATAGACAACCACTGAACTTTGTACTACACCCCCGAAAACTGTACGCCTAGCACCCCAACCCCCCGGGAAAAATGCTCCGAGGATACACACACCAACCCACCTGAAGAACAGACAGCACAAAAAAGCACCCTAGCCTACCAACACAAGAAGAAACTCCAGTACTGCCATCACAAGACACCGCCGTCAACCACTCAACCGGCACCTCCGCACATTGCACCCAAATGCCCCGGACCAGGAAGGGACACCGAGAAAGGGCACAAGACAAGGCCGCACAGGACACAGATGCACAAATCCAACCTACCACCAAAGCAACAACCGAAAATAGAGGAAACACAACGCCAAAAACCGAAACAACCAGAACAATCTTCCAAAGGGAAAAATCCTTATATCTCACACCTTACCTCGCAACAACCCCTGAAGCAGGATACCCCAACGACACAGAGACATCAAGACACACAAAGAAAAGCCCGAGACAACCAGGAAAAAGATGGGAGCACCCAAGAAGAAAGTGGATAAACTCTGACCCTATCACCTCATACATCACAAGAACAGAAGGACACGCTCAACACCCACGCCACACCGGACAAAACGATGACGAAGATCTAACATCCAACAAACCAAACATTAACCTAACTGCCGAATTCAACGAAGAAGAAGCCTTCACAGACCTTCACCTAACCGGCATAAATAGAGAAGCACCGCCATTGTACAGCCAAGCTTTCAATCTAACAGACCACGTCAATGAAGATGCAGCCTTCGCTGATCCTCATCCACCACCCTACAATGAAGATGCAGCCTTTGCTGATCTTCATCCACCCCCAATCAACGCCAATAACGATGCACCGCAACCAATCAACCACAAACCAAAATAAGGAACAACTAACAAGCAAAACCACACCAAAAGATCCACTGCAACCTCATCAATGCAAGGTTAATGTCCGAACATGCCATTGAAATATACGATCTGCTCTGTGACAGAGGGATCAACATCCTGTTTGTAACAGAAACATGGCTAGATGACAACTACAAGATCACCCTCAACAACTGCCTGCCTGAATACTTCAAATGCATCCAAGCAAATAGAAAAAACAAAAGAGGGGGCGGAGGGCTGGCAATCATTCACAAGGAACACCTGGATATCAAATAAGAAGACCCACTAAACATTGATAAATGTGAATCCCTAATCATACGTCTAACAGTAAGCCCCAAAACAAACCTGAAATTCATACTAATATATAGACCACTAACCTACGATGCAACCTTCGTAGACGCCTTCACAGAAGCAATCACCGTACTAGCCATCAAACACAATCACCTGATAGTCCTCAGATATTTCAACATCTGGTTTGAAGAAGAAATCACGACCATACAAAAATCACTAACCAACCAACTAGCAGCAATGATTCTGCAACAACTAGTCAAAAGAGCAACCCACTCAGCAGGGCACACATTTGACGCAATCTTTGTAGACAAACTACTCCTCACCACGGCACCCCCAATTCAAATACCCTTTAGCGACCCTCGCATCATCCCCTTCATAATCAAAAGGACCACCCCAACAAACAACCAAACAAAACACAGAACACCATGAAAAGAAATTGGAGAACCATCAAAAACTCCAATTTAATTGAATTCCTGGAGGTTAGCAAACCAAACCAAACATTCATGGAAGAAGATGACCTGGACAAAAAAGTAGCCCTGCTGCATTCCTGGATTATAACTAGTATAGACAACATCGCTAAAGAAAAACCCTTCACTCCTTCTCATAAACGGGCAATGGCAAAATGGTTCACCCCACTACTTAGCACCATGAAAAGGAAAAACTGAAGACTAGAACTTGATTGGAGAAAACAAAACGGCAAAAAAACTGAAATTCCTACAACACAACCGCGCATACAATAAGGAAATACAAAAAGCAAAGAGGAAACGCTACGACAACCGAATCTTCGAAGCACCGAACACCCAAAAAGAACTCTTCAAAATCATAAACGAAATCAAAAACCCTCTTGGATGTGACAACACACCAACTCCATCCACAAAACTATGCAATGACCTTGCTGACCACTTCAAAAAGAAAATCACCAGCATCCAGCAAACCATACAAAGCAGACTGCCTGATCTGACCACGATCCCCACCTACACCCTAGGAGGAACAACCAAACAAACTACGAGGCTTTCCAGAAATATCAGTGGAGACATTCGTCAAACTGGTGAATTAAAGCAATAACTCAGGGTCTCCCGAAGACCCCTGTCCACCAGATATATATATAAATCGATTCTTAAACAAGGAACGGGAACGACCCTGGAATATCACAGGAACATCCTCAACCTTTACATCACAACTGGGAAAGTGCCACAAGCCTTCAAAACTGCATACATCAGGCCACTACTCCAAGATACAGCAGGAAACGTAGAGGACCTCTCCAACTACAGACCCATCTCCAACATCCCGTACACAGCCAAACTGCTCGAACATACATATACAAAACGACCCAAGCCTTCATAGAAGAGCACGGCCTACTAGACCAAGCACAAGTTGGCTTCAGACCAATGAGAGGAACGGAATCAGCTCACTCTCAATATGGGACTTTCTAAAAATGAACGCAGACTTGGAAACCAGCACTACCTTGATACTCTTAGACCTATCAGCAGCATTCGACAGAGTTAACCACGACACCCTCATAACAAGATTAGAAGGACTGGGAATAACAGACACCTCCTTACTACGGATCAAATCTTTCCTAACAAACAGAACAGAAACCGTATGGATGAAACCTTTCAAATCTAGCCCGAGAGATTTCACCTGTGGAGTACCACAAGGATCCTCCTTCTCCCCACTACTATTCAACATCTACATGTATCTACTTATCAGAATCATCAAAAGCCACGGCCTCACCTGCTACAATTTAGCCGACGATACACAAATAATCTTCAAAATAAAAGATAACCCGGAAATAAACTCAACGCTAGAAAACTGCCTCCATGATGTATTCCTCTGGATGAACTGCAACTGCCTCAAAAATCAACCCAGGCAAAACAGAAATAATGATCGTCACAAAAAATGAAGGAGAAAACCACTTCATCCCTTGGCCAAGGGAACTCGGAACAACCTAAGCACCCTCGCCGATTGTAAAAAAACCTGGGGGTCCTGATGGACAATAATCTCACGCTAGAGCCACAAGTAAGCGCCCTTCTCAAGAAAAGTTTCTTCCTCCTGCGAGTGGCAAAAAGGATCCTACCATTCCTATCGTTCACCAACAAAACAACCACCATCATCGCCCTAGTCATGTACCGAGTAGACTACGCTAACAGCCAAAAACTACAACGCATTCAAAACGTGGCAGCCAGACTGCTTCTGAAACTACCCCGACGAGAACACACCACACCAGCGCTCAAAACACTACATTGGCTACCAATAAAACAACAAATAAAATTCAAAACAATATGCATCATGCACAGAGCGGTACACAACGAAGGCGCTGAGTTCCTGAGAGACAAACTGCATCTACATCAACCAACAAGAATGCTCAGATCAAGCATTGACATCCGCCTGGAACCGAAACCCTAAAACAAAAGAAAACTTGGAGGATCCTCCTTCTCTCACCAAACCCCGAAAACCTGGAACAACCTTCCAAAGTACATACGTAACACAAGAAACCACCTACTATTTAGGAAACTAGTCAAAACCTGGCTCTTCACGTCATAAAGAGAAAGACCAGCCACAGGGGCACGCACACAACTAAAACAACTATGAACGTATAGAAAGACCCGGTTCCACACCAAGCAATCAATGGGAAAAACCCTCATTAAAATATCTCACGACATACTAAACGACTAACCGGGAGACAGCCACAATATGAACAAAGACCTAATACATAGCAAGACAAAGACAGAAACACTAGGACGAATCATAAAGACGACCATGACCTTAAACTATAGCCATTCCCAACAGACCTAAGGACAAAAGATAAAGAGGGAAAGGAAGCACTACACCAGGAGCCCCAATCCAGTGGGTGAGAAACAGAATGTTTCATCATTACACACTGTCCACCTACTGCCCCATCACACAAAAACTGCAACTAAACAACAGCCCAAGGATGTTCACCCCACAGAAACCAAAGAACCAACAGGAAGACAGACATAACAGGGGGAAACGAACGACTGAATACACAGGCTCACCAAGACAGAAGCACTAGAACGCCACATCAACACCACTCCGACCCTGAACCATTGAAAACCTCAACTGACCAGTGTCACACTAGATAACAAGAAAATAGAGATATTACCAACCCAGTCCCACACCCGAAGAAAAGGTTTAGACGCACCTATCAATCCAAACAATACTCACTATGATACAGCGGGGTCAGCGCAGCACCAACAAAGCGAGTCGGCCCATGAGGAACCAGCATCAACCCAACCCACAGGGATACAACTGTAACGGAATCAGAAGTACCTGAATCACGACACAGACCCCACTAACCCAACCCTCAGTCTTCTGCATACTTAAACCACACAAAGCCACACAACCATCTCTCTCCCAGCAATCCGCACGCACTTTACCACACCGCATCAACAACACATAAACATCACCTACAGCACTCGAGGTCTCGCCTGATCCGATACTAGCACTAAAGCCCAGCACTCGGTGTATACCGAGCTGAAGCTGCCAACAGCGCATCACTTCTCCCACTCTCCTGCTCCCCTCCTCCCAACAAACCCTACCCGTCCTTCCTGTTTACAGATCCGTCAAAGCAAATGGGGACCAATTCCGTTGGTGACGTTGCGCTATATAAGTACCATAAACATAACATAACATGATCTTGCAGTGTGGGGACGCTGTTGTACTCTCGGAGCATGGGTGTTGGAGTCTGCAGAGGTTCTATTGGTTTTCTTTGTTGGTTGAAATCGATTAATTGGAGCAGCTGCTGGTGCTGGGGGGTGGGGAGGTTATACGTTTCTCAAAGATGGTCAACCATCACAGACGTTTTTGACCAACACATAAAATGTAAAAGTACACTGTAATGAACTTCTTCAAAAGTAATTTTACTACCGGACCTGCATGAATCACTCCAACCTTTTCTCTTCATGTGCTCTGTCTTGCTTCTGTTCCTGCAGGGGCAGTGGAATGAGGACGCGCCTGGGGTGCCTCTCACACAAGACCGACTCCTGCAGCGACTTCTCCGCCATCCTGCTTGAGAAACCTAGTCGGGCATTAAAGTGAGTGTTGAAT
Source organism: Ambystoma mexicanum (assembly GCF_040938575.1). NCBI lineage: Eukaryota > Metazoa > Chordata > Amphibia > Caudata > Ambystomatidae > Ambystoma > Ambystoma mexicanum. The sequence goes on from NC_090922.1 coordinate 812,841,942, forward strand.
TTGACTCTGATTTGGGCAGTAATGTTGTTTATTATTGCTTACAGCGTCACAAAGAAATAGAGATTAGTATTTAAAATATGTTCACACCATTCTCTGCAGTTACACAAACCATGGCACCTTTTTGCAACAAGTATTGGCAAAGACAATGTTTGACTTGTTTACACTGAACAGCATGCAAGTATCCAGGAGCGGATTTGGTTTTGCCAGATTGAGTCTGGAGGGGATTCTAGCACGTGTTTAAAGTCTCAGCAGAGATGGCGAGGACTGAATGGCCATGAACCTCAACTCCCTCTTTACACTACCAATTACTTGTAATGCACGGTGATGCAAAGTGTCAGAAGCTACTGTGCCAACTCTTCTCAGCTGCTCTACCTTTAAAGGGGCAGTATTCCACTTAACAAGTAAGGGCTGCTGCACTCTTAGATGGCTGAGACCATAAATTCACATCCGGGTTGCTAGTCAGAAGTAAATCACTACTACTTGTTGGAAGTCTCAGGAGAGAGGCCAAGGACTGAATGGTGATAGAGCTTTAACTACACTTTAACACTTTAAACAGTTATGATACATATAACCAAAACCTATTTGGCATCAGAATAGGCACTGAACCCCCCCTCCCCCACCCCTAAAAAAAATGTAAACGGGTTTTTTCATTGTAAACCTGGTATCCAAACACAATGTTTTGCTATCGTTTCCAATGGTCAAATATAACCATACAATTTCCGCATGAAAATTACACAATTTGTTATTTATGAATGAATGTCTCACTAACGAATCATCTGTTAAAAATCCTTCCATGGCATATTTAATGTATTCATGTTTCTAATGAATACCAGCACTGAATGTCACACGTGCAATTCCAAACGTTGTGATGAAGTATTAATGGTTCTAAACCAGCCCTGAAAAAACACACTCTGTCTATCTTGAGTCATAGAGTGCGAAACACTTGTGCATGGTGTTGAGTCCTTTAGATTACTTCATGGCACTGAGATTTTAAGAACATATTTTGGGGTATTGTTTGTGTAAATCGAGCAGTTCTATAATGTTCAGTGTCAATCAATTGGAGTTCAGAAAGAGTTTTGAATTTGTAAAGATAGTTTATTATTCAAAGCATCATTCATGATTAATAATAAAACATGGTTTTTGGCCATCAGGTTTACAATTAAAAGCTCATTTGATCATTTTCTTTGGGATCGGTTCTTATTCTTACTCCAAATAGTTTTTCATCCTCTCAACAGAGCTGGAATTCATAGATGATATGATACATTTGGTTAGTGTAATTCTAATAAAAGTTTACTTTTTCATCACTAGCATCTATTAGTAAAAGCTCTGGTAAATACCCGTATGTTGTTCAGAGAGGCCCTTCACATCTCTCAATCACAACATGACTGACAACGCCCCAGCACTTCAGCCTTTCGCACATATCCTGCATTGAGGGGTTGTGATGCTGGGAAGTGCACAATAGTCCTCAACAACAAAGGTACACAGAACAAATACATTTCAATAAATGAAAACAATCAAAAGCTCCTCAGGAGAAGGATAGAATGTTTTTTCAAACTTGAAGAGCGACAGCTGATTGATACCTGAGAGGCAAAATCAGCAGGTGCCTCACTTGCCCTGAAATGCAAGCATCCCACACACAGCACTATCAGGCAGTGTAAGCGTCGCTCGCACATAAAACATGTAGTAATAATAGGGCAAACTCCACGTGCACAGTGAACATTCACAGCACAGGTGCCAGAAGGACACGCTTCCCATGCATGCAATAGCCGCAGCACATGCAGCAGCAGTGAAAACATATGTACTCATACACATACAACATGGATGGCCAGGAGTCCTCTTTCCATCTTAGCAGGCTTCATTGTCATTGGTGCCCAACTGCGAGATTGGTTTTGATCCTTCATGACCAGCAAGTCCCAGTTTATGAAGATCATGTCATTACGACCCACGTCTGCCCCCCAATTCATTGCATTGTCCACCAGGTCTTGATCCTGTACCCAAACCTTTTACCATCTACGTGGAGCTGCTGGGAGATCTGTTATAGAGGCCTGACATCTCTGCCCACCAATACGCCGATGGCAGCCAGCTCTACTTGAGGGCGCTGACATTAAACTAAGCACATTAAACATTAGCACTAAGATCAATGGCATGTGCACATACAGGAGTGTCTACCCCACAGCTCTCAAAGTAGGTCCTGCCTGAGCCACTGTTAGAGTCCTCCACCGCCAGACCCAAATGTAGAGTGTGCTGCCATTGGCTCATCCTTCCAGCCACCATCTCCACTACTGGTGATACAGTACTTATGGCCACCAGCCGATCTTGGTTTAAAAGTTCCAACTCCAGGACTAGATCTCGGGGTATTGCCTACAGAGGTGTAGCCAGCATTGTCTAACAAGTGGAGCCTGACGCTAATGTAATTGAACCCACCACAGTGATATTAACATCTATAAATGCCCACACAGCGCTGCTGAGTGGGCATTTACAGATTTTGGGTGGGCCTTGTGCGCTCAGGCCCTACCTTGTCTACGCACCTGATCACCTACCAGACCCAGCATTGCACGCTGCATTTACATGTCTGTGGCAGATGCAGATTTAAGCCTTCCTGTACCAATCCCTCGGCTGTACTCTTTTAACTCCCAGTCACAAGTTATGGTCCATTATCTTTTTAATATCTACAAAGCCTGATCTTTTCTTATATTTCATGCTTCTAAGCTGCTAATTTCCTCTCTTATCTTTTCTCGTCTTTCCTACTGCTCCTTTCTTCTCTCTGGACTCCCTGCTAAATTGCCTCAAGTCCACCACTTTCTCTTTCCACTCTCCCCTTGCGACTCCATTTCGTCTGCTCGCTCTTCTCTTCCATGATTACCTTTTGTGGGGTGCATTTAAAGGTCCCCAACAGAAGTACCTTGCACATAAATGGCAGGATTTTAAACACTGAAACAAAAAACAGCCTGGCCTTTGTTTTTGTTTTTCAAGTCAAATTAAAGAGCCATGTGGAAAGGGGCCTACCTGTCATTACCAATGGATAAGCAGCATTTTAATTTGCAAAAGAAGGAGGAATCAAAGTTCCCTGTCACATGGAAAACAGGATTTTTACACATTGAAAACCAAACGGCCTGCACATGTGTGTGCAAATAAAAACGGTTTGAAAAGTAAAAGTGAAAAAATATATCACTGCTCAAAGAAAAATGTCAGGAAAACAAAACATGATGTGTGGGTTGACAAAGAGCAATGTATATTATGTTTCACCCACAAACCTCCAGTGACATTTGAAGAGCCACTTTGTCTTCATGGAAAATGTTAGCCCAAGGCAGACCCTTTTGCTGACTGTGGGCAAAACTTCACAAAGGAAAACTCCCACTCTCAGCCTGAATGTCACATCTCCCATCTAATGACCAACCGCAATAAAAATGTCCTGCTAAAGGCGTCGAAATTCAGTGTTCTCCAGAACTGCTGGCTTTGAAAGGATGGACTTCAAAAAAAGTCACCCTTGGCTGGAGCACAACTAATATGTGTGAAAATTGGGACACCCACTTCAAAGAGCAAGCTTCCAACACAAAGGAGACTGATAAAGGTACAGGCTGACCAAGTGAAAACAAATGGCTGGACTCAGGAGGCAGGACCATTTGTCCCACATGAAGATTCCCAATTTATTTTAAAGGACTATTATCATTTGGGCCTTTGCTCAGCCATCATAAGGTGGGTGGATTTCATTTATGTACCATTTTTTAATGTAATTTCCAGGCGATTTTGGAGATATAAAATTCATCTTCCTGTGAATCTGGGAACTGTAAGGGCCAGTTAAACTAGGTTTCTGTCTGATCTGAACATTTTCCAAATGTGAGAGTTGGTGAGCGGGTGGAAAATGAAATTAGGGATATACTTAATAACTTACATATTCATAACTGTTGTGCTTTTATGTAAACAGCAGAAAGGTGCCACATGGCCATGCTACATGATACAGATTTGGTGGTCGGCTTATCTAATTCCCCATGATTAGCTGAAACAGAAAATATGTTTCATGTGGCAGTTGCTAGCAAAATTAGGAAGTTGTGATACATAACTAGTTTTTGCCAAAAAGTTGAAAGGAGAACAAAGGATGGTGACGAATGGGAATTGCCATTTGTTGCCCCAGACCCCTAAACCAATCCTGACTTGGAGGCTGGGTTTAGGAGGAGAGAGAATGGTAACTGTCCAATACTCGTGGCAGGGATTATTGCAGGGTAGTTTCCCAAGATTGTAAAATTGGTGGTGTCATTGCTGCTATATAAGGGGGACTGCACTAGGACAGGGACACAGAGACAGAAGAATGAGAAAGGCAGGAACAGACAGACAAGATTCAGACCATCAGGAAGGCAGATGAAACTTACCATCTGACAGCTGTAAGGAAACACCAGAGGAGATTGCTGAGAGTGCATCTGGGTGGAGCTGTCTTTTTCTAGGAGGAAGGCCTCAAAGCTGGCTGGGTCCTTTGGTGGAGAGCGGGAGGCCATCTTTGAGAGTGGAGTGACCAGACCCCTGCCCTATCTGTCTAGAGGCTCCTGAGATGCAGCTGGCTTTCCTGAATCTCAAACAGGGGCTTTCTATGTAAGTAGAACTGAGCCCTGGGAAACCAAACAGTGGGGAGTCTGCTGGCCTTGAATCCTTCCCCTTTACAGTGGGTGGAGGGGCAGAACTATGTAGATCCTTAGCCTAGTTAACCAAAAATATTACTTTGATTAATTCCCCATTTGGCAGAACACTACGGGGTGAATTGTGTTAAGATTTGAAATTAACAAAGCTCACTTCCCAGTGTGCGTTGAAAACTATAGCCTATAATTAAATTGGGTAATCCTTGATGTCCAATTGACCCCGACTTCCCAAACTAGTCTAAATCAAGGAAGGGCGGGGGGTCTGAAAAATACAGAGATAAATCACCCTGTGTTTTAAATCAAAGTGTGGGCAGAATTATAATTGCCATATGTATTTTTACCAATCTTGAAATCCTACTGCTACCCTTTTAGGCCTGCAGGAAAATCAAAATCGCACAACATTACATAAGTGCCTTTGTAATTGATCAGTGTAATTATTTAGTGAAATTTGCAGAAAGTTAGAATTGTGATTGTGTTCTTTTTAACTCACTTTTACGATTTATTTATGCTGAGAGAAGTTGATTGTGTTGTGCCACAGATAAAGTGGTTTTGACATTTTTGTGCTAATACTTCTATTACTTTTAATTTAAATAAATACCAATATATTTCCCATACACCGGCCTGGTTCTTGGCTCATTGATAGCTCAGGGGAGAGGGGTCCAAGGGGCGTGATATGTGTCTGAGATAGGGCTAAAAAATTATTTGTTAAACAGTTTGTTGAATAACCACTTAAGTGGGGAGGGAAGGAACTCCCTGTGTTGAGGGTGGCTTCTTAATATTCTCGTCTTAAGTTTAATTTGTTTTCTCTGTCTTGTCTTTAAGTCCTTCTCATTCTCGCTCCTCCTTATCTCTCTTCCTTGCTCTCATTTTATTCTCCCTTTCGTTATCTTTGTTCCCTATCTCATTTGCTTTTATCAGTTCCCAGGCCACATTGTGCCCAACCTCCCTTTCGTTCTTTCTCTCTCTTGGCCCCACCACACGGGAACGCGTTCCCCCTTTCTCTCCACTCTCTTTCCACCAATCTTCTTTTTCACTTTGGCATCAAGATTCATCTCTTCTCCTCAAAACATTGGACTATTATGTAATTTTACCATTTGATTTGTCCCGTTCATTAATACTTGTTTTAAGCGCTTTGGCGTAAAGCACTCTATAAATCCAAATTAAATCCAAATGCAAAATACATGATAAAAGTCTCCATGTCAGGGTCTCTGCTTATGCTTTGTATCCCCATACTTATGCATAAAGTTACCAACCATATAACTACACATAATGTATTCCACCTGCTGGGTCAGAATTTTTACTCGCGTCAAGTATTCAATCTTTTCCTCCCTCGCAAGACTTTCTTCTCAAGATCCAGTAATATTGCAATCTTCAGAGCATTCAATAGCGCGGATCCTGCCTCCTTATACCAACATCTGGAAAGGGTGTCTTAGATGTTACGACTCTGGCAGTGGGTCAGATTCTTTCTGAAGTAATTATTTAGAGTTTTCAATGTCAAGTATTTGAAAAGCTGGATCTCACATGCTTTTGAGTTGCAGGGCTCAACCTTCTCCCCACATTAATACATGAAGCCACTTTACTATCTGGTGGCCGCTGGTAGTATGCCTTCGCATCCGTATTAATTTTTAATCTACATGTAACACCCCAGGAGAACACAGATATGGCATTAATCAGGTGTCACAGGTCCTTCATAGGGTGCATAAAGCTATGGATACAGGATATCTTTTTAGGTCTCAATTCCACGTGACTAGCTTTGGCCTAAAAGGTGCAAAGACATTCTCGGCCATTCTTGCAATATCAGTTAATGTTCCTTTCATCTATCCCAAGTTAACAGTATGACATGATACATGTAGCCACCCTCTACCTCTGTATACATATAATCAACACTGTCACCCCCTTATGCTTGCAATAAAGACACTGGGCCTCATTACGAGTTTGGCGGCAGCCTTGGTGCTATCAGCACCATGGCTGCCTCCAAACTGGGCTCAATTACCGGGTTCCTTCAATGAATGATAACCGGGTCATTCCAACATTGGAGAACTCAGTAATTCATCCTTGAAGGAACCATTCCCCATTCCCATTTGAGCCCCCATAGGGCTCAATGGGAATGGGGAGGGAGGTAATAACGGGCACATTACAAATGGCCCGTTATTACCTCCCTCTTCCCTTGCGGGACCCTGAAAATACGTCTGGTTTTACCAGACATCTGGTCTGCGTCCCGCGAAGGGAACCTCGTAATCGGCGCTCACGTAATGAAGGATGCAGGTCAAAAGGCAGATGTTATGGCGTTCTGCTCATACACACCCAGACCACCAACATGTGTATAGACTTGAGTAAGGAAAACATGTCACTCTAGTTCTGAAGATACAATATTATCCCCATTTGCACTAGTGCCCTTTAAATAATGCTAAATCTGAGAAGCAAGAGCAAGTCTTACCAGGTGTGCTCCTTGCATCTGATCGCTCCTCAGCCGTCACCCAAACTATGTGCCTTGGATCTGCTCCTCTTTCATATCATCATTAAGTATTTCTTGAGGTGAATCCCCTCGACTTAGTGAAACCCCTTCAAGCCACTGCGATGACGTGGTGACGTACGAGGGCTCACTACAAGGGAGTAGTGGCAGTGGGGCTCTTTCACTGTGCCAGGTTGAGGGCGGCTGTGAGGTCATGGAGGAAATTGAAGCCCTATAGATGCAGAAGGTGGAACAGAACATCCCATCGAGCACTCACTGAGGTGTTGGAACATCAGTGCTTGGCCACGCCGAGCACTACATCCTTCTGAGATACCGAGACCCTGGGAACACAGCAATCCTCCTGGAAGGCGTCATGCTAGCTGGAACATCAGAGCTTGGCCATGCGAAGCACCACAGTCTTCTGAGATACCGAGACCCTGGGAACACAGCAATCCTCCTGGAAGGCGACATTGTAGTTGGAACATCAGAGCTTGGCCAGGCCGAGCACCACAACCTTCTGAGATACTGAGACCCTGGGAACACAGCAATCCTCCTGGAAGGCGTCATGGTAGTTGGAACATCAGAGCTTGGCCATGCCGAGCAGCACAGTCTTCTGAGATACCGAGACCCTGGGAACATAGAAATCCTCCTGGAAGGTGTCATGGTAGATGAGGCAAGGTTGAGTAGAGCACAGACCAGGACAATAGGTCTGAGTGCTGACTTGGAGAGGAAGATGGAGTGTGCCCATCACTTGAATAACAAACACTGAAAATAAGCAGCAACTAAGGCACATGAAAGTGAGTGAATGGATGAGTAGCAGCTCCACACATCATAACCATGGTGACTACTGTAGTTGTACTAAAGTAATCAGGACAGTGACGGTGAAACATGTTCTTTATATAAAACAGATGAAGTCATATGGAGATGCTATATAATGCATGGTTGGATGGATCAGAATAGCGTATTCATGCACGGGTGTTATATGATGATTTGTCATAGCCCCTCGCTGTTTGGCTAGTCCCTGCCTCCCTCAGCTTCTTGATGCAGAAACCCCACAGACAACTGGTGCCGGTCCCAAGAACAACTGACACCAACTGCACCAAAACCCTATACAACCCTTCCTAGCTCCACACACAATCAACCCTCCACACTAGCATTCAATCCTTACACAACTCCCCCATACATCCAGCTCAGCTACATTTCATACATAAACAGTAATAACAAATCCTAAATAAGTATATGTATATCTGACTGGACATTGCAAACAAATAGCATTATTTTCCAATAATGCATAACATAATAGTTCAGAAGTCACAAAACAATGGTTTGCAGAGCCACTTAGCCCATCACTGCTAGCTCACCCATATCACTTCAATCCCCATGCTTCAATCCCCAAACATATCATTACTACTGCATATATCTTCTTTCCAACATTCTACCACCATTAAATGGCCAGTGTACTGTTAACTAGGGGTGACCGAAATGTTTGCCCGCAAAAGCAATAGTGTGTAATCCACACTGCATTCCGCATTCCACCCCATCGCGAAATCAGCATTTTCTGCCGCAAGGGAAAATTCACCCGGTTTTGTGCAGTTTCACACAGAGCGTGGTGTTTCGTTCCCATTTTAGTTTTGTGGAGCATGATGAGAAACTTTGCACAGGTTTTTTTTATTGTGCTAGTTTAGTTTCATGCAGCGACATGAGAAACCTTGCACTTTTTTTTATTCATGACTGGTTTGCTCAGCGACACAAGAAACTTTGTGTGAGCCGTGCGGGGTTTGCAACACAAAAACTTTGTGCAGGTCTTTTTTAGATCCGTTCTAGTTTCGTGCAGCAGTACGAGAAACTTTGGGTGGATCTTTTTCGATTTGTGGTAGTTTCGTGCAATGACACGAGAAACTGCACATGCTTTTTCACGATCTGTGGTAGTTTCGCGCACCGACACAAGAAACTTCACGCTGGTTTCTTTTACATCCATACTAGTTTTGCGTTGCGGCACAAGAAACTTTACATGTTTATTTTGAACTGTGCTAAGTTCGCGCAGTGGCACGAGAAACTTTGTGCATCTTTTTTGTTTGATTTATGGTAGGTTCACACAGCGGCAAGAGAAGTTTTGTGCCACTCTTCTCGATTAGTGCTAGGTTCACCAAGCAGCGGCACAAGGAACTTTGTGCAGCTTTTTGTTGAATTCATACTAGGTGTAGTTGTACTGGGTTCACACACAGTGGCATGAGAAACATTGTGTGGCTCGTTTCGGGTCACGAGACAGCATGAGAAACTTTGCACCCCGCTTTATGATACGTAGGGGTGGCGGATACCTGGATTTCACTGAAACGGATTGAAATTTTTGAAATCTTTGAGCTTTTGCTTCCACGACAGGCAGAACAGAATTTAACAATTTCACCCAGCCCTACTGTTGTGGAGGTGGTCATGTATATGCAAGGAAGTTTGTATAGCAGAGCTCTCAATTTTCCCATGGGCATACATGAGAAGGCCATCCGGTCTTATTTTTTTCCCTTTTGGATTCTGGGACTTGTCCTTTTTTTCTCACCCATTTGTAATTTAGGAAAACTACAAGTCCCAGACTTCCCAAACTACCAAGCTATGGCTATGGGAAACTCCAGTAAATAAGCTATAGTAATGGTCATTCGCAGCCAGCCTCTTTTCACCTGTCACTCTAAGTGCATTCAGCCATTCACAAACTCAGAATTCCACACACCGAACACTTCATGCATCATATATCCCAGCAAGCACTCAGTACAGCATCAATACAGCATGCAGAGCAGAGCAATAACTACTTTGCCAGACTCTCAGAGCATCCTTCTC